>NC_057354.1:80980653-81353153 GCF_016509475.1 Prionailurus bengalensis | reverse complement strand
TTGTACCAGTACTTTGAGTATGGAATTTGTTTTTCTTTTTTATAACTTAACAAAAGCAACCCTCCCTTATTCTTTTTTAAGTTTTTGCCTGAGTAGAATATAGACAGTTCAACTTACAGATGATTTGACTTACGATTCTTGACTTCACCAGGATGTGAAAGCAATTCACATTTAGTAGAAACCATACTTGGAATTTTGAATTTTGATCTTTTCTCAGTGTAGTGATAGGTGATAGGATCCTCTCTCATAATGCTGGACAGTGGCAGACAGCGCAGCTCCCAGCCAGCCATGCAATCACAGCCACATACCCTTACGACCATTCTGTATCCATAAAACCATTCTGTTTTTTGCTTTCCGCACAGTATTCAGTAAATTATATGAGACACTCAATACTTTATTATAAAATAGGCTGTGTGTTAGATGATTTTGCCCAATTGTAGCCTAATGTGAATGTTCTGAGCATGTCTAAGTAGTTGAGGCTAAGCTGTGAGGTTCAGTAGGTTAGGTGTATTAAATGCATTTTCAACTAAGGATATTTTCAACATATGATTGGTTTATTGGGACGTGAATCCATCCTAAGGCAAGGAATAACTGTAGTATACGTCTATATTTTCTCTAAATTTATTATCATTTAGACTTTATGAAGTATTTCTCGGAGTTAGTATTCTGAGATACAGTGAACAAGTCCAGGTTTTTTCTGTCCCTACCTACTTTTTCTGGTGTTATAAACTTCCAGGCTATCTTTTAAGACTGTAGAACCCTTTCTAATTAATTAATTCACCTTTTTCTGGAACTTTTCCAATTTTTTTATAGTAACTAAAACTACTTATAATGCTTTAGGTGTGGATTTTGTGAGGCTAAGGAAGTGCTTTGTTCCTATTCATTGGCTTTTCATGCCTACTGTTTTATTGATCTTGGGTTCAGAAGCTAATTGAGTAAAAGAGTTCATCAAAATGACTGTAATAAAGCTAATTAGAATCCTAAATGTTCTGCCTTAGAATAAAGGTAAAAATAATTTAAACTTTACACAAATTACCTGTATGTGAAATGAATGTACTACATGAAATTAGGAGTGCTTAAAGGGTATACATATGTTTTATATACCTCATCTCCTGGTGTCATCTAGATGATGTACTTTGGAGTTAGACAAACTTGGTTTACCTGTTGGTCAGACGATATACATACTGTCTGACATTAATCAAGCTTACTGCCTCTAAGCTTCTGCCTGCTTTTAGCTAGTTTTGTGTTCTTTGGCCTTGGAGAGATAACCTGTCCTCTCAGACTTTAGTTGTCTGTTTTTAAAATGGTAGATTTCAACCAGATAGATCACCTCTTTAGGTCTGTAATAGCTCTAAAAAGTGCTCATCTGGATTCTGCACAGGTCTGATTTAGCCATTGCTTGCTAAAATGCCTTTAGCATAACTAACAGCCTCAGCATTGAAAAGCCCACATTGACTGGCCCTGACCTACCTTTCCAATGTTACTTCCTTATGCAAACCTGTGTTCTAGCCAAGTGGTTTGTTTACTCACTGCCTTTATTTTTCACATCCTGCCTATACACATTACACAAGGAAGAAAGGCCCTTCCTTTTGTTTCTACATCATTTGACAACTATTGAGCATGACCCTGAAGTAAACACTGTATTTCATTACAGGGAATATGAATGCAAAAAATAACCCTGCCTGCAGGGATCTTAGTGTCCACCAATGAGAGACAAATATGAAAACATGTAGGTGCACTAAGGCATTAAATGATGCTGTGGATAGAGTATGTGTATGCTATATAGTAGTAGCCAGTACAGAATGATTGATTCTACTTAGATAGTAAGGAAGAAACATTAAAGGGGCTTTACAATTTGCTCAAAAATGAGATTGGTAAGCAATTTTACTTTCTTTTACTATGCTTTCTAAGTTCCATATGAAGGTTGTACTAGACCTATGGAATGATTTGGCTAGCTTTTTCTTTTTCTCATCTTTGAAACAGTACCAAAAGGAATTATCTGATGTTTGAGTGTTTGGTAAAACTCACACATGAAATTGGCCTGGGTGTGGTGTTTTAAAGGAAGGGTTGCTTATTTTTCAGGAATTCTGTTTTTTCCTTAATTTGTATTTCTGGAAAATTATCCATTTTATGTAACTTTTTAAATAGATTTTCATAAAGTTGTACATGATACTTACACATGATTTTTTTGTTCAAATGTTTATTTAAATTCTAGTTAGTTAACATACAGTGTAGTGTTAGTTTCAGGAGTAGAATTCAGTGTTCATCACTTACATACAACACCCAGTGCTCATCATAACAAGTGCCCTCCTTTAATACCCATCAGCCATCTAGCCCATCCCCCACCCACCTCCAGCCATCAAGCCTCAGTTTGTTCTCTGAGAGTCTCTCATGGTTTGTTTCCCTTTGTTTTTCTTTTCCCCAGCTCTTATATGTTCATGTGTTTTGTTTCTTAAATTCCACATACGAGTGAAATCATGTGGTATTTGTCTTTCTCTATCTGACTTATTTTGCATAGCATAATACACTATTGCTCCAACCACGTTGCAAATGACAAGATTTCATTCTTTTTGATGGTTGAGTAGCATTCCATTGTATATATGTATATATATACACACAAACACACACACACACACATATATATGTATATATACTCAGCATACATATATATATATATATATATATATATATGCACACATACATACATACGTACATACCACATCTTCTTTATCCATTCATCAGTCAGTGGACATTTGCCTCTTGCCGTAGCTTGGCTATTGTTGATAATGCTGCTGTAAACATTGGGGTGCATGTGCCCTTTGAATCTGTATTTCTGTATTCTTTGGGTAAATACCTAGTAGTGCACTTGCTAGATTGTAGGGTAGTTCTATTTTTAACTTTTTGAGGAACCTCCATGCTGTTTTCCAAAGTGGCTGTACCAGTTTGCCTTCCCACCAACAGTGCAAGAGAGTTCCCCTTTCTCTGCCTCCTCACCAACACGTTTTGCTTCTTGTGTTGATAATTTTAGCCATTCTGACTGGTGTGAGGTGGTATCTCATTGTGGATTTGATTCATATTTCCTTGATGTTGAATGATGTTGAGCATCTTTTCATGTGTCTGTTAGCCATCTGTGTGTCTTTGGAAAGTGTTCATGTCTTCTGCCCATTTCTTCACTGGATTATTTGTTTTTTGAGTGTTGAGTTTGATAAGTTCTTTATAGATTTTGGATACTAACCCTTTATCAGATAAGTCATTTGCAAATATCTTCTCCCATTCTATAGTCTGCCTTTTAGTTTTGTTGATTGTTTCCTTCACTGTGCTGAAGCTTTTTATTTTGATGAAGTCCCAATAGTTCATTTTTGCTTTTGTCTCCCTTGCTCCTGGTGATGTATTTGTACGTGATTTTTAGCTATTCATCAATGATTGCATAGTTAATGCCCCCCTTTTCACTCCTACTATATATTAAGATACATAATTCCTTTTTCTTTTTTTAAGCAAGAGTAGCTTTTTCTTGGATTTGGCCTTTTCAGTCTATCGAAGTTAGACTCTTGGAAAAATTTGCAAAGATTTCTTTTTCAGGGAGTGCCTGGGTAGCTCAATCAGTTGAGCACCCGACTTCAGCTCAGGTCATGATCTCATGGTTTGTGAGTTCGAGCCCCGCCTTGGGCTTGCTGCTGTCAGTGGAAGCCTGCTTCAGAGAGAGCTTGTGTTCTCTCTCTCAAAAATAAGTAAACCCTTAAATTTTTTTGCTAATGTTTATTTATATTAGAGAGAGAGACAGAGCGCAAGCAGGGGAGGGGCAGAAAGAGAGGGGGACACAGAGTCTGAAGCAGGCTCCAGGCTCTGAGCTGTCAGCACAGAGCCCAGCGCAGGGCTCAAACTCATGAATGGTGAGATCATGACCTGAGCCGAAGTCGTATGCTCAACGAACTGAGCCACCCGGGAGCCCGCAAAATAAGTAAATCTTTTAAAAAGTTAGTAAAGAAAAAAGATTTCTTTTTCAGACCCTCGTGTGAACTTCCATATGCAAAAGACATATGCATATGTCTTTGGACGAAATCTCTAAGGAAATAATTATTTCTTTTTTTCCCATTGAGGACATAATTTTTAACTATGAATTAATTGTAGCACATTTTTTAGACTATCATGAACAAAAACCACTAGTCGATAAAAGCAGTATTCAGACATATGTCTTTAAATTTTTTTCACTGGTCACCAATAGACTTCTTGAACCAATCATCAGAATAAAAGATACAATATACTTTTTTTTAAATTTTTAAATATTTTGTACTATGCTTTTTATTTATTTAATTTTTAATATGAAATTTATTGTCAAATTGGTTTCCATACAACACCCAGTGCTCATCCCAACAGGTGCCCTCCTCAATACCCATCACCCACCCTCCCCTTCCTCTCACCCCCATCAACCCTCAGTTTATCAGTTCCGTAAAATTCAAACTAAAAAAGTAGCAACCTCATAGAAAGGAAATTTAGTCATTGCGTCTGTTAAAAAATAGAATTTTTAGGGGTGCCGGGTGGCTCAGTCAGTTAAGCATTGACTTTGGGTCAGGTCATGATCTCACAGTTTGTGGGTTCACGCCCCGCATCCAGCTCTGTGCTGTCAGCTCAGAGCCTGCCTCGGACTCTGTGTCTCTCTCTGTCCTTATCCTGCTCCCACTCTCTCTCTCTCTCTCAAAAATAAATGAATAAACAGTAAAAAAAAATAGAATTTTTAAAAAGCATTTCCCATCTAAGTTCAATCAGAAAATATAATGATAAGCTTTTAGTTGGAAAGTGGCAAGATCCTAGAGTCGTGGTTCCCAGCCTTGGCAACACATTACAATCACCTGCAGAGCTTTTACAAAGGAGCCCACCAGACTAGTTATATCTGAACCTCCTGAGAGGGAGGAGGCACCAGTATTCTTTAACAGGTTCCCTAGGTGATTCTCATGTGCATCCAAGTTAAGAGTCACTGCTTTACAGAAAACTAAAAAACAAAACAAAACAAAACAAAACAAAACATCATTTTTGCATAACAGACCATGGAAAGGATAAAGCCCACATACTGAACCAAATGAGAGTTTTAACAGTAGATTCTAAGTAGAAAATTGGCTTACCAAGCAGCTAAAAAAAAAAAGAAAACAAAGGAAACATAGAACTAAGCTCTCTGTGACTGAATTATCTGTCTTTCGGAGGAGGAACATTTTTTAATTTATTTTATGGATATTAGAAAACTCCTGGTCTAATTTCACACCGCAGAGCTCTAAACAACAGCACATATCTTAATTAGAAGCAGAGAGCAGAGAGAGTTATGTAGTCTAGGAAAAAATATTTCTTTGAAAAATATACAATAGATAGTGCTCAGAGAAAGAAATTTTTATCAGTAAATTCATTTTAAAACAGCTTTTAATGGTGTGTGTGTGGATTATCATATATAACATGGTAATCATTTTTATTTAAATTCCACATACTCTTTATGTATTCCTTTTTAGAAAGTTATTATAGTCATCACAGAACTATTTAATTCATTCACTTTGTCAAAAATGTGATGACTACACAACTAATTCTTCCCTTACCTGTGTATTTGAGCAGGTATTTTAACTTTTCAGCTATATGGATTAGGTAATACTTTCTGAGTATGATGGTAATTTCAAGCTGTATTACTCAGAAGGGGTCACTGAATTTGTTTACGAATTTAATCAAAACCACCTAAGCAGAGCTATTAAACCTTAAAACCTGTAGTCAGGGATAGGGAAATATAACCTCACGAAGATAACCTTTTTCCCATAAAACTTAAAACTATTTTTGCAGTGATTAAGAGGAGCAGCAACTAACGAAAAAGTAAAAATGAGATGAACTTTCAATATGGCATAATTTGATTAAAAAAAATTCAGAAAGTGTTATAAATGCATTCAACTGAAAAGCCAGAATATTTGAGAAACGTCTCTTCCAAAGAAATGTATGTACTGTGTTAGCTTTCAACTACATAACAAAGATTTTATATTCTAGGGATGGTAGCTTTTTATTTTTTTTTTTCAACGTTTTTTTATTTATTTTTGGGACAGAGAGAGACAGAGCATGAACGGGGGAGGGGCAGAGAGAGAGGGAGACACAGAATCGGAAACAGGCTCCAGGCTCTGAGCCATCAGCCCAGAGCCCGACGGGGGCTTGAACCCACAGACCGCGAGATCATGACCTGGCTGAAGTCGGACGCTTAACCGACTGCGCCACCCAGGCGCCCCTAGGGATGGTAGCTTTTAAAAAACAATCTCTTTATTGTAAAAAAAAAACATGCATAAAGAAAACCACATGAACTAAATGTATAGTTTAATGAGCTATTACAAAGGAAATACCCCTGGAACCACACTCAAGTCAAGAAGTAGAACTTTGCCAGGTGCCCAGAAATACTGTGAATGTACTATCATGATTTCAACCCTTCCTGTTCCCCAAAACTAACCTCTGTCATGACTTTTAATCACTTTCTTATATACCCATATAGTTTTTATCACCCTAATGCATCTCCTAAAACTTTAGTTTAGTATTATCCATTTGAAACAGTTCAGGGTGCCTCAGTCGGTTGAGCGTCTTTGGCTCAGGTCATTATCTCGCCATTTGTGAGTTCAAGCCCTGCATTGGGCTCGCTGCTGTCAGCACAGAGCCTGCTTTGGATCCTCTATCCCCCTCTCTCTCTGCCCCTCCCCCCCTCAAAAATAAATACACATAAAAAAATTTTTTAAAAACCACTTTAATGTTTCTCTTTTAGTATACAAATCCCCCTCTCCATTGCTTTCTTTTCCTTAAAATTTATCTTTTGAAACTGCAGTGTCTCATAGTGTAGATTTTGTTGTTTGCATAATCATGTGGTTCAACATGTTTCTCTGTCTTCTGAAAATTCTGCAAGTTAGTCAGTTTTGGCAAGACTGTGGGGCGGTGTGTTCTTTTCATCAGAAGGCACGTAACGTCAGGTTCTCTCTTGGTTGTCTCTCTTCTTTGATGTTAGCAGCTACTAATGCTCAGTGCCTAGATCCATTAATTCATTAGGTTGCAAATGAGGATATTCTAATTACTAGTTTTTCATTTATTAATTGGGATACTTTTATAGATACTTCTACTCATTTCCTATTTGTTTTCCTAGTGGTTGAATTCATGTATTATAATCAGGATAAATGTCTGTTTCTTTTCTTTTATTTACTAGTTTTCAAGATAATGAGTTGGTTCCTTTTCACTCCCTGAAGATAACCAATTAGTTTTGTTTTTTAAGTAGCATTGATAATTTATGAATTTAAATATATTTGATTTGATGGGTTTTATAAATTGTAGTCGTTATCCTATTGAAAGCTCAAATTTGTCTCATATTTGGAGCCTCTACAAGTTGGTTCCTCTTTTTGTCATGACCTCAGTAGTCTTGGGTAGCTTCCCTGCTATTTGCTGTGACAGTATGTTTCATGCTCATCTTAAACATTTCCTGCCTCAGATCTGGAATTAGCCATTTCTTTAATAAGCTCTGGTTTCTTTTCATGGAAAATGGTATTGTAAGCCCAAGTTTGGGAGCTAGGGATAATGTGTTGTTATTGGATTGGGCATTATTTCTAGGTATCTTTAGTAGGATGAGCTACATATTTTATATATATATATGTATATATATATGTGTATATATATATGTATATATACACATATATGTATATATGTGTATATATATATATGTATATATATATTGTTACTTCTAACTCAAATTCAGGATACAGGGTTTTAAATTTAACCTCTTCTATATTACATCTGTATCTCCTCTTTTTCATACAAAAATCCTAGTTTTCAGGGACATGGGAGATGAATTATAATATCTCACAATTACTTGCTTACTTTATGTCACAGTATACACTTAACAGTCTGAGAATAATCCTACTAATACTACCACTACTAATATAAATTACTGAGAATATTCAGAAACTTTTTGCCTATGTTTTTATCAATTCTTTCCTTTGCATTTTTAAATAGTTGTACTTTATTTACATTATTGGAGCATAAAGTCATTATATACAATGCTCTCTCGAATTCTCATCTAGTCATCCATAGGTTTTTGGTTTTGCTATTTAGTTGAACTGTTTCTTTCATGTAGGGATTTAGAGAGATTCAAAAACTATAGTGCCACCATCACCACTTTGCCAGAATCAGGGATGCTATATTCATGGTCATAATCAACACTTAGTTTTTTTTTTTTAAGTAAGCTCTCCACCCAACATGAGGCTTGAGCTCATGACCCTGAGATCAAGAGTCGAATCCTCTACCCACTAAGCCAGCCAGGTGTCCCGATAAACACTTAGTTTGAACCAGCCCTCTATAGCTAAACATGAAACATGACAATCTTGAGCCTATCTCCAGCTCACTATAATTGCTTTTCTGCTTTCTGTGCTTTCTTAATTTTAAAATATCTTCCGGAGAGGGCATCAGTTATATTAACTATTTAATGCTTTTCCTACTCCATACTGTTCCTTTTTTGATGACTTTTGGAACAGCTCTGTCTACCTTTTTCAAATTTAGCCTTTTTAAGAATAAAAATGAAATAATCTCAGTGTGCATTTTTCAACAAGTTTCATCCTTAAAGCTGACTGATTCAAACTTGACTGAAACAATTCATTTTAGGAATGAAACTACCAGCTTGTTTATCCTTGAAATTAGAAATTCCAAGACCTTTAGGATTCTTCTTTACCTTTTCTGTTCTTTCTTGGCTTGAATTTTTAAACTCTTATCATTTCTTTCTTTATTACACAGTTTTCTTTGAAAAACAAAAAGCAAACGGGGTGCCCAGGTGGCTAAGTTGGTTACGCGGCCAACTTCGTCTCAGGTCATGATCTCACAGTCCTGAGTTAGAGCCCCACACCGGGCTCTGTGCTGACAGCTCAGAGCCTGGAGCCTGTTTCGGATTTTGTGTCTCCCTCCCTCTCTCTGCCCCTCCTTCACTTGCGTGCGCTCTCTCTCTCTCTCAAAAATAAATAAACATTAAAAAACAAACAAAACAGAAAGCAAACAACAAAAAAATAAAACATTGAATCATGGTCATCTATTCTTAGGTCTGCTGTCACAGTCTTTCTTAACTGACCCATTGGAACATAGCGTAATCTGTGGTTTAGCTAACACACTGTCTGTTTCTGTGCTTTTCTTCTTTGTACTTTCCTATTAATTTAGAATTAAAGCAGAGATCTTTTTTCTAAAGATCTCCAGACTTTAAGCAGGCCACCACACGCTATAAAAGTCTTTAAGGGCACCTGAGTGGCTTAGTCGGTTGAGCATCCAACTTCGGCTCAGGTAATGATCTCACAGCTCATGAGTTCGAGCGCCATGTCAGGCTCTGTGCTGATAGCTCGGAGCCTGGAGCCTGCTTCGGATTCTGTGTCTCCTCTCTCTGCCCCTCCTCCGCTCATTCTCTGTCTCTGTCTCTCTCAGCAATAAATAAACATTAAAAAAATTTTTTTTAGGTGTTTATTTTTTCATCCCTTAATTATCAACACTGTTCTTCTGCATCTCATTCTTTGCCTGCTCACTATGCCTTTGTTAAAACTTTTCACCGTGTCCTTTACCACAGCCATTCCCATTTGAATTCTACTGACTAGTTCCTGAAACCTCTGGCATGTATTTTTTAAGAATCTTTAAAGAGTTATTAGATTTCAGAATTCACCTCATCTGAGGAGTGCCTGAAGATAGGATTAAGACCAAGAACTCAATGTTGCTAAGACAGTAAATCTTAAAAGTACTTATCACAAGAAAAAAAGTTTACAACTGTGTATGATGATGGATGTTTATGAGACTTCCTATAATGATCATTTTCAATATATACAAACATTGAATCATTTTGTTGTACACCTGAAAGTAATATAATATATATCAATTATACCTCAATAAAAAGAAAAAAAGAAAGACCAAGAACTCAGTGAAAGAAGGGAATTCTTGATCATGAAGTTTGTAGAGGATAACATTGAACAAGCCTTATGGAAGATGATAGAAGACATCAAATTAATCTTGTTAGCTTACATGAGTCTCATCAGCCAGGGTCCTCTGTTTTTGGATTATTTTCTCTCCTTTGTGCTTTTTTTTTCCAGAGCATTGTCATTTAATGTTTCTCCCTTAACTATACACTGTACTTTTTCTTTATCTTAACATTATATCTTGACCTGATCATCTCCTGACTAAGTTCATTTGGGCAGGAAAAACCAGCTGCATAAATATGAGAGATGTCTTAGTATATGCAAGTTTGGATTAAAAAGTCTGTATTTTTTCTTGGTATTTTGCAATGACTACCTAATTGCATTTGGTGTTTTCAACTTCCTATTTGCAAATGATCTGCTAACAGAGCACCTTATAGCTAGAAAATGTATTGACAAATTTTCCTTTCAGATAGCTCTTCAGTCAGTAGGGTATATTTTAATAACTTTATTTTATTTTTTTAAAGTTTTTATTTATTTTGAGTGAGAGAGTGTGCACACATGCAAGTGCGAGCAGGGGAGGGGCAGAGAGAATCCTAAGCAGGCTCAGCACTGTCAACACAGAGCCTGATGTGGGGCTTGAACCCACAAACTATGAGATAATGACCTGAGCTGAAACCAAGAGCTGGACATTTAATTGACTGAGCCACCCAGGTGCTCCTAACAAAAAAGAAAAAAAGAAAAAGAAATAAACTCTTGGTGTTTAAAAGAAATAAATAAGTCCTTTATTCATTGTTTTAAAAATTAAACTGATATTTTTAGATATTCTACTACCATACTATTTTAGTAAAAGCCCACCTTATTAGTTTTTATATATTGAACATTAAGTTATTTACAGACTTTCAAAAACAAAGTGTTAAAGTTAAAATGTTACAATTTCTGCAGCTGTGTTATATATGTGCTATATATATTTATGTGTTCTATGAGAGATGCACAAATATATATGCACATACATATTTAAATGTTGCTGATGTTTAAGGTGATAATTGATGGTCTTCAATGGGATGCTGGATTAATATGCAGTCGTATGTGTGACAGCTGAAGAAAAACCAAGGTCTGTGTGAACATACTTGATACTTTTCTCACAGGTTCTGAGCTGTGTCCGCACAGAATGGGATCCGCTGGATGTTCGCTTTGGCAATAAACAGCCTTATCAGGTGTTGACAGTGGAGCACTCCATCAGTGTAGACAAAGAGCCCATGGCTGACAGCTGCATCTATGAATGTGTTCGGAATAAAATCCAGTGTGTGTCAATAACCAGAATACCACTAAGATCGAAGGCCATTAGCTGCTGCAGGAATGTTACTGAAGACAAACTGATTCTGGGCTGTGAAGATTCTTCAGTAATTCTTTATGAAGCTCACCGTAGAGTAACTCTCTTAGCCCAGGCTAAACTTTTGCCTTCATTAATAAGCTGCCACCCAAGTGGCGCCATTCTACTAGTTGGCAGCAACCAAGGGGAGCTGCAAATTTTTGATATGGCTCTATCCCCTATTAACATCCAGCTCTTGGCTGAAGACCGCTCACCCAGGGAGACTCTGCAGTTCAATAAATTCTTTGACATTTCCAGCAGTCTTGTTCAAATGCAGTGGATAGCTCCTCAGGTGGTTTCTCAGAAGCCTAAAAATGGGGACATCTATGATCTCCTCTTCCTCAGGTTTGACAGAGGACCTTTGGGTGCACTTTTGTTTAAACTTGGTAAGTCAAGGAAGTTGGTGAGTAAGTAAAATGTTTATGATGATAACATTATGATTAAGAGAATAAAACCATTCTAGAAATGTAGGTTTTCTGTGTCTTCCCGTAAATAGGCTTGCCTTTCAGACATTTCATGTAGTTGTGTTTTTTTTCCAAGTAATCTCTATGCTCAATGTGGGACTCAAACTCACAACCTTGAGATCAAGAGTCACGTGCTCCACCAACTGAGCCAGCCAGGTGCCCTCATATGGTTTAAGAAAGCTTTGTGGATGATTTTCTAAGTGTTAGGGAACATTAGATAGTGAAGAATTTGGAAATTGCACTGATTGTCCATTGTGATGAGTGAAAAGCTTAAACTTCCACATTTGATACTTTCCAAAATAAATACATATGTGAATATTCTAAAACTATTTACTATGCCCATTAAAAAATTTTGTGTTGAAGGAATGTGATAATTTTTCTATTAAAATGATTTGATTTGATTGATTTTATGTTTACTCATTTTTGAGAGAGACAGAGTGTGAGTAGGGGAGGGACACAGAGAGAGGGAGACAAGAAACTGAAGCAGGCTCCAGGCTCAGAGCTGTTGGCACAGAGCCCGATGCAGGGCTCGAACTCCCGAGCTGGGAGATCATGACCTACGCTGTAGTCCAACGCTTAACCGACTGAGCCACCCAGGTGTCCCTATTAAAATTATTTTATATAATATGTATGTATTGCTTCTCAGATTGGAGTGTGTAAGGCTTAAAAAATAGATTTAGGTTTAAAAAATAGATTTTAATTAATGCATTTTATCGCAACTTGAAAACATAGAAAAGTCAATACATTTTTAAACTCTATGCATGGTTTGGCTCTGTGATACAGAGTTAAGTTTTTATTTTTTAAAAAATATTTATTTATTTATTTTGAGAGAGAGAGAGGGAGACAGAGAATACCAAGCAAGCTCTGTGCTGACAGCAGCTGTTCATGAGATTGATGCGGTGCTCAATCTCATGAACATCAAGATCATGACCTGAGCTGAAATCAAGAGTCAGACGCTTAAGTGACTGAGCTAGCCAGGTGCTCCCAAAGTTAAGTTTTTAAAGAGACTGTAGTGTTTGTTAAGTATATGTCAGTTTATTACTTTTTAATGGATCTACTTGCCTCTGAAATTGAACTGATGAAATAAATCTACTTAAAGATGACTTGATTAACCTGAAAGGTATAATGGATATAATGTGAGGTCTGTGTTCTTTCCACATAATAAAAATGCATCTAAATTTATATATAATGTTAATGTTGTCCAAGAAAAAATGTTTAGAATCTCATTTATTATAAAATAATCCAGTTCTTTGCCCAACTACATGTTTAACAGTTGTATGTCTCCATACACAACGCTCATTAAAGTGGATGTTAGATGTTTTGCATGTCTGTTAAAACACACACACACACACACACACATGCATGCGCGCACACACACACACACACACACACACACACACACACACACTCTAAATTACCCAGTTACCTGTCAAACAGAAGGCTGTCTGCCCACATATACCTAGCTTTTCTTCAGCCCTCCCTTGTGGGCCTACTCACAACAGCTTTGCAAAAAGCACAGCTTTCTCTTCCTATCTCTAGCACATTTGCCTTCTTACTAAAGTAAACAGGCTCTCAGTGTAGGGATTTAGAGGGCTTCCTGCTAATTGCCAGCTTGTAAACTTAATTGGACTGTCTCCCTGGGCACTGTTCCTAAATCAATTAGGCAATGAGTTGGCTGTCACATCTTTTTCCCAAGAAGGTCTCTTGGAAGAGAATTATCCAATAGAAGTCAAGCATTCAAATGAAAAGGTGATAACTTCTGCAACTGACATTTATCATTAAAATTTTATTTTCAATATGACTCTTAAGTTTTATGGGATAGGGAAATTTTGCAGACTTACAGACTCTTTAAAAGATCTAGATATGGAGTTTCCCAGAATTTTAAAAAACACATTATAAGATTAATATTTATTACAGATTATTAATTTTTCTAGGAAGAGTAGATTCCTTGAAACAGTAGATTCCAACTAACAGATCTTTTTTTTTTTTTTTTAAAGAAAACCCTGTTTAAAGAACAGATTTTTCTTAGGTTCTGCTACTAAATACATCCAAAAATTTTAATATACTTCTTGAATTAACACAGTGCTGATTCTGGGCATCCATGTGGAATTTTCATGTATAATTCAAGTTACTGCATATATAAACAGGTAGTTGCATGTGCAGTTTCCCCACTAGGGAGCATTTACGAGATTTTTTCATAAGCTTGTTATGCAAGCCTTTGGAAAATTTGACATGCAAGGTGTAGCTTACAATTTAAGAAGCTGACATAGATCATAGTTTAAAATAGAATGCTGTCATATGTAAACGTGGCAGTGGCTGGTGCCAATATGCTAAGATTTTTGGAGTTTGACTTTTAGAATAGGTCAGTGTAATGTTGAAGGAAAACTTTGTTCCAAGACTAGAGCTTCCATTCTAAATCCTTATAATCATCATGCAAATGTGTTGGGGATTAAAAGGCCATCACTACTGTTAGAAGAATTTGAAGGGCATGCCTTCCTCAGGAGGGAGCTAGAAGTATCATCCTCCCACGTGGAAGCCAAGAAGTACTGTCTCATGTAAAGCAAAATATAATCAGATTTCTTTGCTTGGCAGTCATTGTCCCGTATTTCCACATATGTAGACTGAGATTAATTTTTAAAAGACAAGTCCCTAATTATATTACGGAGATATTAAAGCTTTTCCATTCTCATCAGTACTTTTTCAACTTCCACTGCTCTCTTTAAACTCACATGATCATCTATCTCTCTGCCCTCTGAAGAGAGAATCTTCCCTTTTAATTGATACTTCATTAAGTTTATCTGCTTCTTACCACCTACCCACCCAACCTAACCAACCTCTTATCTACATGAACATAAATCTTTCCTTCTCAATTCAGTGGAAAAGGAGACCTTCCTCTTGTCCAAGACTAGTTCCACCACCACGTCCACTCTGGATCCCACTACATTCCTTTTGATACCTTTACTTTGTCAGCTTTCCCACTCACCCCAAAAATCTTACTATACCCCAAGACACAGGCCCAAGCCACACCATAAAACAAACAAACAACAGACAAACATCTCTTCCTTAACATTGTTTCTCTTCTGTTATTAGTCAGATGATCACCTTCTTTCATAGATTCACCAAAATAATAGTGAACATTGACTTTTTCTGCTTCTTCACTCCCCATTCACTCCTCACAGTACCAAGTTCTGGCTTGGGTCTTTAGTTTTCTGGAACTGCTCTTGCAAAGGTCACCAGGGACTTCCTACTTGGTACATACATTTCTGTTATGTTACTTGATGACTTTTCAGCACTTAATGGTTGCTTACCACTTCTGTCACAGAATTCTCATTGTACTTGCCTTCCATGACCCCAGATAACACCTTTTCGTCGTGTTTGTGTTCTCCTTCTGCCTATTCATGAACATGTTGAGCCTCCGTAAGGTTCCATTTTTAGCTCTCCTCCTGTTTTATGTAGATTGAGAGTTTATTTCTTTCTCCCCAAACCTGTTTCTTCTATATTCTTCATTTTGGTGGATGGTACTATTATTCAGATGGAATCCCAAGTCAGAAATCATCCTAGAATCTTCCCTCACCCCTAATGCCATATGCAATCAGTGGCCAAGTCCCATCAATTCTACCTTCTAAATACTGTCAAAAACATCTCTGTACAGCCTTGCTGTCATGACCTTAACCTGGACCTTCCCTGTTTTCAAGCAGCGATCAAGTAGTAGCTCTCTGTAATCTTCTGCCTTCCAATCTTCTCATAATCCCCTGAACTGCCACCAGAGTAATCTAACTGCAGATTTGGTCATGGATTCTCTAGCTTGAAATCCTTCAGGGGTTGATAAGCCCTTGTCTGCCTCTCAGGCTTCATCTCCCCAGCTGTTTTTGCACTACTGTAGCTCCCCATTTGGGGCATGTGCTCTCTCTCACATTCCCTCCTTCCTATGGTGATTTTGATAGTGTTCCATCTACCTGGAGTGCCCTTGCAATGCTCTCCCAGAGCTTGCAAAGTTAGGAAAAGGTTAAATATTCAAGTGATAATATTAGGCAAGAAATAATTAAAGCTAACATCTGCCCTCTCATAGGATTTTGAAAATCAAAGGCAACGTGTGTGTGTGTGTGTGTGTGTGCGTGTGGGTGTATCATTCTGTCTAGAAAATTAGTAGGATGATTTTTCTCTTAGTATTTTTATAAGAAATAGGTTTTCTTCAAAAGTTCTGTTTTGGTTACTTTTTTAGTATTGTAAATAATATACCTTTTATTATTTAGGGCATTTTTAGAGGTTTTTCTGTTATTTGTAGCTGAAATAAATTTAAAACAACAGTCAATATTTCCAATTGTGATTACAGATTTTCTTTATTTTTTTTAATATTATTTGTTTTTGAGAGAGCACAAGCAGGGGAGGGGCAGAAAGAGAAGGGGACAGAGGATCTGAATCAGGCTTTGCACTGACAGCAGCGAATCCAATGTGGGGCTTGAACTCATGAACTGTGAGATCATGACCTGAGCCGAAGTCAGACACTCAACCGACTGAGCCACCCAGGTGCCCTACAGAGTTTTCTTTAATCACAAAAGATAGCTATTAAATCCTGAAACAATATTTTTATGTACCTACTTTCATCTGAGAGTCCAGGTTCTAAAAGTTACTAAAACTCCAGGCAAATAAGGCCCTTGGCTTAAAAATAAAATGTAAAATGATTTTATCGCAGAACACCTATTAGCCCCTGAAGGAGAAGTTAGAATTGTCATCTAGAAGGGGATCAAAAAAGGCTTTAATCTGAATATTTAGCTCATATACATATTTATACGTATATATGCCATAATATAGGCATAATCACTATATTATTTATTTATTTATTTAAATCCAAGTTAGTTAACATATTGTGTAATAATGATTTTAGGAGTAGAATTTAGTGATTCATCACTTACATATAACACCCAATGCTCATCCCAACAAGTGCCGTCCTTAATGCCCACCACCCATTTAGCCCATACCCCTACCAGCACCCCTCAGTTTGTTCCAAAAGAGTTATTTTAGTGAGCTTTTAAAATACTAAACTTTACCCAGGTGGTAATTGTGGGTAATTTATTGCTGGAAAGAAATGTCAGATAATTTCTTAGATGCCTAGTAATCTTAAACTTGGATCTCAAATCATTTGAAATAGACTGTTATTCCAGACAGCATTCTGCTAAACTAGAGTGATGATGGATTTTTAAATCAAGTTTATTGGAGTATAATTTACATAAAATAAAGTGTACCCATTCCAAATGTGCAGTTTAATGAGTTTTGACAAATGTATGTATCCTCCTGATTACCACCACAATCAAAAGAATATTTCCATCACCAAAAAATTCTCTCAAACCTCTTTGCAGTCTATTTCCCTGAAGGCCAAAAGAGCACTGACCTGCTTTCTCTCATTACTGATTAGATTTGCTTTTTCTAAATTTCATAGAAAAGGACTCATAAAATAGGTACTTTTTTAGTGTTTTTCTACGTGAAAACATTTATCTGTTTATCTGTGAGATAAACAGCATTTATCTGTGAGAATCTTCCATATTGGTCTGTACATCTTCAGATTTTCCTTTACATTACTGAGTAGTATCCCATTATGTAGATAAACCACAATTTGTATATTGCTCCACCTCTTGATGGACATCTGGATTGTTTCCAGATTTAAGCTAATATCACTAAAAATACTATGTATTTTCATGTACAAGTCTTTATATTGACATATATGTATATATTTTGTTTAATGCTTATTTATTTTTGAGAGAGAGAGAGACAGAGCGTGAACAGGGGAAGAGCAGAGAGAGAGGGAGACACAGAATCTGAAGCAGGCTCCAGGCTCTGAGCTGTCAGCACAGAGCCCAGCGCAGGGCTGGAACTCACAAACTGGGAGATCACCTCCTGAGCCACAGTCAGACACTTCACTGACTGAGCCACCCAGGCGCCCCTATATTGACATATATTCTAATTTCTCTTGGGAAAAATCTAGGAGTAGAATGCCTAGGCCATAGGCTCAGGATATGTTTAACTGAAGAAGAAACTATTTTGAAGTTCTGGTTGCTCTATGTTCTACCACTTAGCCTTAATGGTCTTTTTAATTTTGGCCATTCTAATGGGTGTGTAATGGTGTTAATTTTCATTTCCCTGATGACTATTGGAGCTTAGTATCTTTTTATGTGCTTATTTGCCATATATCTTCTCTGATAAAGTATATCTTCAAATCTTTTACCCAAATTTAATTGGATTGTTTATTATTGAGTTGTAAGAGTTTTTATATATTCTGAATAAAAATCTTTTGTGAGACACTAGTATTATGAATGTTTTTCTTCCAGCTCATAGTTTTACCTTTTCATTTATTTAACAACGTGTTTCGGGTAGCAGAAGTTTTTAATTTGAATGAAATGCAGTTCTTAAATTATTTTATGACTTGTGTTTTTTATGTACCATCTTAAGAAGTGTTTGTCTAACCCTGTTTCCTCCTAGACATTTTAGCTCTTACAATTAGGTTTATGGTCTGTTCCAAGTTAAAATTTTGCATATACTATGAGGCATAGATTAAAATTAATTTAAAAAAATTAACGTTTTTTCATTCTTGAGAGACAGAGCATGAGTGGGGGAGGGGCAAAGGGAAAGAGGGAGACATAGAATCCAAGCAGGCTCCAGGCTCTGAGCTGTCAGCACAGAGCCTGATGTGGGGCTCGAACCACGAATTGTGAGATCATGACCTGAGCTGAAGTCAGACGCTTAACCAACTGAGCCACCCAGGCGCGCCTAATTTTTAAAAAAATTTTAGCCAACCAGGGGCCCCTGAAATTAGTTTTTAAATATGAATATTCATTTGTCCCAGAACCAATTGTTGGAAAGACTGTCCTTTCTCCATTGAACTGCCTTGACCATATATGTATGTGTTTATGAATAGATTCTATTCTCTTCCACTGATCTATATGTCTATATGGGAGTACGACACTGTCTTAATTACTGTGGTTTTATAGTAAGTCATAAAATCAATTACTGTTAGTTCTCCAACTTTGTTCTTCTTTTTCTAAATTGTTTTTGGATACTCTAGATCCTTTGATTTCTATATAAATTTTAAAACAAACTTGTCAGTTTTACAAAAGTACTTGAGATTTTGATTGGGATTATGTTGAATTTGTAGTTCAATTTGAGGTGGAATGACAGTTTAACAATATTGAGTCTCTCAATCTTTGAACACAGTATCTCTCTCCATTTATTTAAATCTTTTAAAACTTCTCTCAGCAGTGATTTTTGGGCACCTGGGTGTCTCAGTTGGTTAAGCATCTGACTTTTGATTTTGGCCCAGGTCATGATCTTGCAGTTCCTGGTATCAAGCCCCAACTCGGGCTCTGTGCTCAGTGCAGAGCCTGCTTGGGATTCTCTCTCTCTCCCTCTCTCTCTGTCCCTCTCCTACTTGCATTTTGTCTCTCTCCCTCCACCTCTAAATAAATAAATAAATAAATAAATAAATAAATAAAGTTTATTAAAAAATTAAAAACAATAAAATTTCTCTCAGCAGTGTTTTTTGATTTTAAGTGTAAAGATCTTATGCATACTTTGTTCATATTTTTGGGTGCTACTGCAAATAGTATTTTTAATTACAATTTTAATTGTTCATTGGGATTATATGGAAATAAAATTTTAAAATCTTGACCATGTACCCTGTTAAACTCATTTCCAGTTGTAATAATGTTTTTGTAGATTCTTTAGGACTTTCTGAGATGACTATGACAATGGCATTTAAAAAGTTTTACATATTCTTATTCAGCCTGTATGCCTTTTATTTTGGTTCCTTATTACATCAGCTGGAATCTCCAGTACAGTATTAAGTGAGGTGGCAAGGGAGGACAGCCTTGCTTTGTTTCAGATCTTAGATGGAAAGCATTTAGTCTTTTCACTATTAGTATTAATGTTATTAGGTTGAGGAAGTCCCCTTCCTTCCATTCCTAATTGGCTAAGATATTATCTTGAGTAGATATTGAATTTTTTCAAGTTTTTTTTTTTTTTGCATCTGTTGAAATTATTATGTTTTTTCTGGTCATATGGTCAATTATATTGATTAGTTTCCAGATGTTTTAGCAGCTTGCATTTGTGGGATAAATCTCTCTTGTTCATGATCTATGATCTTTTTAATATATTGCTAGACTTGCTAATACTTTGTTAAGGATTTTTGTATCTGTTTATGGGAGATATTGGTCTGTAGTTTTCTCTGTCTTTTCCTGTACTGTCTCTGTCATTTTTTACATCACTGTAATTAATGCTAACATGATGAAATAAATTGTCAAGTGCTCTCTCTTCTTGTATATTGAGTTGTGTAGAGTTAATATTATTTCTTCTTCTGATATTTGGGAGAATTCACCAATGAAGGCATCTGGACATGAAGGGTGTGTGTGTGTGTGTGTGCGCGCGTGCATGTGTGTGTGTGTACATGCATGTATGTACATGTGTGTTGAAAGATTCTTTAACTATGAATTCAAATTTAAATAATATAGAGTCATTCAAGTTATCTATTCCTTCTTGCAAGAGCTTTGATAGTTTGAGTCCTTCAAGGTATCCATCTCATTTACGTTATGTTTATTTGTTTTTTTTTTTATGTTCTTTTTTTTTTATGAAATTTATTGACAAATTGGTTTCCATACAACACCCAGTGCTCATCCCAAAAGGTGCCCTCCTCAATACCCATCACCCACCCTCTCCTCCCTCCCACCCCCCATCAACCCTCAGTTTGTTCTCAGTTTTTAACAGTCTCTTATGCTTTGGCTCTCTCCCATTCTAACCTCTTTTTTTTTTTTTTCCTTCCCCTCCCCCATGGGTTCCTGTTAAGTTTCTCAGGATCCACATAAGAGTGAAACCATATGGTATCTGTCTTTCTTTGTATGGCTTATTTCACTTAGCATCACACTCTCCAGTTCCATCCACGTTGCTACAAAAGGCCATATTTCATTTTTTCTCATTGCCACGTAATATTCCATTGTGTATATAAACCACAATTTCTTTATCCATTCATCAGTTGATGGACATTTAGGCTCTTTCCATAATTTGGCTATTGTTGAGAGTGCTGCTATGAACATTGGGGTACAAGTGGCCCTATGCATCAGTACTCCTGTATCCCTTGGATAAATTCCTAGCAGTGCTATTGCTGGGTCATAGGGTAGGTCTATTTTTAATTTTCTGAGGAACCTCCACACTGCTTTCCAGAGCGGCTGCACCAATTTGCATTCCCACCAACAGTGCAAGAGAATTACTGGGACCTTATGAAGATAAAAAGCTTCTGCACAGCAAAGGAAACAACCAACAAAACTAAAAGGCAACCAACGGAATGGGAAAAGATATTCGCAAATGACATATCGGACAAAGGGCTAGTATCCAAAATCTATAAAGAGCTCACCGAACTCCACACCCGAAAAACAAATAACCCAGTGAAGAAATGGGCAGAAAACATGAATAGACACTTCTCTAAAGAAGACATCCGGATGGCCAACAGGCACATGAAAAGATGTTCAGCGTCGCTCCTTATCAGGGAAATACAAATCAAAACCACACTCAGGTATCACCTCACGCCAGTCAGAGTGGCCAAAATGAACAAATCAGGAGACTATAGATGCTGGAGAGGATGTGGAGAAACGTTATGTTTATTTGTATAAAGTTATTCATATTACTATTTTTTAATGTGTGTAGTTCTGTAGTCTTTATTCTTGATATTGGTAAGTTATGTCTGCTTTCTTTTTTTATGAATTTAGGTCAAGATTGGTCAGTTTTACTGATCATTTCAAAGAACTAGCTGTTGATTTCATTGGTTTTCTCTATTCTTTATTTACTAGTTCTTATTTTTATCATTTCCATCCTTCTATTTACTTTAGGTGTAATTTACTCTACTTTCCCTAGGTTCTTAATGTGGGAAGCTGGGATTGTTGATTTTAGACCTTCCTTCTTTTCTAATTAAAACACTTAAAGCTAGAAATTTCCCTCTAAGTACTGCTATAGCTACATCTCACAAGTTTTGATGTTATATTTTTATCTTATTTATTTATATTTTCCTTTCTAAATCTCAGAGAGGGAGAGAGAGAGAATCCCAAACAGGCTTCCCACTGTCAGTGCAGAGCCCGATGCAGGGATTGAACTCATGAATCATAAAATCATGACTTGAACTGATGTCGGATGCTTAATCAACTGAGCCTCCCAGGCACTCCTTTTTGTTTTTATTCATTTCAAAATATTTCCTAATTTACTTTGTGGTTTCTTCTTTAAATCATAGTTTATTTAAAAGAATGTTGATTAATTTCTAAATATTTGGAGATTTTCCAGGTATCTTTCTGTATTGATATCCAATTTAATTCTGTTGTGGTCAGAAGAACCTACTCTGTATGATTTCAAAACAGTTAAATTTATTGAGGTTTGTTTTAGCCCCCTGAATATGATCCATCTTGGTTGATATTCTATTTACATTTAAAAAGAATGTATTTTGCTGTTAAGTGAAGTGTTTTATAAATGTCAGGTCAAATTCACTGATAATGTTTTTCAAGTATTTTCTATTTTTGCTGATTTTGTTTATGTGTTCTCTCAACTAGTGAATGAGGAAATTCCAATTATAATTGTGGCTTTCACTTTTTCTCCTTTTAGTTCTATCAATTTTTGCTTTATTATTTCAGAACTCTATTATTAGTAATATTTAAGATTGTTATGGTTCTTCATTAATTTCCAACTCTTTATTATGAAGGTACAGAATTTTAGTTTAATTCATTTTTATCTAAGCATTTTTAAAAGTCTTGCTGTTGTCTTCTGGCTTGCATAATTTCAGAAACAAAGTTTGCAGTTTTTCATATCTTTGTGCCTGTGTCTTTTTTCTTTGGCTACTTTTTAAGATTTTTCCCTTCATCCTCTTTTGAACATGATTATGATTATATGTTAGTGTTTTTTCTCAGCAAATAAGTTTCTTCTCTTTCTAGAGGTATTGCTTAGGGTACGAGCAGAATCAACAGATTTCAGATATTTTTGGTTTCCTATAAAGTTCCTACACATTGATATCTACTGCCAAGGAACCACCCTGATTTATGAGAGTTTACAGTGCTTGACTGCAAGCTTGCGAAGGCTTTTGGATAGTACCATTCATGATTCTACCAACACAGAAAGAATAGTGAGGTTTTATTGCTTGGTATGGTTAGGGCAATTCCCCAGATTCCCTATCAAGTTGAGTCCTGTTACATATAGCACAAATTCTTATTTTGATGTGACTTGAAGTTAGTATGAAGAATTTTGGCATCTTTTGCATGAACTAATGTATTTTTTAAAATCCTAAAACCTGTAACTATTCCAGTTAAATGATGTTGATGATGATAGTAATAAAAAGAAGAATTGCAGTAATATTTCATATACTTTACAGCTTATAAATAATTTTACATACATTTTCTCATTTGGTTTTATGATTATTTGTACTGAGAAATTTTTATGGACTCACTCAAATCAATAAACATTGCTACTTTTGAAGAAAAAGTATTTTATAGCCAACCATTTTTAAAAGATTAAAAAAAAACCCACCCTGCTTAAAAGCCCTAATACTTACTGTCATTTAATTACACAGAAATTGTTAGTTTCAAATGAAATCAAGGATGTATAAAAGATGATAAAATTAGAATAGAATGCCCCACCTTTGTTTTGTGGTCTTGCTTCTCTTACATTAGAAGTGGATTTTCTTTGGGGCGCCTGGGTGGCTCATTTGGTTACACATCCGACTTTGGCTCAGGTCATGATCTCACATTTCGTGAGTTCAAGCCTCACGTTGGACCCTGTGCTGACAGCTCAGAGCCTAGAGCCTGCCTCAGATTCTGTGTCTTCCTCTCTCGGCCCCTCCCCTGCTCACACTTTGTTTCTCTCTCTCAAAAATAAACAAGCATTCAAAAAAATTTTTTAATAAAAAAAAGTGGATTTCTTTCATTTTTTTATTTAAAAAATTTTTTTAATGTTTATTTAAAAAAATTTTTTTTAATGTTTATTTATACTTGATACAGAGAGAGACAGAACATGAATGGGAGAGGGTCAGAGAGAGGGAGACACAGAATCTGAAGCAGGTTCCAGGCTCTGTGCTGTCAGCACAGAGCCCAACGCGGGGCTCCAACTCACAGACCGTGAGATCATGACCTGAGCCGAAGTCGACTGAGCCACCCAGGAGTCCCGATTTCTTTCATTTTAAAAGGATAAACTAATGTACTTATATTGTGCCAAGATATTTTATAGTAAATATTAGCTGTGAAGGGCATCACTAGCAGGATTAACACTGATCATTTCTTCAGTAGAAAAGAATAGTCTTTACTTTTTCAAATTTTTTTAAAGTTTTTATTCATTTATTTTGAGAGAGACAGAGACAGCATGAGTGAGGAAAGGGCAGCTAGAGGAGAGAGAGAATCCCAAGTAGGCTCTGCACTGCCAGCAGAGAGCCTGACGTGGGGCTCAAACCCATGAAGCCGTGAGATCATGACCTGAGCTGAAACCAAGAGTTGGACGCCTAACCAACTGAGCCACCCAGGTGCCCCCAAAAGAATAGTCTTTAAATGCCAATTTAAACTAAATTCGTATGTGGTATCTATGAAAAAACTATCAATTGAGAGCACCCATTAATAAAAACAGACTTCAAAGCATATATATAGTCATATTTGTCATGGCTATTTGTACTTATCCCCACCCACACCAAAGTATGTGGGGCTGAAGAGTAAAGGCAACTTAGAACTAATAGAGCTAGTCAATAAGAATTGTGTTCACATCAAAACCCTGTCTGTAAATGTATATAACAGAGGCCTAAACAACTGGTGCGAAAAATAGGGTTAGCTATTGTGGTCTACCTAAAAGTGAATAAACAAGAGAAGAATCTTTAGGTAGACCGCAAAAGCTAACCCTATTTTCCCCATCTGTTGTTTAGGCCTCTGCTGTATATGTTTAAAGACAGGCCTTTGATGTGAACATAGTTTGATTATGTGGAGTATAAATTAATTAATATATGCTGAATGACAGGCATAAGATAGATGGAGTTGGTAGCTGGTAGCCACAAAATCATATTATTCTTGCCCCCCTAAATCTCACATTTCTAGCACTTATGCAGGAAATGATTATTTTTCCTTTATGGAAATGTTAACTCTGTGTTTGTTAATCTACTTGTTATTTTCAAAAGAATCACTTGGTTTTACTTTTTTGTGACAGGTATCTTCACACGAGGACAGCTGGGCCTGATAGACATCATATTCCAATACATTCACTGTGATGAGATATATGAGGCGATAAATATCCTGAGCAGTATGAACTGGGACACTCTGGGCCACCAGTGCTTTATCAGCATGAGTGCCATTGTGAACCATCTTCTTAGACAAAAGCTCACTCCAGAGAGAGAAGGTCAGACATGGAATATATTTCATAAATGGATTTTGTGTATATATATGAAGTACATTTTATTGAGTCCACTATGTTTTGAGGATTTTTTTGAATTGTATTATCAGAGATTAAAAGACAAATGTTAATGCCCTATTAAAACTGACAAGATCAGATATCAAATAATTATCCATATGGTACTTAGCGTGTAGTATTTGTCAACATAAAGAACAACTTTTTTTGTGTATACCTGTGTTGGAACTCACAATGCAGTCATTGTACATTTCAGTCTAAGTTCATGTGTGTAATATGCTCAGATCTTAAACTTTAATTGAGAATTCCATGTACTCTGTAGGGGCTGGTAGACAGAGGGCCCCAAATAAAGGTCCTTATTCTTCCTTCATTTTAGACATCAGTATTTTTCTCTCATACTCCAAGTCTTTTGTCTAGATGGTAGTCCTTACCACTGATTTGTGTGTGTGCTGTGTGTGTGTGTGTGTGTGTGTGTGTGTGTGTGTGAGAGAGAGAGAGAGAGAGAGAGAGAGAAAGAGAGAGAGAGAGAGAGAGAGAATGAGAGAATTGTGGCCCAGGCTGCTACTCCTTGTTTTCATTTTAACTGGTAGTTCCGATACCTCTCTGCCTACTTGGATTCCTCTGCTTTCCTTCAGTAAGTAATTATGCCCATAGGATCTCAGATAAAGACATTGTTTTTTAAGTGAGCTCTGTGCACAGCATGGAGCTTGAACTCACCACCCCAAGATCAAGAGTTGCCTGCTCTACTGACTTGAGCCAGCCAGGCGCCCCTCAGATAAGACACTTTTTAAAAAAAAAAGAGAAAAATAATGTGCACATACAGTAATGAAATTCATTTTTGTATTTTCCAATTATCCAGTGTATGTTATTTTTATTATGAGTTATTAATATAAAATGCACCTAAACATTCTTGCACTTGTGTCTTTATTTCAAATCTTTGCAAGAAGCATTGACATTAATGATGGGAAGTCCTGGACAATGAAAAATGTCCCTAGGTAATTTACAAGGTAGAGAAAGCAGGAAATATGTCAAAAGGTCTTCACTGGAGAGCTTTTTCCCTACTATTTTCTTTGAATGTTTATAGATTTTCTTCTTCCATTTCATTATGTTTCCAAAGTAACCAAATTGTGTAGATAAAATTCTGTACCTAACCTGCATTTTAGTAATTTTAAAGAACAGGTTCCTTCAGGAAGTTCACATCATGGGACTTGGCGCAACTCTTAGGAGGCCCACAATAAATATTTATTTAATGTTAATTGAATGTGCTCTTTGGAGGTAGTCCAACCCATCTCTGGAGGGTCCAGTATTTCTACAGTGAGAAAATGCCTAGCACAATGCTTGGCCTACCATAGGTATTTAATGAATATTAGTTAAAAACAAAAAGAAGAGTATAACTTTAAATTAGGTTACTAGATATTACTGTAATATTTCTGCCTACAGAGTTATCTCAAGTACTTATTTCTTAGTATTGGTACACTCTCAGAGATTAGGTACATAGTAGGGGGTTAAAAAGCAGAATATGTAAGGAAAGCCTGTTATAGTATACACAATATGTGTAAGAGATGCTAAATTTACAGTTGAAGAATTGTAGAGAAGATAAAATATTGACTGTCACTCAACGACACTGAGAAATTGCTAGCACCTTGGTGAATTTGTGTTGTAAGATTCCAGTGTTGTAAGAAAGGTTATTAGGGAATTCACAAATGGGCATTATCAGATTCTTGCTTTAATAAAGGATATTTTCAAGGCACCGTGTTGGGAAGATAGGGAAATGAAAAGCTTGTATGATACTAGGCTATTAAAATAAAAGACTTGCATGATGCTGGATTATCAGAATATGCACATTTTAAGTAGGTATATGCATTTCCCCCCAAGTAACTGCAAAATACATTTCTAAAACATTCAGAATTCTTCTCTGTTGAGATTTATTCTGTCCGAATCTAACAAACTTGACATGGTAATTTGTTTTCCTTTTATTAGTGGAACCCAGTGAGTTCTTTCATTTGTGCTGTGTTGTGGTTATCTTTGAGATCTTCATTTCTGCCTTAAACATCAAGCTGGGCTATCTAATGAATCTGTAACTGTGCTGGGAGTTATGAGTGTTCCATATAGGTTTGAACATTGCAGAAGTACGAAACATGCTGTCAAGAAAACAAGCAATGGCAAGAGGCTCTGGCTTGTTTTCACAATAGCATTGCTGTATTCAATTTTAATCTAAATTGACTGCTGCTTTGAAAGAAAATACCTCTGAAGTTCATCTTACTTTACTGTCTAGATTTGAGATTAAAAAAAAGAAATTACTAACAGCTTAGCCAAGTCCATAGCAATTACTCTGATGAGGTATTTAATACTTTCAAACCCAAATATACCTAAAACTAGAGTTTTGCTAAATAAGGAATTTTTTATTCACTCTAGCACTTAGTGGCATAAAAATCAATGGAGTTTTACTGTAAGCTGAAATTTTCTCAAACAGTGCTCACCATTATTGTAATTATATAACTTCCAGGTGTTTGGGGGAGAAAACACAACCCCAAAGGCATGGCTTGGTAAAATTATGAAGTAGGCAAAATGTGCCTTTTTCTCCCAGTCTCTAGCCCTCTGGTTTATCAAAACTTGCTCTCCAATCCTTTTTTCCTAGGAAGGTGTCAGTTGACCAAGAGCAGATTAGCATGACATCCCTCCCAGGGGTGTTAGCTTTCACACTTGGACAAAACCAACAATCTTGTTTATTAGAATGAGATTTAGGGAAGGTATGGGGACTTTCACTGTTTCTTTAAAATTGTCTTAGAAGGATGTTATTACTTCAGTAGGGCTGTATTTATTTTTAAATGTTTATTTAAAACATTCCTAATACTTCTTTCAATCCCCAGTGCAAAAAGGTTAGTTTTCTCCTTTTAGGTAAAGAGTAAATGTTCAGCACACTGTGAGTTGATTCTACTGGAAATACTAGTTCAAACTGTGTTACTTTGATGAGTCACTGTTTTAATTACCCATTTGTGGTGAGAGGTTGGTTCATTATGGATTTCTTCAGTTTTGACAGCTTTTTGTTGCTCAGAGTCATTGTCAGCTTTGCCTCAAGTGAAAGTTTATACACAGGTTTGTTTTTGTACCAGCTGTCATATTTTAATTTCATCTTTCCTGCAACAAGCTCATATTTCATCCAAGTTTGCAAAACCTGACTGACTGCAAACATGAGTATTCTGTTGTAATTGAAGGAGTTTCACTTGTTTCAATGCTGCTATGTTTGAATTCCACAGCACAGCTTGAGGCAAGCCTTGGAACCTTCTATGCTCCAACAAGACCACTTCTGGATACAACTATATTGGAATACAGAGATGAAATCAGCAAATATGCAAGAAGATTCTTCCATCACTTGCTCAGGTGAACAATATCTTGGGATTGATTAATGTCAGACTACCTATTTAAGGAACCATCTTCTTTAATTAGAATATTCCATAATGTGGCTGTTTTCTAATAGTCCATTTCCTAAGAGAAAAAACAGATCTTCTCTTGATACTCTTTAATATGTTCTTGTTTTCCTTTTAATGAATATATTTGAATATTGTTTAGGGCTTTTACACATCATCAGAATGCTTGAATATAACTTCCCCTTTAATATGAAAGCAAACAATACTAACTATGTAAAGCCAATTTTATTTGTAAAGTCAATTTTATTTATTTTATTTTTATTTTTATTTTTTTGAGAGAGAGGGGGAGGGAGAGGGAGAGTGAGCAACTCACAACTGTGAGATCATGACCTGAGCCAAAATCAAGAGTTGGATGCTTAACTGACTGAGCCACCCAGGTGCCCTAGTAATGTTCCATTTTTTAAGATGAGAGGGATATACATCAGGGTCCATCAAAAACTATTATTCTTTTAATTAAATATATGTGTTGTATACTTTTATATATCATGTATTTTATAACAGGAAGTAAGAGAATTATCAACTTCATGTACCAAAGGTAAGTATTACATCGAGTTGAATTTTGAGTTTTAATTTCATTTATAATCTGTCATAGTTCTTTTTAACTCTTTCAAACAATTTCATGTATTATCTCTCCTTTTTTCTCAGAACATACCCTGTAAGAGGGTATCATTATTTGACAAATAAATAAACTATTAAGTGGTACTTTGGTCTCTACCTAACAGTGAAGCCTTTGGAAAACAGTCTTAAAAGTTGAGAAATGTTGATATATTGCATGAATTATGATCTGTAATTAAATCTTGCCTTTTTATCTGAAAGATTTTAGCATATTTCAAGAGACTCTTCATCCTGAATGAAGCTGTTTTCTATGTGTGAACAAATGCCAAAAATACTAGGGCGGATGTCACATTTATTTGGACTTCTTTGCTTTGTTCTATATTTTGTTTTCCTTGTTTCTGAATTTACCTCCTGCCTAAAGAGCCCAAAAAAGGTTATTCCTAGAATTAAATGTTTTTCCTTGGGGTATATCAGGATTTTCTCATTTCCTTTTTTGCACGCTTTGCTACTATTTCAGTTATCATGAGTGTTTATTAGTTCTTTTGATAGTAGGCTATATATGACATTATGAAAAAAGCATACATTTAGAAGAAATTAAATGAAATAGTTTAAATTGGAATTATTCTTTTTTTTAATCTGCTGTGAAGTTCTCCTGCTTAGCGGAAGAGGAACAGGCTAAATACTTCTTTGTATTTGTGAAGTGCTAGAATTGCATTACTGCCCGTACCTTGTCTAGCCAGTATATTAATACTCTAAAAAGTGTTATTAGATAATGGAATAAGTCCTAAACAGTAAAGACCATCATAAAGAATTTCAAGTTAAAGATGAAGAAAAGAAGCACCATGCAGAATAGGGATGTACCTAAGGTCACTCATTGGTAAAGCTGACTGAGACTGCCTGAGTCCAGATTGGGCTCTTTTGATAAAGAAGAATAAAATATTACATTGATTTTAATTTCATACAGCATATAACGCATGAGGTCATAGTATGCATGTATGAGGACAGTAATCCATTTTGGTTATTAAAATAACTATTTTTGATACAATTTTGTTTTTATCTTGACATTAGAGGAAGTACACGGATCTTTTTGTCATTAGCAAGTATGAAAACTTATCTTGACAGTCTTCCTCCAAATGCAAATGAATCTAAACTTTAAAACTGATTTCTCATGTCCTTTCTTGACACCTTTTTGTATGTGTTCCAAGTGATAAATTTTCATCAAGAAATGTGCCCTGTAAATGTAAATCATGGCTTTTAACATTGAAGATAGAAAGCAGTAGAGGTACAATATTGATAAAACAGCTAAATAAAATGTTTACTATAGTAAAATTTTAAATAGATGATGCAGTCTATTTCATAAAATCATTAAGTTGTAAGACGCTTACCTATAGAAGTTGTCTAGAAAAAAATTCAGTGTGTTTTCCTTTATTCCCATACTCACTCTCTTGACACCAGATAGGTGGGAGTTTTTTCCCCCCACACTGACCAATCTCTGACACCTGCAGGGTGTTCTAGAATTCAATTCAATTCTGACAGTAACCAGAGTTAACACAGACCACACATGTAAAGTTATCAATCCTACAGGAGTGCCCTTATTTCAGCTGCCATCTGCAAGTAATAAGTCCCCAGGTTACCCACAGCTTCTGTCCAATTTGGCTACAAATTGGAGTTTCCTGCTACCCCCTTCTCAGATTTGATAATTAGCTAGAGCAGCTCACAGAACTCAGAAGAGCAATTTACTTACTATTGCCAGTATTTTAAAGGATGTTTTATTTATTTATATTAATTAAAAATTTTTTTGAACATTTATTTATTTTTCAGAGAGAGAGAGAGAGAGAGTGAGTGAGCGAGCATGAGCAGGGGAGGGGAAGAGAGAGGGAGACACAGAATCTGAAACAGGCTCCAGGCTCTGAGCTGTGAGCACAGAGCCTGACGTGGGGCTCAAACTCATGAACCGTAAGATCATGACCTGAGCAGAAGTCAGATGCTTAGCCTACTGAGTCACCCAGGCACCCCCTTAAAGGATGTTTTAAAGGATACAGGTGAACAGCCAGATGAAGAGATGCTTAGGGCAAGTTATAGGAGAAGGGACATGAAGCCTCCATTCCCTCTCCAGGAGTGCCACCCTCCCAGCACTTCCACTTGTTCACCAAGTTTGGAACCTTTTTGAACCCGTTCCTTTTGGATATTTTATGCAGGCTTCATTACGTAGGCATGATTGATTAAATAATTGGCCATTGGTTATAACTCAACCTCCAAACCCTCTCTCCAGCCCCAGGTCTGGGGATAGGGCTGAAATTTCCAATCCTCTAATCATGTGCTTGGTTCCACTGACAACCAGCCTCCATGCTAGGGGCTTTCACAAAGTCTCCTCTGTAATGTAAACTCAGATGTGGTTGAAAGGGGCTTGTTACAAATAATAAAAGACTTTCTTTTCTTTTAGGAAATTCTAAGGATTTTAGGAATGGGATAAAACCAAATACATATTTCTTACTATAAATCATAATATCACAGAATGCAAATGCAACTGCCTAAGCTCAGAAGATGATTGTTCACCTGTCTTCATGAAATAGAATAGTCCTCCAGAACTACTGAATAGGAAGGTATTAACAAGTAAGAACTTTTCATTATAAACAAATAGAAACTATAATAGGAACTCCTAGATATTGATGAAATAAAAGGGCAAATATTTCAAGTGAATGTGCCACATATGAAACTTATTTTCCTAACATGGAAACATATTATAAAGGATTAAAAATTAATTGATTCTACTTGTTTATTTCCCCTCTTAACTATAAGACTACTGCTTTCTGACTCCTATGGAACAATGTGATTGTGGCACAGAGATAGCGTCATGCTTTTCAATTATTAGAAAATGGTAAGCAAGTAAGTTGGAAAAGGGAACTTTATTGCCTAGAAATAAAAATAAGATGTTTGTGGCGCACCTGGGTGGCTCATCAGTCAGCAAAGTGTCCGATTTCAGCTCAGGTTATAATCTTACGGGTCGTGAGTTCGAGCCTCGAGTCAGGCTCTGTGCTGACAGCTAGAGCCTGGAGCCTGCTTCAGATTCTGTGTCTTCTTTTCTCTCTGCCCCTCTCCCACTTGTGCTCTGTGTCTCTCTCAAAAATAAACATTTAAAAATTTTTTAAAAATACAATGTTTATGAAATATTTCAGGCAGAGTTTAGTGATACCTGTATTTTCCTTTTCACTGCAACAAAAAGTAAGAGGAACTGATGGAAAGAAAGGGAGATGGATAGATATGTAATAAAACAATATTGTAAAATGATGATAGAATCTAGGTGGTAAATATATTCATTCAACTTTCCTGGATGTTTGAAAATTTTTACAATAAGGTGTTGGAGGGAAATATATATTATGTTGGGGTCAATATTTATACTTAGAGTTCAGGTTAAAAAAGGTAGTGTTTTGGAAATTATTCTTAGCTTTCAAAATGGTTCTTAGCTTATGCAATACATATATATGATAGGCACAAAAATTATTCTGTGACTAAAGTTGTTAACCAGCTTGGTTTCTAAATGGCTTTTTTGGTTACACTTTTCACTAATGCAGCATACACAGTAAAGTAAGTAAAACCATTATATGAAATCAATTCAAAGAATATGAATACTAAAATAGTTACCTAAGAATATTTAGGAAATAACACAGAATTATTTGCAGAGAAAAACTTCCTGGTCAGATCATCTAAACATGCTGGATAATATATTTAAAATATTTGCTTAAGGCGTGGCAGGAAACTAAGGGAAACACTCAGGTAGAAATGGCAAGGATGCTTGATTCCACTAGAGTAAGCAGACTCAAAGTTTGCCTTGAGGGCGTGTGCTGGCACCTGGCAGTGAGGAGCTTGGTTTAGGAAGGCTTGTATATTCAGAGTGTAGGAGACAAAGCCTAGGGCTCAAGCAGAATGGGGAGATGGGATCTGAGATCTCCACATCAATCTATGACCATTGGAGGGTAGCATCTTCTCTGAACTATAAGGAAGGAAGGTATGAAAGGCAAGAAGCAATGGTGGGCAAAATATAATACTAAACTGGTAGGAACATAAAAATCAATAGTATAAAACATAAACACTAACATCTAATTCAAGGGATTAAAAATTAAGATAAAATTCTGGGCAATAACAGTATAAAAATCAGAAGATGAGTGAAGAAGTTAAAGTATTCTAAAGTCTTTATGCTTTTCAAGAAGAAGATAGAGATACTACTAATACTAGGTTTTATTTATTTTTTAAAATTTATTTATTTTTAATCTTTATTTATTTATTTTGAGAGAGAGAGAGAGAGAGCGCGCGAGCGAGCAGGGAAAGAAAAGAGAGAGAAGGAGACACAGAATCCGAAGCAGGTTCCAGGCTCTGAGCTGCCAGCACAGAGCCTGACACGGGTCTTGAACCCATGAACTGCGAGATCATGACCAAGCCGAAGTCAGATGCTTAACCAACTGACCCACCCGGGTGCCCCAATACTAGATTTTATTAAGTAAAATGTACACGGTAGAATTTCTGGGGCAATCACTAAAAAAATGCAAACATTATATAATTTTCAAACAAACAGAGTGAATATGTTGGATGAGAACAAATTCATCACAAAAAAAGGCAAGAATTTGGGGAGGGTGCAGCACACAGGGGGACAAAACATTAAAAAAAAAGATGGAAAACAGAAAACACAAAATGACGTAGTAGAAATTAATTTAAAAATCAATAATCATTGTCAATGATTTCATTTGCAAAGAGAGAGAGAGACAGAGTGCAAGCGGAGGAGGGGCAGAGAGAGAGGTAGACACAGAATCTGAAGCAGACTCCAGGCTCTGAGTTTTCCTCACAAGCCTGAACTGCAGGGCTCAAACTCACAAACCAGGAGATCATGACCTGAGCCGAAGTTGAATGCTTAACTGACTGAGCCACCCAGGCACCCCTAGGTTCATTTTTATTACTGAATATTCTTTTATCTTCTCATGACATATACTATTAGAATACATCCCATTTTATTTATCTATCCTAATGTTCAGGAACATTTCTGTTGTGTTTAGGGCTACTATAAAATATGTTGCTCTTCATGTACATGTCCTTGGTGGATATGTATGGATCTTTGTAAATTTATTGACCATTTGGAATTTTTTTTTTTGTAAATCGTCTATCCATTCCATTGGAATTTTTACCTTTTTTATGGATTTTTAAGCAAACTTTGGATATTATTGATAATCTTTCATTTGTTGCAAATATCTTTCCCATATTGCCATTCGTTTTTCAGTCTATTACATGCATGTTGTTGTTGTTGTTGTTCCTAAAGGAGTTTGATAAGGTTAATTAATACATGACTATTCTGCATTATGGTTTCCTAATTCTTAGAACTTCTCTCCCCAGCATTATAAAAATACTTACCTTCTTTTTTCTTTTTTTTTTTTTGGCCTTTTTTAAAAATTTAAATTCAAGTTAGATAACATACAGTGTAGTCTTGGCTTCAGGAGTAGAACCCAGTGATTCATCTCTTACATATGGCACCCAGTGCTCTTCCTGAAAAGTGCCCTCCTTAATGCCCATCATCCATTTAACATTTAACCCATCCCCCCCCACACCCTCTCTAGCAACCCTCAGTTTGTTCTCTGTATTTAAGAGTCTTTTATGGTTGGGGCGCCTGGGTGGCTCAGTTGGTTAGACAGCTGACTTTGGCTCAGGTCATAATCTCACGGTTTGTGGGTTCGAGCCCCATGTCGGGCTCTGTGCTGACAGCTCAGAGCCTGGAGCCTGCTTCACATTCTGTGTCTCCTTCTCTCTGCCCCTCCCCCACTCATGCGTGTGCTTGCTCTCTCTCAAAAATAAATAAACATTTAAAAAAAAGAGTCTCTTAGGGTTTGCCTCCCTCTCTCTTTTTATCTTACTCTTCCTTCACTTCCCCTGTGTTCATCTGTTGAGTTTCTCAAATTCACATCATGATATGTCTTTCTCTGATTGACTTATTTCGCTTAGAAAAATATACACTCTAGTTCTATCCACGTTGTTAGAAATGGCAAGATTTCATTCTCTTTAATTGCTGAGTAGTATTCCATTGTAGATATTTGCCACATCTTTTTTATCCATTCATCAGTTGATGGGCATTTGGGCTCTTTCCATAATTTGGCTATTGTTGACAGTGCTGCTTAAACATTGGGGTGTGTGTGCCCCTTCACATCAGCATTTTTGTATCCTTTGGATAAATGTGTAGTATTGCAATTGCTGGGTTGTAGGATAGTCCTATTTTTAATTTTTAAAAAAATTTTTTATGTTTATTTATTTTTGAGAGTGAGAGACAGAGCATGAGTGGGGAAGGGGCAGAGAGAGAGGGAGACACAGCATCTGAAGCAGGCTCCAAGCTCTGAGCTGTCAGCACAGAGCCCAATGTGGGGCTCGAACCCACAAACTGTGAGATCATGACCTGAGCCGAAGTCGGACGCTTAACCAACTGAGTTACCCAGGTGCCCCTATTTTTAATTTTTTGAGGAACCTCCATACTGTTTTCCAGAGTGGCTGTACCAGTTTGCTTTCCCACCAACAGTGTGAAAGGGTTCCCCTTTCTCCACATCCTTGCCAACATCTCTTGTTTCCTGAGTTGTTAATTTTAGCCATTCTGACAGGTGTGAGGTGGTATCTCATTGTGGTTTTGATTAGTATTTCCCTAATGATGAGTGATGTTGAGCATATGTATGTTAGCCATCTGGATGTCTTTTTTGGAAAAGTGTCTATTCGTGTCTTCTGTCCATTTCTTCACTGGATTACTTGTGTTTTAGGTGTTGAGTTTGATAAGTTCTTTATAGATTTTGGATACTAACCCTTTATCAGATATGTCATTTGCAAATATCTTCTCCCATTCTGTCAGTTGCCTTTTAGTTTTGTTGATTGTTTCATTTGATGTGTGGAAGCTTTTTATCTTGACGAGGTCACATTTGCTTTCATTTCCCTTCCTTCCAGAGACATGTCAAGTAAGAAGTTGCTGTAGCCAACGTCAAAGAGGTTCCTGCCAGTTTTCTCCTGTAGGATTTTGATAGTTTCCTGTCTCACATTTAGGTCTTTCAACCATTTTGAATTTGTTTCTGTGTATGGTGTAAGAGAGTGGTCCAGTTTCATTCTTCTGCATGTTGCTGTCCAGTTTTCCCAGTACCATATGCTGAAGAGACTTGTTTTTTTTTTTTTTTTCATTGGATACTCTTTCCTGCTTTGTCAAAGATTAGTTGGCCATATATTTATGGGTCCATTTCTGGGTTCTCTGTTCTGTTCCATTGATCTGTGTGTCTGTTTTTGTGCCAGTACGATACTGTCTTGATGATTAAAGCTTTGTAATACAGCTTGAGTCTGGAATTGTGATACCTTCAGCTTTGTTTTCTTTTCAGCATTACTTTGGTTATTCGGGGTCTTTTGTGGTTGCATACAACCTCTGTTTTTTTTAATCACCTTTATGACTTTATATTCTACATTTTATTCTTTAATACTGAAAATAATTTTGGCATAAGAAATAACACATAGATCCAACTTTATTTTCTCTCTTCTCTCTGGGCACTTGTCCTAAGATCCATTTTCTCATGACTTGTGAACTTACTGTATTCCATACTAACAATTACAGAATAACTTTAGGCAGCAGTCACAAAGTCATGCTCATCCACTATAGTCTATATATGCATGCATACATGTGCGCGTGCATGCACACACACACGTACATACATGCACACATGCACACACACACATACACATTTTAAGAATTTGAGTCAGCATTTAAAATTGACATTGCAGGGGCACCTGGCTGGCTGTGTTGGAAGAGCATGTGACTCTTGTTGGGGTCATGAGTTCCAGCCCCACATTGAGGGTAAAGTTTACTTAATTAAAAAAAATTGACATTGCATTAAAACCTAACTTATGATTTTTCTTAAAAAAAAAAAACTCACTGGATTATTTGTTAATAGTGAACCTGCATTTTTCAGACAACAATCAGAGCAGAGTGGCACATGTCCCATCCATAATGGATTTATATTCTCCCTTTTGTCACAGATTCCCACCAGTTCTTCTTGCTTGTTACATTTGGCCTATTAAATATATATCTATTGCCTGCCTGTTTTATCAGCATTTAATTTATGGGCTCTATTTCCAATAATCTATCCCCATGCCCTCTCCGTACCACTTCATTTACTATAACTTTGTGTACAATATGAAGCACTCTTCAAAATGTCTCTGAATTATAATAAGTTTTTAAAATTTCAGATGAACTCTAGGGTTCTTTGTTACTTTGTAAAAAAAAAGGAAATCTCATGAGGATTTCGATTAGAATAGTTATGAATATATGGATTAATTTTAGGAAGAATCAACATTTTTATAATACTGAATTCTTCTGTTCAATAACAGGTTTCTCTCTATTGATTCAAGTTTTCCTTTACATCCCTAGATATATTTTTATATGTGCATATTTCATGTTTACTCCTCTATATTTTATTGTAGTTTTTTCCTATTTTGGGGTAAGATATTTTTTAAATTCAACTTCTAATTTATGATTGTTGGTATACCAGAAACTATTGATGTTTGTATACTAATTTTTTAGTGGATTACCTTTTTGAACATTTAAAAATTATTTCTAATAATTATTCAGTTGATTATTTTGTCCAAAGTGGACAAGCATGTTGTGTACAAATAATTATCATTTCCCCTTTCCCATATTTATACTGCTCATTCTTGTGTAGTAAATAATAGTGGCAGTAGGACACTCTTAAATGTGACTTCAACGACAAAGTTGCTGTTCTTTTATAATTTAGGATGATGCTGTCAGTTATTTTGTGATGTATACTTTTTAAAAAATTTTATTAAGGTTTTTATTTTAATTCCAGAATAGTTAGCATACAGTGTTACAGTAGTTTCAGGTGTACAATACAGTGATTCAACAATTCTATACATTACTCAGTGCTCATTATACATGTACTCTTTAATCCCTATCATCTATTTCACCCATCCCCCACAAATACCTCCCCTCTGGTAACCATCAGTTCTCCATAATAATTAAGAGTATGTTTCTTGTTTTGCCTCTCTCTTTCTGTGTGTGTGTGTGTGTGTGTGTGTGTGTGTATGTGTGTATTGTTTCTTACATTCCACATATGAGTAAAATCATATGGTATTTGTCTTTTTCTAATGGACTCATTTCACTTAGTGTTATACTCTCTAGATCCATCCATGTGGTTGCATTTGCCCAGATTTCATTCGTTTTTATGGCTGAATAATATTCCATTATATAAATATATATACCACACCACATCATCTTTATCCATTCATCTATTGATGGACATTTGGACTGCTTGCATAGTTTGGCTATTGTAAATAAGGCTGCAATAAATATAGTGGTGTATATATCCTTTCGAATTAGTGTTTTGTAATCTTTGGGTAAATACTCAGTAGTGAAATGCATTAGTTTGCATTTCTACCAACCGTGCACAGAGTTCTAATTTCTCTACTACCTCGCCAACACTTGTTATTTTCTGTTGTTTGATAGTAACCCTCCTAACAGATGTGAGGTAGTATCGCATTGCAGTTTTGATTTACATTTCCCTCATGATTAGTGATGTTGAACATCTTCATGTGCTTATTGGCCATTTGTATATCTGGAGAAATTTGTATTCAAGTCCTTTGCCCATTTTTGCGTTGGGTAGTTTGTATTTTTGTTAAGTTTTAAAAATTCTCCATATATTTTGGATATTAATCCCTTATCACATGTATAATTTGCAAACATTTTCCCCATTCTGTAGGTTTCCTTTTTACTCTGTGAATGGTGTCTTTTGGTGCACAACATGTTTAAATTTACATAAAGTCCAGTTTGTCTATTTTTTTCTTTTGTTACCTGCACATTTGGTGTCATATCCAAGAAATCATTGTCAAATTAAATGCTGTGAAGCTTTCATCTTATGTTTTGTTCTGAGAGTTTTATTGTCTCACATTTAGGTTCTTGATCCATTTTCCGTTAATTTTTATATACGCTTACTGGGTGAGGGTCCAACTTTATTCTTTTGCATGTGGCTATCCAGTTTTCTAAACACCATTTGTTGAAAAGAATGTGCCTTCCCCATTGAATAGTCTTGGCCCCCTTCTCAAACAGTGTTTCATTATAGGGATCTCCTGGCTGGCTGGCTTAGTCAGTAAAGCGTGTGACTCAATCTCAGGGTTGTGAGTTCATCCACCTGTGGGGCATGGAGTTTACTTAAAAAAAAATAAATAACATAAATAATTTCATTATATATGTGAGGATTTATTTCTGGGCTCTGTATTCTATTCCATTGGTCTATATATCTGTCTGTATGCCAATACCATACCAATGCTTCACCATTTGTGATTACTTTGCAGTAAGTGGAAATCAAGAATCATAAATCTTCCAATTTGCTCTTGTTTTTCAAAATTGTTTTGGCTATTCGAAGTCTCTTGAGATTTTATGTGAATTTTAGGATGAATTTTTCTATTTTTACAAATAACATCATTGGGATTTTTGTAGGGATTTCATTGAATCTGTAGATTGCTTTGGGTGGTATCAACATTTTAACAATATTAAGTCTTTTAATCCATGTACATGGGATGTGTTTCCATTTATTTATGTTTTCTTTAATGTTTTTTAATTTTCATTGGATAAGTCTTTTACCTCCTTGGTGGAGTGAATTCCTAAGAATTTTATTCTTTTTGATGCTACTGTAAAAGGAATTAATTTTATTATCGTCTTTTCACATTGTTCATTGTTGGTGTGTAGAAATGCAACTGATTTTTGCATGTTGACTTTGTATCCTGTTACTTTGCTGAATTCATATATTCTAACAGCTTTTTCTGTGGAATCTTTAGGGTTTACCACATATACAATGATATCATCAGCAAAGAGATAATTTTATTTCTTCCTTTCCAATTTTTATGCTTATTTTTTCCTTTTTTTTTTCTTTAATTGCTCTAGCTCGAATTTCCATACTGTGTTGAATGTAAGTGGCAAGAGTGAGCATCTTTGCCTTCTTCCTGAACTTAAAAGAAAAGCTTTCTTTTACCATATAGTATGATGTCTAGTGTGGGCTTTTCATATAGGGCTTTTACTAGGTTGAGGAAGTCCCTTCTATTTATATTTTGTTGAGCATTTTTATCCTGAAAGGGTGTTGAATTTTATCATGTGCTTTTTCCGAATCAATTCAGATGATCATGAATTGATCATGATTCATTCTGAGATGATCATGTACTTTTTCCCCTTCATCTTGTTAATGTGCAAAATACGTTCATCGATTTTTGTATGTTGAACCATTTTTACATTCCAGGAAATCCCACTTTGTCATAATGTGTAATTCTTTAATATAATACTAAATTCTGTTTGTTTAGTATTTTGTTGAAGTTTTTATGTCAGTGTTCATATGGTATATTGGTCTGTGGTTTTCTTATACTGCCTTTGGTTTTGGTATCAAGGTTATCCTAGCCTTGTAAAATGAGTTAGGAAATGGTTCCTCCTCTTAATTTATTTGGAAAAGTTTGAGTAAAATGGTTATAGGTATTGTTTAATGTATGGTACAATTCACCTGTAAAGCTATCAGGTCCAGAACTTTTCTCTGTTGGGAGATTTTTAAGTCCTAATTTAATCTCCTTACTAATTATAAATCTGTTCAGATTATGTTCCTTCGTGTATTAGTCTTGATAGTTTTTGTCTTCCTAGAAGTTTGTGCATTTCATGTAGGTTATTCCATATTTTGATGTACATTGTTCATAGTAGTCTTTTATAATACTCTCTATTTTTGTAGAATCAGTAGTAATGTTCTTACTTTCATTTCTGATTTTAGTAATCTGAGTCTTCTCAGTTTTTTTAGTCCATCTAGCTAAAGGTTTGTTTATTTTGTTGATGTTTTTGAAGAACCAACTTTTGTTTCATTGCTTTTCTCTATTGTTTTTCTATTCTCCATTCATTTATTTCCACTCTAATCTTTATTATTTCCTTCCTTCTGCTAGTTTTGGGCTTAGTTGTTTGTTTATTTGTTTTTTTCTAGAACATTTCTTAAAATGTAAATTAAACATTAACATTCTTGGGGCACCTGGGTAGCTCAGTCAGTTAAGCATCTGACTTCAGTTCAGGTCATGATCTCATGGTCTACGGGTTCAAGTCCTGCCTGAGGCTCTGTGCTGACAGCTCAGAGCCTGGAGCCTGCATTAATTTCTTTGTTCCCCCTCTCCCTCTGCCCCTCCCCTCCTCATGCTCTGTCCTCGTTCTGTCTCTCAAAAAAAATAAATGTTAAAAAAAATAAACTTAACATTTCTTAAAATGTTGATTTTAGATCTTTCTTGTTTTTTAATGTAAGTGCTTATAACTGTAAATTTCCCCCTTAGTGCTGTGTCTTGTAGGTTTGGTATGTTACCCTAAAATCATTCATCTGTAAGTGTTCTCTCATTTCCCTTGTGATTTCTTCTCTGATGCATTGGTTGCTTAAAAGTGTATTGTTTAATTTCTACAATTTTCTGAATTTCCCAATTTTACTTATGTGATATATTTCTAACTTCATCCAGTTGTGGTAAGACAAAAAATTGTTTGAAATCTATTGAAACTTAATTTGTACCAACATATGGTACATCCTGGAAAATGTCCCATGTGCACCTGAGAAAATTGTGTATATTGGGTAGAGTTCTGTATAGGTTAGATTTAGTTGGTGTATTGTGTCGTTTATGTCCTCTATTTCCTTATGTATCTTTTGTCTGGTTATTCTATCCGTTATTGTGAGTAAGATCTTGTAGTCTCCAACTGTTGTAGAACTGCCTGTTTCTGACTTCAATTCTGTGGGGTTTTGCTTCTTATACTTTGATAATCTGTCTTTAGGTTCATAAATGTTCATAATAGTTTTATCACCTTGCTGTGGTAAACTTTCTATTAATATATAATGTCCTTCTTTATCTCTTATAACCTTTTTTGATTTAAGGTCTGTTTTGTCTATGGGGCACTTGGGTAGCTCAGTTGGCTTGAGCATCCACCTCTTGATTTTGGCTCCAGTCATGATCCCACAGTTCCTAAGATTGAACCCCACTTCAGGCTTGGGATTCTCTCTCACTCTCTCCTCCTGCCCCTCCCCTGCTCCCTCTCTCTCAAAATAAATAAACTTAAAAAAATAAAGTCTATTTTGTCTAATATTAGTTTAGCCGCTCCTATTCTCTTTTAGTTACTATTTGCATGAAATATCTTTTTCCATCTTTTCACTTTCAATTTGTTTGTGTCTTTGAGTCTCAAATGAGTCTCTTATAAACAGCATTTGGTTGGGTCATGTGTTTTTGTCCATTCTGCCAGTCTTTGTCTTTGGGTGGAGAATTTATTTCATTTACATTTAGAGTGATTACTCATAAGGAGGGACTTACTTTTATCATTGTGCTATTTGTTTTCTCTATGTGCTATAGTGCTTTTGTCCCTCATTTCCTTCATTACTATCTTCTTTTGTGTTTAGTTCATTTTTTTGTAGTGAAATGTGTAAATTCCTTTCTCATTTCCTGTTGTGTATATTCTATACCTGTTTTCTTTGTGGTCATCATGGGGATAACATTTAAACATCCTAAAGTTATAACACTCTAACTTAAATTTATACTAGTTTAATTTCAGTAGCTTACAAAAAGTCAGCTTTACAGCTCTGTCCCTAATTCTTTCAGTTGTTGATTGCGGAGAATTACAGTAGTCTCCCCTTATCCATGGGGGATATGTTCCAAGACCACTAGCTGATGCCTGAAACTACAGATAGTACTGAATTGTATATATACTGTTTTTTCCTATACATAAATACCTGTGATAAAGTTTAATCTATAAATTAGGCAACAATAACAAGATTAACAACAATAACTACTAATAAAATAGAACAATTATGACAAGCTGTAATAAAAGTTATCTGAATGGAGTCTCTGTTTCTCAAAATATCATATTGTATTGTATCACCTTTATTGTAATAATTTGAGATAATGAAATACCTACCTGATGAGATGAAATGAGGTGAATGATGCAGGCATTGTGATGTAGCATTAGGCTACTACTGACCTTCTGACAATATGTAAGAAAGAAGATCACTGGCTTCTGGATCACGGTTGACCATGGGTACCTGAAACTGTGGAAAGCAGAACCACAGGAGGTTCAGGGGGACTGCTGTACATCTTTATACATTGTATGCCCCAAAACATACACTAACAATCCTTTTAAGTGTCTCCTAAACTTTACAGAAAACAAGACTTGGAATTACAAACCAGAGTTACAATAAAGCTAGCTTTTACATTAATACTTGTTTTTTAAATGTATCATATAGAAAACAAAAAAAAAGTACAGTTATAAATCATTATTACAATAATACTAGGTTTTATAATTTCCCATGTATTTACTTTTATTGAGATCTTTATTTCCCCAAATGGCTTCATGTTACTATCTTGTATTCTTTTATTTCACTTGCAGGATCCCCCTGAGCATTTGTTCCAGGACAGGTCTAGTGGTCACACACTCCCACAGCTTTTGTTTATCTGGGAATGTCTTAATTTCTCCCTCACTTTGAAGGATAATTTTGTCAGATATAGGATTCTTGGTTGATAGATTTTTGTTTCCTTTTAGCACTATGAATGTATCTTCCCACTGTTTTCTGGCCTCCAAAGTTTTTGATGAGAAATCTACCTATAATCTTATTGAGAATCCCTTGTATATGTGATTAATTTCTTTTTTGCTGCTTTCAGGATTCCCTCTTTATCTTTTGAAAGTTGTATTATAATGTGTATCTGTATGGGTCTCTTTGAGTTAATCTTACTTGGAGTTCATTGAGCTTCTTGGATGTTTATATTCATGTCTTTCATCAATTTGGGAAGTTTTCAGCTGTTATTTCCTCAAGTATTCTCTCTATCCCTTTCTATCTTCTTCTGGGACTCCTATGATGCATATGTTTGTCTGTTTAATGGTGTGCCACAGGTCCCTTGGGCTCTTTTCACTTTTCTTCCATCTTTTCTCTTTCTGTTCCTGACCCTTGATAATGTCCATTGTTCTCTTTTCAAGTTTACTGATTTTTTTCCTCTGCCTGCTAACTCTGCTTCATATCCATCTGGTGAAGTTTTCATTTTGGTTACTGTACTTTTCAGCTTCAGAATTTCCTTATCATTTTTTTTTATTCTCCTTCTGTTGAGATTTCCATTTCATTCACACATTGTTTTCTTGACTTTCTGTATGTCTTCAGTTCTTTGAGCGTCTTTGAGACAATTGTTTTAAAGTCTTTGTCTAGTATATCTGCCATTAGGTTTTTCCTTGGTCAGTTTCTGTTGATTTATTTTTTCTTTGAAAGGACCATACTTTCCTGTTTCTTTGTATGCCTTATGATTTTTTTTGTTGTTGAATGCTGGACATTTGAATATAATAATGTAGTAACTCTGGAAATCAGATTCTCTTCCTTACCCAAGGTTTACTGTTTTTTGTAATGGTTATTGTTTTTTGATCATTTTAGGTGTTTCTGTGCCAAGATCAGCGTTAAATATAAACTTAATGTCTTCTCAGGTCTTTTCTGAGCTTTTCCCTGGCTATGCAGGGCCATTTTCTAATTTTACTATATATGCAGTGGCTTCTGAATCTCCTAGTCTTTAATGGATGACTCTCAAAAGAGAAGAAAGCAAAAGATGAAGAAGGGGAAAGAGGACCCTTAAAATCCCCTGAAATTCATTTCAGCCAGAGGGGAAAGGGCTTGTAACAATGGCCGGGGGAAGGCAGGGAGAGACACAACAAAGGTGGCTCCCTGGCTTCTTTGTACTTATGTGTTCAGAAACAGCAATTAACGATCAAAACACAGTTACCCAGTATTTGGAGGACAGGATCCTTTCCCCCATCCTAGCTCCCACAGTTATTTATGAAAGTTGCTCCAGGAACACATGCAGAGATGCTTGCCATATGGTTGGGGTTGGGGGATTGGTAACTGCTACTGTGGTAAGAGCTGGAATTGACCAAAATTAGCCTCAGCTTACCTTCGAAGTCTTTCCCTGGAAGTTGCAAGCCTTCAGTAGATTCCAGAATTCCAAAATAGTTACATCAGGCAGATTTTGACAGGGCAGTTGTTGTCTAGGTGGGCTGACAGATATCTGGTGCTTCCTATTCCACCGTCTTCCCAGAATCCTCCCTGTTAGTGTGTTTTTAAATCATGTTAGCTGAACATTTGTCTCTTCCTAAGCTACTAAGAGTCTGAAAAATATTTTGTATCTTATTGAATGCCTTTTGGAGATCTTCAGATAGGATTATATGCCCCTTTATAAAGATAGCCTATTTTATTTATTTATTTTGAGAGAGAGAGAGAATGTGTGAGTGGAGGAGGGGCAGAAAGAGAGGAAGACAGAGGATCCCAAGCAGGCTCCATGCTGTCAGCGCAGAGCTGGACATGGAGCTTAAACTCAGTAACCATGAAATCGTGACCTACTCTGAAATTAAGAGTCAGACACTTAACCTACTGAGCCACCCAGGTGGCTTTGGTTGACACTTTTATTGACAGATCCCTAATAATAAACCATCCTTATATTATTAGAATGTAATACTCTGATCGTAACTATTGAAGCAGATGTAAATAGTAAAACTTGACCTAAAATTGAATATTTATAATAAGTTGATTATTTCAAAATAAGGGCATACCTATTTTGCTGATGCACATGAGCCTCAACTTGATTTCTCTTCTGAGCAGTAATTAAATGAAATCATCATTCTTGCAATGACATTTGAAACTTGGGCTTATCCCTAGAATTATAAGAGAAAAATCTTGATAATGAAGAGATAGAATAGAATCATAAAATATATTCAATCCAAAAGAATGTCAGAAAAAAAGACAATTGAAAAACAAATAGTAATGTGGAAGATTTAAAACCAAAACTTATCAATAATCATATTATATGTAAATGGTCTAAACACTCCAGTTAAAAAAAGGGAAACCACACCAGAAAGAACGGATAACTACTGGAAATCAGGACATACTTGAGATAATCACAGTGAATGTAGATGAAAAGGCAAAGGAATTAAAGCAATTAGAAATATGTATTAGATATAGAAGATAGATAATTCAACAGTAGGATAATGAGAAAAGACGATGTACTAAAATATATAATACAAGAAAAAAGTCCCTGAAATGAAAAAAAAAAAAATCAAGCAGTGCAATCTAAGAATATTACACCTAGTTGAAATTTCTGTCAAGATTAGACATAATAGGCAAATAAATCAAACAGTAAAGACCTCAATATAACACCTCTGAACCTTTTGTGGAAAAAATGCTTAATAATGAGCATAAATAAAAGTCTTCTCAAAAATGGAGAATCTAACAGAAAAACAAAGAAGCCTGGTAGTAAGCAGTCGTTTTGTGAGTAACTAATACTAAACAACTATAGAAATTATAATTAGAAAAGTAACAGAATATTATCTTGGATAATATAAAAAACAGAACTGTATTAAGAATTGGAAGTTGGAGGAAGGGGAGATGGAGAAAACATGAGTCATTATCTTTCAAAACAGAGTCAGTAAATCCTGTTTAAAAGGAATGTAAATTCTTTTAAAAACCTGAATATTTTTAATCTCTTAACTTTAAAGGGATCTTTTAGGAAATAGCCTATGTTTAGGAAATAAATAATTGAAGGTTATTTCTACAAAACTACTTTTCTTCTTTTCTTTAAAGCAAAATTAAATTTTTTCTCTTAACTAACAAATAGGATGTGTAACATAAAAGCCTTTATACAGAAAAGAATTTCTTGGTATCTCTCCATCTATTTTATATACCTATACAAAGATACCCGGATGATGCGTACCTAATGTGAACAATGGAAATTTATGGGTATTTATTGCATATTTTGAGAGAGAGAGAGAGAGAATGTGTGAGTGGAGGAGGGGCAGAGAGAGAGGAAGACAGAGGATCCCAAGCAGGCTCCATGCTGTCAGCTCAGAGCTGGACACGGAGCTTAAACTCAGTAACCGTGAGAAATTTATGGGTATTTATTGCAATGTGGGAGTGACTTATACTTTGATATTTGTCCTTTTGTGTTGTTTGAACCTCTTTTTATGAATATGTACCCATTTTATAAAGACAAGGGTGATTATTTTGTGCATAATAGAACACCCGTAATTAAAAAGTGGAAGTATATACAGTTAACCTTTGAACAACCTGGTTTTGAACTGCATGGGTCCACTTATACTTGGATTTTTTTCGTTCTGCTATAGAATTAAAAATGTATTTTCTCTGGCTTATGATTTTTCTTTTTTTCCTTATGCTTTTCTTAATAACATTTTCTTTTCTCTAGCTTATTTAATTGTAAGAATACAATATATAACATACAAAATATGGGTTAGTTGATAGTTTATATTATCAGTAAAGCTTCCAGCCAATAATAGGTTATTAGTAATTAAGCTTTTGGGGAGTCTAAAGTTATACATGGATTTTCAACTGCACAAGGAGTAAGGCCCCCACCCCATGCACTGTTCAAGCATCAACTGTTTGAATCTAGATTAGTTAACAATGATAATTATGTTTTTCTTTATACTTCCCTATACATTTTTTCATTTCTAATTTTTAAGCTTTTGGTTATAAATTAAGAACAATACTAAAATTGTACCCCAAGTCATAATTTTAGGGACTTGTATGTTACAGGAAAACTGAAGCAGAAAGTATGCCTAAGAGTAGCCTAGTTTGTAAATAAAACATTCATGCAAGCACAGTGGTTGAGAAAATTAATTTGTGGAAACAAAATTTTTGTGTTAATATCAAGTAAATAAACTAAACTCTGAAGGGTCCAGCTCATTTTTCAAATGTATATGAACATCTCAGAGATTGCACACATTCAGCCTGTCTCCTAGACTACATTAGAGAAGCAGAGCTAAGCAGACCAGGGTTATTAGCTTAGTTCATTTTCCTGATGGTACTGTATCCTACTCATAGTCACGGGACTGCAGTATTAATAAATATAGCACTGATGACCAAGATAAGAATAACACATTTTCTTTAGAATATTATTTTTCTTTCTATTTTCAGGCCTTTCTACTTTCTTACCTCTCCTTCCCTTCAACTACCTCTCCCTACTCACACACACAACTGACAGAAAAATGGGATTCTGTTGACCTTACCTGTGTTTGCATGTGAGAATACCTCATTAAAAAAGAAAAAAATAAAACCTCCCTCCTCCAAATTTTCAAGTGAATTTTGCATCCCTAGAGATGCTGTGAATCTTGGAGCTTTGCTGCCTCATCCCCTCTCTCTTTGACAGGTATAGCTTTGTTAGTGTTGCCCTCACTGTTATTCTCTGTTCCCACTCCTCTCACTTGCACTATCTGCAAAACAATGAAAGATTAGGCTGGTGCTTGGACAGGTCATGTGATCCCAACATACAACTGAGTAGGAGGAGTTTTCTACCCTACATGGTGACACATGTGCTTGGTGTAGTATGAACTATACTCACGTGGTTTAGTTTCAAACCACTTTTTTTTTAAGTTTATTTAATTATTTTGAGAGAATGCAAGTCGGGGAGGAGCAGAGAGAGAAGGAAAGAGAGAATCTCAACCAGACTCCATGCTTGGTATGGAATCCTATATGGACCTCGATTTTACAACTGTGAGATCGGGACCTGAGCCAATATCAAGAGTCTGATGCTTAACTGATTGAGCCACCTAGGTGCCCCAAACTACTTCTTTATTTTTGCTTTCTGTGGAATCTTCTCCAAATTTTTCTTTAGTTTTTGAAAAAACCATTTATTCACTCAACAAATATGTATTTACTGTGTGTCATCTACTATGCCAAAAGTGCAGAATATAGCTCAGAGCTCTATCTGCAACCCCATACTTAATATAATTTATCATCAGTGGTAAACGATCAGTTTCAGGATATTCAAATTTATACATTTATTACCTCACTAGCTATTTTGCCCACAATATTACATTATAAGTATTAATTGCTTTATATTAAATATAATTTATGCAAATATATTCTGTGCAATATATGCAATATATTTGCACACTATGCACATCTTTGTGACATTTCCTTTTCTAGTCCTTCTCCATCTTACCCCTTTTGTGTAGTTTATTTCCTTTTCAGTGACTTAAATATAGTTACTCTTCAAGAACTTTGATCTTCGCTGACTACATGCCTACTTGATTGAAGTCACTATGGATTTTGACCTTGTCTCTCTCAGTGCTAGATCTATTCCCTTCCTTTCCTCCATTTAGTCCTGCCATGAAAACACTCTATGGAGACCAGCAGGAGAGATGGAAGAGAGAGATACACTTAAATGATTTACTAAGTTCCTGTTCCCATAGTTAAAATTGTTGAGATATCACATGCGGACAATTGACATATCATTAGAATGTAGTTCATTCTTAGAGCTGTGATATTGCATTCCTTAAACTGACTGTGTGTGTAGTCATCCTGATAGGTTTGTTCAATAAAACATGGCTTTCCTATTAAGTTTAAATGATCACTACAGTGAAAGACCTACAGCTGGAATGGAAGAAAAGCTGCAGAGAATTACTGAAACAAAGGATGGGATTTGGCAGACTGGGGCTGGAGCAAAAGAAGTGTGAAACAACAGGTGCCATGGGTTATCAGCATTTTTAATTAACATCTGTTTTTAGCCTGAAGCACTTTGCTGAGAATTCTCCACCAGTGCCTGTATTCAGAGATAAACACGGACTATTGAGAAGCAGCTAAGTAGTAAAGAGGTTAGTGAAACATAAAGGTTTTCCTTGAGAGGGAGGTTACTCATTGGAGATAGACGTCTAAAGGAAACCCCTATCAAAACGGTATGTTTTTATATCATTTATTTTGATACTTAATGTGTTTAGGAAGTCACAGTGAAGTATGAAAAGCCACAGTCCGTAATAATAAAAGGGTTCACTTCTGCTCATACCTGGGCTTGGAATTCGGAAGCAGTTCTAGGGGGTTTTTGCTTTATCTGCATTGTTTGAATTTTGAAAACGAGACAATATTTATGTATTACATTCATAATTGTAATAAAAGAATAAAAACAAAAATAAACAATCTGTGGCATAAGATACTGTGGCAATTTCAGAACTTTTCATGTTGGGAAAAAATGGAAAGAATTTAGAAAATAAAAACAAAGTCAGTAAGGGATTGGGCAAGGGAGTAAAAGTAGTTTTCTTTTTTCTTTTTAAGTAGTTTTCTTGATTAGCTTTTGTTAGATGTAAAAATGTTCACTAATGTCCTCTAACAGTTGAAACTCTAACCATAAAGTAAAACCAGTACGTAAGTAACAGCAAGACACCGACTTGTATTGTTTGGCTTTTAGTCTAATGCAAAGCTCAGGTTTGGTTTGGTTTGCATTGTTTGTGGAAAGAAAAATTTCTTAGAAATATTTTAATGGCTACTACTTTTTGACATATATCCTATATAAAGATGCTAATTCAACTCTCCTACAAAATGTTATTCCGTTAAGTATAATTTTAAAAATCATGAATTTACCTATCAAGGGGCATTTCCATTATTTCCAGGTTGGGGCTATTACAAATAAAGCTTCCATGAACACTCACGTACAGATTTTTGTGTAGATGTGAATTTCCACTCCCCTGTGATAAATGCCCAGGAGTATGCTTGCAAAGTCGTATGCAAGGTTGGGTGTGTTTAGTTCTATAGGAAGCTGCCATACTGTTTTCAGAGTGGCCATATCATTTTGCATTCCTGTCAACAATATATGAAATATCTAGGTTCTCATCCTTGCCAATACTGTCACTGTTTTTCGTTTTAACTGTTATAATGGATGTGCAGTGATAATTCATTGTTGCTTTCATTTGCATTTTCCTGATGGTTAATGATGTGGAGGATCTTTTCGTGTATTAATTTTCCATCTGTATATGCTCTGGTGAAGTATCTCTTCATGTCCTTTGTCTATTTTCTATTGGGACTTTTTGAAAATATATATTTTTTTAATGTTAATCGATATTCTTTGGAAATGCAAGTTTGTATTTTGTAAGCATGAGGGAAATCTTGTAAGACTGAGGACATCGTGGCTGTGTAAATGTAGATGCAGGAGCCAGAATGACGTGGTTGGATTATGCTAAGATTCAAACATTGGGGGTATGATATTAAGATATGAATATAAAAAGTGAGAAAGAAGGAGAGAAATGAGGGGAAAGGAAAAGAAAATGGAAAGGGGAAGGAAGGGAGAGGAAATACAGAGAGAATATAGTGGAAGCAAGGAAGAGATAGGGATAGAAGGAGACAATAGGAAGCATGAAGAAAGGGGATAAGTAAGAGAAGAAGGAGGAAAATGAAATGTATTAAAGCTAAGTACATCCTAGCAACAAGGGCTTTTTTAGGGGGCTACAATGTATTGGCAAGACTAAAGAGAAGTAGAGACTGAGGCAGACCATACAGAAGTTTGGGGGATGAATGTAATGAGTTCTCACCTGCAAAGTGGAGAATTTGCCTTCCTTTATTTACACCTAAGCTAATTGTGGTAGAGTTAAAAGAGAACTGGAATCAAGGGATGTGATTTTTTTTAATGCCAGTTTAACCAAAGACTAAAGAGATTTTTGATAAGCTTTTTATCTGTAAAATGGAAATCAAATCACCTGCCTCTGCTAACTCTTGGGAGTGTTGTACCCAATAAAACAATTACTAGCAAACACTTTTACATCTGCAAATTTTTCCACAAATAAAAACTATAATTGCTTATTTTAAAAAACTTTGGGGAAATAGGAGCAGGACTGAAATGTTAAATGAATGCAAATATAACCATGATTTTGAAAAAAAGAAGTACTTTACTAATTCTCCAAATCTTTTTAAACTAAGTAAAGATATTTAGCATTTTTCATGTTTTCAAAATGTATTTTATTACTTAACCAAGTTGCAGGCTAAAGAGCAGGTGGGGTAGAAAAACTCTAAAAAAGTGTACATATTGGCCATGTGCATTTGTGTAAGTAAAGAGAGCATCATAGGTGGTTATAACTTGCCTTACTGTGCCCCCCAAATGCCTGTGAATTGCCAGGAGACTTCCAAAGACTTAGGTAAATCTGTACAAAAAGCAAGAGTCCAATTTAGGGCTGAAACGGAACAAGAAGGCAGGTGGAATTGTACCCATTGCACCACAATCCCTGCTCTTTGACATGCCCTACAGAGCATGTCATGCATGCATGCATATGCTCTGCAGAGAGAGAGAGGATTAGATCTCACAGCAGCTGAACTGTAGCACTGAGCTACTCACACCGTAAGCCTTAATGTGCACCAACAAGGGCCTGACAGGGAGATGGCTCAGGGACAGCTGTTAGAGAAATAGTGTGTAAGAGAAGCACATAGTGTTATGGGGAGGGAATCCTCTATTCCACAAATTTTCCCATTTTGGCCTTTTGGGAAAGAGTGACCTGTCCTCTGAGTGGTCTGGGAAAGCCTACAATTCAAATGGCCCTGCTATTGTTATGAAGAGGGGAGTGCCACTGTGAGAGAGCAACCACAGGGCACATGGGTGGTCTAGGTGGTCACAGTTTTTATGAGCCTCCGTCTTGCCAAATGTACTTTTTTCCTTCAAAGGATGAAAATAAGACTGTTTATTCCTAAGCCAAATGACTTCAAATGTGTCATTTAATGTAGGTTTATGTACCTTTTATATAGAAGATAAAAGGAAAGAAACCAACTTAGAGTTTTCTTTCCAGAGGCTTCTAACTACCATTCAGTATTGATTAATTAAAAGTACTAGTAATAATTTCATTTGTTGCATAGCTTATTTTGTACTATAACAGTAAATTAGAAATAGTTTATCTTTGAAAATTATAGAGAGGCAGGACTAGAAAACACTCATAGCTTATTTGACACTAAACAAGATAGAGGGAAATTTTAGGTGTCTTTCAGGAGGACTAACAAAATTATTATAGGAAAATTTTAGTACTTAATACTTAAAAGTGGTAAATACAATTAAACTGAGATAGAAGTTATTTTACCTTTAAATTTGTACCCTACACAAAAACTATCAGTTATGATTTTAGTAAAGCATGAGAGACTTCTGACAAGTTCATGGTTCTAGAATAAATCAGGAACTTTGAGCTAGATTGTTACTTCTGTCCATACTTCACAGATAAAATTTAACATGCACAACCAACCAATGCATGCAAATTTTTAATAGATTTATTAATCACAGATTTTTACTCCTATACTCAACATACAGGCATACAGCTAATTATGCAGCAGGAGACTGGAGGCAAATTCATTTGAACTTTCCACGAAGTGACTCAGAAACATCTCTCAATACTTTTTAAATAAAGTTTATTTATTTATTTTGAGAGAGAGAGAACACTGGGGGGGGGCGGCATGGGGCAGAGAGAGAGGGAGAGAGGGAGAGGGAGGGAGGGAGAGAGAGAGAGAGAGAGAAGAGAGAAGAGAGAAGAGAGAATCCCAAGCAGGCTCCACACTGTCAGCATTGAGCCCAGTACAGGGCTCAAACTACCAAACTGTGAGATCATGACCTGAGCTAAAATCAAGAGTCAGACACTTAAACAACAGAGCTACCCAGGAGCTCCTCAGTACATCTCCCTCTCGGCATATTTTACAGGGCCGCTATTTAACTGGTATTTCATAAACTCAGCTATTATGTAAAGTCTTGATGTTCTTAGTACCAAAATTTGTTGACATTTTTGTTCTCAAATCCTGACTGAACAGTTCTCTCTAGAGGAGTATCTTTAGGTAAGCAGTACTGTTATTCTCCTTTATCAGGCCCTATCTTTCACATATATTATTTTTAAAATATATTTGCTGTCATTGATATGGTTTGTGTTTTATTTTAAATTGATTTGTTATCATAGGAACATTCTTCAATATAGTATTTTTTTTTTTACATTTCATAATGTCAGTAGTCATACTGCAACACACTACTATCATCAGTATCCATATGAAAGCAATGAATGACTTCCGCCATTATGTTTATGGTGATAGAATCAATCTGTTTCCAGCTTATTCATCATAGCTGACAGAAGAATGTCTCAGATATAATATCTTTAACAAATATGATAACACAAACAATTTGACTATTTGCTACACACCGTCTCGATAATCTCAACAGCAGTTATGAACAGCCCTCTGCAAAGTATGGAGGAGGGTACACTAGGTAGGAATGCTCCCTTAAGTCTTAATTGCTAAGCTCTAGCACTTAGAGACTGAGGTTTTAGATAGTTGTGGAGGTCACACTCGATTGCTTTTGAAAAGCCCAAGCACTAGAGTCAAACAGAACTAAGTGTGAATCCCAGCTTAATAATTTACACAGTAATGCACAAACTCTTATTTCCATTTTACAAATGAGGAGTTTACTAACCTTAAACATCTTTGTCAGAATTATAAATAATAAATATGAAATGACTAGCATGTATTAAATAAGTACTTAATAGATGTGATAGCTACTATCATTGTTTATGTTTATTTCTCCTACTAGAGTGTGAGTTGCTTAAGGTCAAGAATTAATGTCATTAGGTTTTCTAACCCTTTGAGTTAACACAGGAACTTGGGCATTGGAGGTATTTTGTAAGCACCCTATAAAAGCAAATGTATTTATAGGGGACAATATAGCTGATGATAACTTTTGAATGATACTAGTTTAAAAGCTTGTAGGGTTCAAAATGATGGAATTTTGGGTCCCTAATATGCTGTAAACCAAAAAAGGGAGCTGGCTCATCTCTTTATAGAGCCAAAGGTGGAAGTCATTTGGTCATTCCTCTTTAATGAATGCAACATGGCATTTCTTAACTGAGAGACCTTATCTAAAGAAGAAGGACCTATAAGCCTATAGCACATAGTTCATTCTTTCCTAGTGTATTAGAGCAGCACTATATTAGAGGGTGGAAGTTTTGGAGCCAGATTACTATACAAGTAGCTGTAGAACCTTGAGCAAGTTTAAAGTTGCCAGATTTATTTAGCAAATAAAAATAAAGAACACCAAGTTAAATGTGAATTTCAGGTAATAAAGAATTATCTAGTGTAAGTATGTCCCAGATATCATATGGGATATACTTAACACTAAAGAATTATTCATTATCTAAAATTCAAATTTAACTGGGTTTTCTGTCCTTTTTTTTTTCCTTTTCCTTTTTTTTTTTTTAAATTTTTTTTTAACGTCTTTATTTATTTTTGAGACAGACAGAGACAGAGCATGAAGCGGGGAGGGGCAGAGAGAGAAGGAGACACAGAATCGGAAGCAGGCTCCAGGCCCTGAGCCATCAGCCCAGATGGCTTTTTTAAGTAGGTTTCAAGCCCAACGTGGGGTTTGAACTGATGACCCTGATATTACGAGTCTGCATACTCTAGGGGCACCTCAGTGGCTCAGTCAGCTAAGCTTCCAGCTCTTGATTTCGGCTCAGGTCACAATCTCAACAGTTGTGAGTTTGAGCCCCACATCGGGCTCTGCACTGGCAGTGTGGAGGCTGCTTGGGATTCTCTCTCTCCCTCTCTTGGCACCTCTCTTTCTCATCTCATTCTCTCTCTCTCTCTCTCTCTCTCTCTATATATATATATATATATATATATATATATAAAACTTAAAAAAAAAAAAGAGTGTGCATACTCTACTGACTGAGCCAGCCAGGTGCCCCAGATGTTCTGTATTTTATATGACAACTTTTACTTAACCTCTTTGTGCTTGAGTTTTCTCCTTGTTAAATAAAAGACAAGAATAGTACCAAATTGATAGGGTTGTTGTGAAGATTACATGAGTTAATACATAGAAAGTACTTAAAATAGTAACTAGTACAGAGAAGATCTCAATAAATAAATAAGATCTATTGTTGTTACCATGGGTGTTGTTGATGGGGTTATAATATTTACTGAAGATACTATTTCTGAGACCTTCTGCTGTCAGCTGTGATGATAACTGGTAATAGACTGACCTGTCACCAGAGACAGCTATTAAACTGGACATTAAAATTTGTTTTTAGAGGTTAAGTGATTGACAGTGCAGGACTCTGGTCCCTGAGAGTGAAAAATAAATAAGGTCAATCTTATGATCTCCTGGTTTTCCGACAGGGCTACTTTCTACATCAGAGAGCAAGGAGGAGGAACCCAAGCAGAATATGGCAGGCAGTTTGTTGAATTGGTCAGAGTTCAGGGAATATGAGACAATTGGAATTTGTGGGTTTGTGTACTAGAGAAGCAGGTGCTGCGTAGAGAAAGAGCTCCAGAAATCTGCGTAAGACTCAACTTAGGTGAACCCTAAGCTGTACATGCATAGAGTGAGACTCCACAAAGCTGGACAAAGGACAATGACAGGACAGGTCCGTGTCTCCCAGGAATGGACATGCCTAAGAATCCCTGCTTCATCATTCATTGGCTAGGTATAGCTTCTGGGGAATGTAGCCTCAGTGTAGATGCAGTGATAAATTTCAGACCACAGTATCTGAAGCTGTTGGTCTATTTTGTACCCTGAAGTCAGAGATCTCAGATGTGCCTTCTCATGAATACCACTGTACAGATCTATTTTTCCACATAGGTTCAGAGAACAGCTATTCCATGGAAACTGGAGACCAAAAGGGAAGTTAGTAAGATAAACTGTATCCATTGTCACTGAGTTTCATCTCATGGCTGCAAATAGTATTCATCCTCTCTGTCATCCACCATCCACTTTATTTCTTTTTGCACTACTTGGCATTGCCAGGCATTTCCACTTCATTGAGTTTTGGCCATTGTTTTTTTTTTTCCAGGCTTTTAAGAGCCATTCCAGCGGCAGTTTATCCCACCCCATGGAGTCCTTGATAGGATGTTAAATTCTGTATCCTGTAGGAGTGTTCCCCACAGTAATGAATTCTTATTTATCCTGTCTTCCATTCCAACTCCCCTTTTCTTACTGGCACATGCTAGCTAAATCTTGTAATTATTTAAGTGTATGGTCTCATAGTTTATCAGATCTAGCATGTTCCTAGCTGTATTGTGCTGAGATTTAACCCCAGTTATCAGCCTGGCAGCCAGGCAGCAGCACAGGCACTTCCTAAGGGGAGGGAATATTTGTTGGTTTGAGAGGAGGGGTCTCTACAGAATCTTCTAGCACAATTGGAAGTGCTGGAAGATGTACCCATCCCAGATATCAGGATCCCAGGTGTTCTTAACAAGGCGTTGACTAGTAAAGTAAACTTGCCTTGGTAGTACATCCAAATGTCTCTAGAACTCTTTGACTCTAACGATTAGGTCTCCCCCATGTCAACTGTATCTGCTTTTCAAATGCAGAGGATAAGGACTTCTGTAAACTACCAAAGTGGCTATTAACTGAAAAGAGCACTCAGGGAAGAAAAAAAAAAAAAGAAGGAAAGAAAAGAGCATTCAGTCTCTCATTATGCTTCCTCATGATGTAAATACAACTTAGTAGTAATCAGTCTGTTCCACTGTCTGCTTAATAAGTATTGCCCATCCACAGCCTCCACCACCCACCAAAGCATACTTCTGAGCAATTCTAAGGAAAGTTCTAAGGCTATCAGAAGTCATCAAGCCAGTGTTGCCCATTTGAAGAATCCCGTGTCTCCCAGGAACAGGACTGCCTTACTATCTCAACTGCCCTCAGCCACTGCCCAGGAGCAGCTTGTGGAAAGTGTAGCCTTAACAGGAAAACACAATGATAGATTTCAAAATGCAGCAGCTGGGGCTGTCAGTCAGTTGTACTCCCTGCAGTAGGAGATCTGAGAGAGAGATTCTCATGAGTGCCACATTGAGGTTTATAAATAGAAGTGGGAGAGATGACATGAAAACAGAGATTAGGGAGCTCCAAGAATCAGTCCTTCCACTGAAGCAATCATTAAGCAACAAAACTGACAGAATTAACTTTAACTTTATAATCTAATTTTTAAAACTTAAAACAATAGTGCCTAATAAAGACAGAGAATGCTAAATATAGGTAAGAAAGAAGTACTGCATTTTTGTTTACCTATCTACCATCCCCCATACCCCTCTATGACAGTGGCCTTGAGGACAGTGGTTGGCACTCCTAGTATTACCTAGCTGGTGCAGAGGGCCATATGGACCTTGTTCTCAAAAACTGTGGTTATGCATTTTGCATTTTGACCAGTGTGTGGTTTCCAGAGGGACCAGTGCAGAAGCTTGGTTTCATTTGCCTCTGTCAGGCTATGACAGCATCTCTGGCAAAAGCATTTGCATATGTCAAAAGCATTTAAAGACATATAATATGCATAGCTGACTCAGGCAAGAGAGGGAGACTGGGAAGAGCAGCAGATTGACCAGCAGACCTGGGAAAGAGAAGGCTAAGGAGAAGATATTTTAGAATAAGTTCCTTGAAGGGCTACTACATATACTAGTGCATCACAGGTGCAACACAAAGCCCAAAGCTGGATGCATGCTCAGGAAGACCTGAAAGAACCCCAGTTATAAACCTCAGGAAGACCTTCGGCCCTGCATAAGAAAGAAGGTAAAGCTAAGACAGAATTATATGTAGGTAATTTGGCTAAGCAATAAAAGAGTATCCTAACTCTGAGCCAATCTACAAAGACTGGGAGAGTTGTTTGGTGCTTCACAATTTGAAAAAAAATCTATCAGGTCATCTGTCAGGATTTTAAAAAATATCTGGCTGCTGAGATAATGAAACAGAGATGTCAGTGATCACACATGAGAAGGAATATAGGCCTTGCAAAAATAGTTTGGGAATGTCAGTAAACAAATGGAGTAGTGCCCTCAACAGTACAGTAAAACCTAGAGAGGGAAAGAATCTGATTTCCAGAGTTATCACATCATGATACTCAAAATGTCTAATTTCAAAAAAAAAAAAAAGTTTTCAAAGGCATACAAAGAAGCAGGGAACTATGGCCCATTCACAAGGAAAAAAAGTTGGCAGCATCCCAGGGGAAACCTAGGCACTGGAATGACTAGACAAAGACTTTATTTATATTAACTATCTTAAATAAGCTCAAAAAGCTAAAGGAAACCATGGACAATGAACCAAAATAAACAAGTAAGGATAATGCCTTACCAGATAGAGAATATAATAAAGAGATCGAAATTGTAAAAAGGAATCCAATAGAATATCTTGAGCTATAGAGTATAATAGTTGAAATGAGAAATTCACTAGATTGATTCAACAGATTTGAGCAGGCAGAAGAAAGAATCATTGAATGTTAAAATAGGACAATTTAAATTATCAAGCTAGAGGAGCAGATATAAAAACAGAATGAAGAAAATAAAAACAACTTGAGGGACCTGTGGGATGCCATTAAGCATATGCATTATGGGAGTCTTAGAAGAAAATTTTGACTAATGGCATGAATCTACATATCCAAGAAACAAGATGAAATTCAAGTAGAATCAACTCAACAAGATCCACATTAAACACATTACAATCAAAATTCAAAAACCAAGAAGAGAATCTTGAAGGTGGAAAGCAGAAAGCAACTTATAAACAGGATCTGTAGTAAGATTAACAGCTTTATTTCTCATTAGAAACCATGGAGGTCAGAAAGTGGTGGGATGACATTTAAAATGTACAAAGGAAAAAACTATAAACCAAAAATCCTACACTTGATCTTAGAAGAAAAACTTTTTTTTTAATACCATTGAGTATAATGTTAGCTGTGGGTTTTTCATTTATGTTTCTCTAACATCAGGAACCAGACAAGGATGTCCACTTTCACCACTTTTATTCAACATTGTATTGGAAATCCTAGCTGTAGCAATCAGATAAGAAAATGAAATAAAAAGTATAAAATGAAATACAATGGGTAAGGAAGAAGTAAAACTTTGACTATTTGCAGATGACATGACACTATATATAGAAACCCTAAAGACAACCAAATAACCACTAGAACTGATAAATGAATTCAGTAAAGTCACAGGGCACAAAATTAACAGACAGAAATCTGTTGCATTTCTATACACTAATAATGAAGTAGCAGAAAGGGAAATTAAGAAAACAATCCCATTTACATTTGCACCATAAAGAATGAATACCTAGGAATAAACTTAACCAAGGAGATGAAAGCCATGTACTCTGAAAACTATAAAACACAGATGAAAGAAACTGAAGATGGCCCAAACAAAAGGGAAGATATTTTATGCACATGGAGTAGAAGAACCAATATTGTTAAAATGTCCATAGTACCAAAACCAGTGTACACATTCAGTGCAGTCTGTATCAAAATTCCAGTGGCATTGTTCACAGAAGTAGAGCAGATAATCCTTAAATTTGTATGGAACCACAAAAGAACCTGAATAGCCAAAACAATTTTGAGAAAGAAGAACAAAGCTGGAGGTATCACAATCCAGATTTCAAGATATACTACAAAGCTTTAGTAACAAAAGAATATGATATTGGCACAAAAATGGGCATATAGATCCATGGAAAAGAATAGACATCCCAGAAATAAACTCATGCTTATATGATCAATTAATCTACAACAGAGGAGACAAGAATATACAATGGGGAAAAGACTGTTCCTTCAACAAATGGTGCTGGGAAAACTGGACCACTTTCTTAACACCATGCACAAGAATAAACTCAAAGTGGATTAAAGACCTAAATGTTAGACCTGAAACCATAAAACATTTTTGTACATATGTCTCCTCAGGCAAAGGAAACAAAAGCAAAATTAAACTATTGGGACTACACCAAAATAAAAAAGGTTTTGCACAGTGAAGGAAAACATCAACAGAACAAAAGGACCACCTAATGAATGAGAGACAATATTCGCAAATGGTATATCTGACAAGGGGTTAATGTCCAAAATTTGTGAGGAACTTACACAACTCAACAACAAAAATCCCCCAAATAATCTGAATAAAATGGGCAGAAGAATTGAATAGATGCTTTTCCAAAGAGGGCATACAGATGGCTAACAGACATATGAAAAGATACTCAACACCACTAATCGTCAGAATTGCAAATCAAGACTATAGTGAGGTATTATTGCCTTAAACCTGTCAGAATGGTTAGAATTAAAAAGGAGTAATAAATGCTGGTGAGGATGTGGAAGAAAAAGAACCCTGTGTGCTGTGTGGTGCAGCACGATGGATTACAGAATGGAGGTTCCTCAAGAATTTTAAAATAGAATTACAATATGATTCAGTAATGCCACCACTGGGTATTTATCCAAAGAAAATGAAAACATTAATTCAAAAAGATGTATGCACCCCTATGTTTATTGCAATATTATCTACAATGATGAAGATATGGAAGCAAACCAAGTGTCCATCAATAGATGAATGGATAAAGGAGATGTGATATATATGTTATATATATCATAGAATATTACTCAGCCATAAAAAGAATGTGATCGTGCCATTTGTGACAACATAGATATACTTAGTATAACGCCAAGTGAAATAAGTCAGTGAAATATGATTTCACTCATGTGGAATTTAAGAAACAAGACAAATTAACAAAGAAAAAAGAGACAAAAAGTACAGAGAAAACACTGGTGGTTGCCAGAGGGTTGTGGAGATGGGTGAAATAGATTAAGGGGATTAAGAGTATACTTTTCATGATGAGCATTGAGTAATGTATGAAATTGTGGAATCATCATATTGTAAACTTGAAACTAATATAACACTGTATGTTAATAATACTTCAGTGTGTGTGTGTGTATATATATATGTATATATTGAAAAGATATTATATTATATTATATTATATTATATTATATTATATTATACTATATTATAATTCTACCACTGGCAAAGTTTTATAAACTGAAAGCATAAAAATATTGCTAAAAGAAATTAAAGAAGACTTAAATAAATGTGGACATCCCATATATGTGGATTAGAAGACTTCCTCTTGTTAAGATGGCAGCACTTACCCAAAGTAGTCCAAAGATTCAAAATTCCAGTGCCTTTTTTTTTTTCAGAAATAGAAAAAGCCAGTTCACAAATTTATATGAAATTGCAAAAGGACCCAAACAGCCCAAACAATCTTAAAAAAGAACAACAGTAGGGAACACACACTTCCTGATTTCAAAACTTACAACTGTTTTTTACTAAATTGATAAAGTAATTCAATGTAGTCTAGATGGTCTTTTCCAAATATGATACGACATAAACTGGTGATCCATATAGGGGGGAAAATGAGTCTTGTCCTCTACCTTTTGCCAACACAAACATACTTGAAGTGGATCACAGCCCTGAATATAAAAGGTGAGATTATACAACCATCAACATAGCAGGGGCGCCTGGGTGGCGCAGTCGGTTAAGCGTCCGACTTCAGCCAGGTCACGATCTCGCGGTCCGTGAGTTCGAGACCCGCGTCAGTCTCTGGCCTGATGGCTCGGAGCCTGGAGCCTGTTTCCGATTCTGTGTCTCCCTCTCTCTCTGCCCCTCCCCCGTTCATGCTCTCTCTGTCCCAAAAATAAAAAATAAACGTTGAAAAAAAAAATTTAAAAACATGGCAGAATAAGTTTTTTACCATTTACTCCTCAGCACACCAATTTAGACAATCACCCATGAATAAGAGTGCCTTTGTGGAAGTTTGGGAGTCCAGCAGAGATGTTCCAGCACACCTCTGGAGCAAAAAGGGGGGAAAAATCTGAGACTGGATCCATTGAATAGTGTAGGAGGAGCAGTTTCACTTTACTTGTGTCATCCCTTTCCCAGGGTGGCACAGCTCAGTGCCAACAGAGACCTCGGCCCATGATTTCTCCCATGGCTAAAAGTGAGAGCATGTTGAGTAAGTGCCTGGCTTCCCAAGCTGTGCAGGATGCTGCCAGAGACTTACTTTCTCATCCCATCCAGAATACTCAAGTGTGCTGCATATCTAGGGGGTGGAGAACAGCTGGAAAAACAGTAGTCACTGCTCTTAGAGGGCATCAAAGGGATACAGATGCTACTAACTGACTGACAGACCAGACTGACTGACAGACTATTATCAAGAAGCCTACCCACGAACTGATGAGGACACCTTGCCTATGGATCCGCACAACTGGCAACAGGTACCCCAAATGCTCCATGTGTGCCCCCACACTCCATGGCCAGCATCCTATGCATGAGTCCAGGGTGGCAAGAGGAGACTTTGGAAATGGCTACTAATCACACACAGATAGCCTGACTGTAGGACTAAGAGAAAGCACACAAACTTGGGCATAAGGAGTGCCCTAGGAAAGCAAATAGCAGGTTCTCAGCATCTGGCCTAGGGTTGCAGAATAGAGAGAAGGCATACATCTTAAGAATTCCTCCCCAAGAGAGAATAAGAAGTGTGGAGCAGGTTTATCCATAGAAAAAGTCTGAGAACGGCTCAGAATCCCTACAGGGCTAATATTCCTGAAACTAGTTGGTAAGACTGAATTAGGTGACTACTCTTTAAATGAGAGAACAGCAACATAAGACTTGAAGAAGCATGAAATATCAAGGAAACATGACACCACCAGAGAAACACGATATTTTTTTAATAAATATCCCCAAAGAAATGAAGATCTGTGGTATATCCAATAATTAAACATTTTAAGGAAACTCAATGAGCTACAACAAAGACAATAAGATAAGGAAAACAATGAACAAAATGAGAACTTTACAGAGACAAAAATCATTTAAAAAAAAAACATTCTGGAGGTGAAGAATACAATGGATAAAATGAAACATGAAGTAGAGAGCACCAACAGCAGATGGAATTGAGCCAGTGAAAGAATCTTTGAGGTAGAAGACAAGTCTTTTGAAATTACCCAAAGGAGAGCAAAGAAAAAAGAATGAAAAATAGTAAAGGAAGCATGTATGAACTATAGCATACCATAAGAAAAAATAATCTGTGAAATTATTTTCCATCATACTAGCTTGTTTTCTTGTGCATTTGGTGATTTTTGATCACGAGCTCATACTTGTTTTATTTTAATTTATGATAAGCCTGGGGATTTCTATAAAAAATGCTTTAATCTAGGAGTGCCTGGCTGTCTCAGTTGTTGGAGCATGTGACTCTCAGTCTTAGGGTTGTGTCTTTGAGCCCCACATTGGGTGTAGAGTCTACTTAAAGAAAAAGCTTTAAGCAAGACATGAATTTTTTTTTTATTCTTTATGCCAAAGTTAGGGACACTAATATCCTGGGAACATTTTAGCCCTTGGCTTAATCAGAAGTCTTGGGCTTAGCACCGTTACCTTGACACTTGTTCAGAGCTCAGTCTCTTGAGTGTGATGGCCCTTAGGGTAGTTCTGCCTCTCCCTCTCCCCCAGTATTTGCTCTCTGCTCAGGGATCTTTACTCTAGTTTTAATGAAGGGATTTCATTTGGTTGGCTATATTTTGATTGAGACTATGGTACTCTTAGAGAGATTTTCTTATTTTTTTTAGAGTTCTGTGATGTACTTTAATGTATATTTTATAGGCAGTCTAGTTGGGAGTTGCCTTTGGTATTTCTGGTTGACCATTCTGCCCAATTCCAAAGCCAATCCTTCATTTTATCATAGTGCTCATCATTATCTCTCACCTAGAAAGAACAATACATCCTATCTTGTCCCTCTTAATTTCACTTTCTCCAATTTTAATTTATCATATATATGGTTGCCAAATTGATGTATTGATGGATATGTTAGACACTTTAAATTTAAAGTACCTGGAAATAAAACTTTGGAGCTCAGGAAAGAAAGGGAACCTAGGGATTCATGAGTTATTGATGTAATTATCAATGTCATGAAGTGGGTAAGGTTACTGGGGAGACTAGAGTAGTTAGTATAAATAAGAGGACCATAGAACACCAACTTTATGGAGTAGGCATAGAACAAACTGGGAAAGGAGACTAAGAAAATGAAATGTCAGAAATGAGAAAACAAAGAATGGCATCTCCAAATGCAAGGAAAAAGGGAGTTTCAAGGAGGGGAAATTTGTGGGGTCAGATGTGGCCAAAAGGGCACACAAGATGAGAACTTATCTTACATTTCATCATTAGAAGCTGGAAGATTACTATTGACAGAAAAGTTTCAGTGTAGTGGGATCAAATGTAAAATAGCAGTGAATGTATGAACAAGTTGTACAATTTGCTACAGTCCTCTGTTTCTCATTACATCCCACCTCCACTGAATACACAAGGAATCAGTAAACTGCCTGGAACAAAAGAAATACAACTGCCTTCTGATCTTCCATAGTTAAAGGGATTCAGGCAAATACTGGAGAGGTTAGTAAGAAGGGTGAAGGAGGAGATTGGCAATAAGAGTCATTAATTTTTTTGTTAGGACTTAAATTATTTTAGCTATTTTACTGATAAAATTTATGTAACCTGTTAATATTCCATATTTTTGATGTGTTGCAATTGAAATCTTTATATTTTATACTGTCATATTTCACAATATAAAATAGAGAACAGAGTACAACCTGGTTATTTACCTGCTTGTTTCTGGAGTCAGAAATTCTCAGAATTATATCTATGTAAATCTCAGCATTCAAACCAAAAAAAAAAAAAAAAGACCTTTCCTTCTAAAACTCTGTGCAAAGTATGTGATCATAACATGCTTTGCTTTCAGGAGCTTCAACTTTCCTGTGAAGGTAATTAATTTAAACTGTAGTTTTCATATATCTTGGGCTAAAATTAAACTTTCACTAAAAAGAATTATCAGGGGCACCTGCGTGGCTCACTCGGTTAAGCGCCGAGCTTCGACTCAGGTCATGATATCACAGTTCATGGGTTCAAGCCTCGTGTCAGGCTCTGTGCTGACACCTCAATGCCTGGAGCCTGCTTTGAATTCTGTGTCTCCATCTCTCTCTGCCCCTACCCCGCTCGTGTTCTCTCACTCACTCTCTCTCTCTCTCTCTCTCTCTCTCTCTCTCTCTCTCTCTCAAAAATGAATAAACATTATAAAAAAATAATTATCAAAGTTATACTTTAGGAAAAGTGTATATTGTATAAAAAGAGTAGAAAAGTAATGTTTGAAGTATACTTAGAAAAGGGGCACCTAGGTGGCTCAATCAGTAAAGCATCCAAGTTTGGCTCAGGTTATGATCTCACAGTTTGTGGGTTTGAGCTCTGAGTCAGGCTCTCTGCTGTCAGTGTGGAGTCCACTTCAGATCTTCTGTCTCCTCTGTATGCCCCTCCCCAGCTTCCTCCCTCCCTCCCTCCCTCTCTCCCTCTGTCTCTCTGTCTCTGTCTCAAAAATAAATAAGCATTAAAAAAACATACTTAGAAAATACGTTAAAATATTTAGAAACCATTTCTACTGTCATTTTCAAACAACCTAGGGTGTATATTTTCCAAAACTCGCAAATATGACTTTTGTAATAATACAGCATATGGCTTCTCAACTTTAATTACTGTTATCTTGCTATATTCTACATATTCCCATACTTTTCTCTTACAAAACATGATAAAGTTAAAAATTATGAGAGACTTTTTCCTAAGCTATTATTTCCCTACATTCAACAGCACCTTCTCTGGGTTATGCTTATCCTTGCAAATTGCATTGAAGGCCTCTGCAGGCTCTTTGACTAAGGCCCTTCTAAGTGCAGTAACATTCCACATACAGAAAATCCCAGCAGGCAAATTCCCTACTGTTTGAAAATATTTTTCCCATCAGAAGAACAAAAAACAGTAACACATAAATACATTAAACAAGCAGCTCTCTTCTTTTATGGTTTTGTTCATAACTAACATATACATTTCTTTTCTTCATTATAGGTACCAGAGATTTGAAAAGGCATTTCTGTTAGCTGTTGACATTGGTGCTCGTGACCTGTTTATGGTGAGTCATTCCCAGAGATGATTTTGTGCCTTCAGTTCTAAGGCTGAGTAAGTTGTCAGCTTTTGTGACCATTAAAAAGGATTAGTGTCATTTGTGCCTTAGACACATGGTGAGAAAGCATTATTCCTTCTTGGCTTGCAGCTTTACCTTCATGAAACTGGTCAATAGCCATCTAGTCTCTTTTGACTCGTTGACATTTTCTTTGCTGGGGCCCAAAGGATTTTTTATGTTTTCTAAGAATTTATAATTCTTGAACTTTTCTCCTCATGTACCTTGATGTGAGGGGATGACACCTTTCTGTCTAATAAGCGTGTCCTTTTAATCCATTCTCTAAAGTACAGCTACAGAAGCCAGGACATAGGGCAAAATATGTACCATAGATTTTGAATGTGCTCAAGTTTGTCCCTTAGATTTTAGTGTAAAGTAACAAATTATGAATGTTCTCACTTATATTTTTAAAGTAACCACAGTGCAAAACACATCCAAGAAGTTATAAATTCATATACACTTTAGTCCTCCCATTTATTAGCTAACAGCCAGTTTCTTACAGATCCTTGTGCTCTGATTCAGGTTCTTCCAAGATCTTTTACCACAATGTCACAGTGAGGTTAGATGAGGTGGTGTTCCTTTCCCGGTTTCCTAGCATATTCTGCTCCACAGAAAATTCATTGTTGTCAAGGAAACCAATAAAGTAAAAGCTTCTTGAAAACGAAACAAAAAAAATTCTGGAAGGCTCTTTTACCTGAATCTTCTGCACAATGAAGACATTTCTGTAGTTTAAGCTTTGATGCTTTAGATATTAAAATGGCTTCATGACATTAGATCACTTGTCTTTGGAATGAGTTTGTTGTTTAAATTCTAACTTTGCATCATTCAGTTAAATTGTGCTTTCATTGATCGTGAAGAAATCTCTGATTCAAAAAGTTATTATTTATCATCTGTATTTTGTTTTGTCAAATTGAATAGACATATTCATATATTGAGAGAAGGTTTTATTTGGCCAATATCTCTACATGTAGACATCACAGTGTCAGAAATAACAACACTTTTTAGATTTTTTGACCCCACTATCTATCTCTACTTTCTCACCTTTACCAGAATTCACCTCAGTAAAGGTAGATTTTCTTCATATTTCTTTATTCATAAGGTTGTTTTTGAGTCTTAGGGGGATAATGTGTTGAAAGTACTTTGTAAACTGGTAAGTAATATACAGATATTATGTGTTATTATTGTTGAGACAGAGAAACTATTGTTATTACATAGCCATGTAAAAAATAATGAATACCTGAAACAGGGCTTAAATTATATGAATGTAAAAGAGAGGATATTTTGTAAGCAAAAGCAATATGATTCAGCAAGACCTTAGATTAAAATAAAGTATTTTGATTATAAGAACAAATAATACTATAATAGAAAGTAAACAATACAATAAAGAGAATAAAACTAAAAAACCAATGGACATCCTTTAAAATACCTCTCTGTGAATATATTCATTCCCTATACTTTTTGTTTATAACTTGATTTTTTTCTTTCAACAATATGACATAGTTTTCCATATCAGTAAACATAAGTGTATGTCATTTCTTTAATGTTTACGTTGTATTCCATTTTATATGTGATAACTGGCATAAAAACAGGCACACACCAATGGAACAGAATAAAGAGCCCAGAAATGAACCCATGCATATATGGTCAACTAGTCTTTGACCAAGAATACACAATGGGGACAAGTTAGTTTTTTCTTTCCTTTTTTTTTTTCTTTCTTTAATATAATTTATTGTCAAATTGGCTAACATACAGTGTGTAAAGTGTGCTCTTGGTTTTTGGAGTAGACTCCCATGATTCATTGCTTACACACAACACACAGCGCTCATCACAACAAGTGCCCTCCTCAAAGCCCATCACCCACTTTCCCCTCTCCCCTACCCCTCCATCCACCCTCAGTTTGTTCTCTGTATTCAAGAGTCTCTTATGGTTTGCCTCCCTCCTTTCTGTTTGTAACTATTTTTTCCCCTTCCCTTCCCCTATGGTCTTCTATTAAGTTTCTCAAGATCCACATATGAGTGAAAACATATGATATCTGTTCTTCTCTGACTTGTTTCACTCAGCCTTCCAGTCCTATTCACCTTGCTGCAAATGGCATGATTTCATTCTTTCTCATTGCCAAGTAGTATTCCATTGTATATATAAACCACATCTTTTTATCTATTTATCAGTTGATGGGCATTTAGGCTCTTTCCATAATTGGCTATTATTGAAAGTGCTGCTATAAACATTGGGGTACATGTGCCCCTATGAATCAGCATCCCTGATTCCTGTATCCCTTGGATAAATTCAGTAAGTGGTGGTAGGAAAATTGGATATCCACATGCAAAATAATGAACCTGGACTCCTATCTTACATGACTCACAAAAACTAAAAATGAATTGAAGACTTAAATGTAAGGCCGATAACCATAAAGTCCTAGAAGAAAACATTGAGAAAAAGCTCCTTGACATTGGTCTTGGCAGTGTGGGTTTTTTATTTTTTGTGGGTTTTTTTGTTTGTTTATTTGTTTTTATTGTTGTTTTTTGATAAAAGACAATAAAAGCATAGGCCACAAAAGCTAAAATAAGTGACACTATGTCAAACCAAAAAGTTTCTGCACAGCAAAAGAAATAGTCAAAAAAAACCCAAAAAGGCAATCTACAAATGGGAGAAAATATTTGTAAATCATATATTTGATAAGGGGTTAATATCCAAAATATATTACAACTTCTACAATTCAATAGCAAAAAAATAAAACAATTCAATTAAAAAATGAGCAAAGGACCTGAAAAGACATTTTTCCAAAGAGGACATACAGATGGCCAACAGGTACATGAAAAGGTATTCAACATCACTAATCATCAGGGAAATGCAAATCAAAACCACATTGAGATAATACCTCACACCTGTTAGGATGTCTTTTATCAAAAAAGAGATTACAAAAGTTGGCAGAGATGTGGAGAAAAGGGAACGCTTGTTCACTGTTGGTGTGAGTGTAAACTGGTGCAGCCACTATGGAAAACAATATGGAGGCTCCTTAAAAAAATTAAAAATAAAACTGCCACATAACCCAGAAATCCCACTTCTGGGTAGATACCCAAAGGAAACAAAACCAGTATCTCGAAGAAGTATCTGTACCCATGTGTGCAGCAGCATTATTCAGATAGCCAAAATGTGGAAATAACCTAGGTGTCCATTGACAGATGAAGGAAATCTTGCCATTTGCTATACCATTGACCAACCTGGAGGGCATTATGCTAAGGAAAATAAGAGAAAGACAAATACTGTCTGGTGTCAGTTATATATGGAATCTTAAAAAATAAATAAAAACTGGTTTCATAGAAATAGAGAGTAAAGTGGTGGTTGCTAGGGGCTGGTTAGTGCTCTTTGTGCCTTGTTTTAAAAATCTTCAAGGTCTTGAAATTTTTAAGGTCTTGAAAATTCTTCTTCTTTTTTCTAAAGATTTTGTTTTTAAGTAATTTCTATACCCAATATGGGCTTGAACTCACACACCCCCAGATCAAGAGTTGCATGCTCTGCTGACTGAGCCAGCCAAGCACCTCCAAAATTCTCCTTTTTATCTTCCAGAATTTGTATTATTTTAATGTTAACATTTAAAGCTACAATCCACCTCTATTGATTTTTTTAGAGGATATGGTGCAAAATTAACTTCCATCATATGTATATCCAGTTGACCTGTGACCATTGATTGATAAAATTGGACTTTGATGCTTTACAGGGTCACCTTTGTCATAAATGAGGTTCCCACAGAAATGCACATCAAAACCATAATGAGATATAACCTCACACCAGTCAGAATGGTTAGTATCAAAGAGACAGGAAATAACAAGTGGTGGCAAGGATGTGGAGAATGTTGGTGGGAATGTAAATTGTTCACTATAGATAACAGTATGCAGATTTCTCAAAAAAATAAAAATGGAAATACCATATAATCCAGTAATTCTGCTACTGGGTAGTAACACAAAGACAATGAAAACACTATTTGGAAAAGACACATGCACCCCTGTTTATTGCAACATTATCTACAATAGCCAAGGTGTGGAAGCAACCCAAATGCCCATCCATAGATGAATGGATAAAGATGTTATATATATATATATATATATATATATATATATATATATATACACAGAATGGAATAATAGCCATAAAAAAGAATGAAATCTTGCCATTTGTGACAACATGGATGGACCTAGAGGATATTATGCTACGTGAAATAAGTCAGACAGAAAAAAACAAACACTGTATTTTCACCTATATGTGGAAGCTACAAGTAAAAACAAATGAACAAATAAACACCAAAAGAAACAGAAACAGGCTCATAAATACAGAGAACAAACTGGTGGTTGTCAAAATAGAGGGGTATAGGGGGATGGGTGAAATAGGTGAAGGGGATTAAGAACTAAAAATTTTTAGTTATAAAATAAGTTAGGGAGATGAAAAGTGCAGCATAGGGAATATAGTAGATAATGTAATAAATTGGTACGTTGACAGATGGCAACTACACTTATTGTATGTAGTAAGCATTACATAATGTATAGATTTGTTGAACCACTATGTTGTACACCAGCAACTAATAGAATACTGCATGTCAACTATAATTCAATCAGAATAAGCCAATCAAGTGCCCTATATGTGTAGGTATATTACTAGATTCTGTCCTTGCTCCAATACTAAACTTCTTTAATTACTTTATAAGTATTTATATCCAATAATGTAAGTCTTCCAAGTTTGTTTAAATGTGTTGTTCTTACTCTAACCTGTGATAGATGCTTAAGTCATGGATTTTTGAGCTACTGTATCCTAATGTATGCATTCAAGGGTATAATCTCCATTCAACGATGGCCTTGATTGCATTCTGACAATTTTATGTGTCTGTTTTTCGTTATCATTCAGCTCAAAGTATTTCTAAACATTTCTGTTATGAATTCTTTGTCCTAGGTTTCTTACATTTCCTAATTTCAAATAATAAAACATTTTCTAGACACACACACACACACACACACTCACCTTAACCTATTCTGTATTACATCAACCCTTTGAAATTTGTTGAAATTCCCTTATGGCTCATTATATGGTCAATGGTAAAATTTGCATGTGCACTGAAAAAAAATGTGTAGCCTATAGTTTACAGTTGTTGAATGCAGTGTTCTATATAAAATCAAGTTTGTTAATCATGTTTTTCAGTTCTTTTAAGAACTGTTGTATTTTCTTCATATATTGAGCCTTTAACATTATGAAACATTCTTCTATTTTCTAGTAATGCTTCTTGCCTTAAAACCTACTTCATCTCAAAGTATACCTACACCAGTTTTATTTTGGTTTGTATTTGCTTCAAATCTTTTATATCCATGTATCTTTATATTTTGAGTTGCATCTCTTATAAGCAATAAATAGTTGTATATTTTTAATCAGGGGTCACCTTTGTCTTTTAATTAGATTATTTAATTGGATTATAAATAATATAATTGTGTTTGTCCTACCCACTTTCTTTTCTGTTTCTCCCACCTATTCTATGTCCTTTTACCTAACCATCCTTGCCTTTTTTTATGTTAACTCTATTATTCCATTTTTTCCCTTCTATTAGCTTATTAATTACATTTTTCCTCTAATTTTTTCTTTTGATTCCTATCCTTATGGTGAATCTTTCTGTCTTTCTGTTCTTGTTTGGGGGTCATTTGGTTTTAACTCTCTGCCTTTTTTTTTTTTGAAAAACCATAGCATTTTTAAAATGTAGTGATGATTTGAGGCTGTGTATGATGTTGTTTTCCTCCAGAAAGAATTTACTTTTGCTTCTAGAAGTTAGTTAGGGTAAAGGTTAAAAGATACCTTACTCCATTCTGGGATTGAGTTTGTTTGAACATGAGTTTCAGTCTAAGAGCCAATTTATTTCTACTTTATACTGAACATCAAGAGTGTAGCCCTTCAGGAGTCCCAGTAAGAAGCCTTGTCTGTTCAGCAGACCCTGAAGTGTAACTTAGTAGCCTTAGCCCATTGACTCTACCTAATGTTCAGTGTGGTTTCTCAACTTCTCAAACACTATTTTCTGTTAAGTTTCTCACCTTCTTGGCCGCCAATTACATATTGGCAAATACTTTGAAAAGCAAAAGCTGCACCAAATGTCAGGCTTACCTCTCTGGGCTTTGCTTCTGTCTAGAATCTTGGCCCTTCAAATACTCACTGTCTTGTTCTCCAATGTCTTCAAACAGAATTTTAAAAATTATTTTACCCAGCTGTTTTAGTTGTTCTCAGCAAGACTATTAGTCTGATATGTTTTCATCTGGGATAACTGGAATGAGAAGTTCTGCAGTATGTTTTTGGAAGGTGAGTGAAGTGTTAAGCTTGGCAATAACTGCTTTCCAATTCTGGATAACCCCCCCGCAGTGCACTGTTATGTTTGAACTATTAATCGCTAAGAGCCTTAAATGTCACAAATTCTGCTTTAAAGCATGACGTATCATCAATTTTATGCCCCAAATGGAACAAATGAAATTATATAAGATGTTGTTTATACTAGGGTTTATTGTTTAATTGTCGTAAAAGCACTAAAAAGAAAAACCTAAGTTTTTAAAATTCTAACTTATGTTCAAAAAAGTAAAAAAAGTAATTTTCAGTTCTTCAAGTTGAAGAATTATAGAAATCTTATAAGATTAATAATGCAGATCTTTCCTTTTGCTAATGAAGATATTTGTGTATGCCAGCTTAAATTTATAGTCTGTCTTGCTTGAAGGCATACCAAGTGCTTTATCAGTAACAAAATCATTACATCTCACAAAGTTAAAGGAGTTAACTTTTCTTCATCACCTGCAAAGGTGTTATACCAGATAATGCCTTATATAATGGTATAATATATTATGTCAATATGTTATATATAACATACATTATACCACTTTATAAATTATCTTATTTAATTCTCATAATAATCCTAGACAATAGAATTATTATACCTATGTTACAATTGCTAAAAGTAATTATAAGGACAACTGAGAATTGTGATTCAAACTAAGGTGTATTTGACTCTAAAGTTCATGCTGTTTCCATTTATACCAAACTACTTATATAAACTAAAAATTTAGAAGTTCCCCAAAGCTCAGTGATTTATGAGTTGATGACTCCCTATTACTAACTTCAAAAAGCTATTCTTTTCCTTTTATTCTTTACCAAAGTTCAAAAGTTATCAGTAACACTGTTTATTGCAGAATGGCATCTGATCTATCCTGAATGATACACAGAACTCAGTTTATCTGGAATATCATTCATCTAAATTAAGAGCTCTTAGTCTGTAATAAAAGGAAGTGCACAGTGAATATAGAAAGGACCACAGAAAAATAGCACCAATTGCCTATTTCCCTATTTTCTCATTCATGTCTCCAGGAAAAAAAAACCTCACACATTTAGTGATAGTTTTCTTAGAGAGGAATGTGGTATATGCCAGACATGATATTGATAGATCTTCCAGGACTATGAGTCTGCTCTTTGAGAACCCATTTGCATCTTGGGAGACATAAAGAGTTGTATCTTAGACTGTCATGTGAACTGGATAGGTGTAATACTTTTTGAAGTGTCCATTCCCAATTTCTTGTCTTTTAAAAACCATTAGCTTCTAGGGGCACTTGGGTGGCTCAGACAGTTAAGCATCCAACTTCGGCTCAGGTCATGATCTCAACAGTCTGTGAGTTCAAGCCCCATGTGGGGCTCTTTGCTGACAGCTTGGAGTCTGGAGCCTGCTTTGGAGTGTGTGTCTCCTTCTCTCTTCCCCTCCCCTGATCATTCTCTATCTGTCTCTCAAAGGTAAGTAATTTAAAAATATTTAGGGGCACCTGGGTGTTGCAGTCGGTTAAGCGTCCGACTTCAGCCAGGTCACGATCTTGCGGTCCGTGAGTTCGAGCCCCGCGTCAGGCTCTGGGCTGATGGCTCAGAGCCTGGAGCCTGTTTCTGATTCTGTGTCTCCCTCTCTCTCTGCCCCTCCCCTGTTCATGCTGTCTCTCTCTGTCCCAAAAATAAATAAAAATGTTGGAAAAAAAATTTTAAAAAAATATTTTAAAAAAAACCGAAACACTAGCTTCTCATTGATCCCTATAGTTCAAGGTTGTCTCCTACCAAAACCCAAGCAAAAGGGAATAATTATATAGTCAATATTGGCAGAACTGTTTTAAAATATTACTGGTAAGGGAAGAGGATCTTCCACTTCCAGCTACTGGACAAACTGGCTTCAGACTTGTGCTCCCACTGTAAACTACTATAAAACTACATAAAATATGAGACAACAGTTTTTAGGCATTGGACAATAAGTAAGCCCTGCAGGACTTTGATTCTTAAAAGAGGAGGAATATACAGATGGCCCTCTATATAATTTCCAGAACAGAGACCAGTGATGTCTCTCAGATGAAGAGCCAGGGATAAGAGTTCAGAATTCAGAGATGATAAATGATCTAGAATTTATGGGGCAGGATACCAGAATGGGAAAATCTATGTGAAGAGTGGGGACCCAGAAGTCTACAAGGTGGTTACTTGGGTCCTTGATGGAAGGCTAAGCAGCAAGTATATATAAGGCCTACCAAAGAGTCACTGCTGTGAGACTGAGAGCTAAACGGAGAGCCTTCGTAATGGTGAGAGGTGCTGGAATTCTGGCTCAAAGTGAAGCAACCTCACTGGGCATTTTTATGAAACTCTAGAAATGCTATGCTTGAAGATGAAGAACATATTCCAGGACTGTGTACAAAACCAGATCTGCCTTTAAAAATCACAAAACCTAACTTGACAGAATCAAAAGAATTCACCACTAATTTGATACCCTGCTAGTACAAAAATCAACATCCTTTAAAGAAAGCATTACCCAAACAACTTATAATGTGATTTACAGCACACAATAACACATCATTAGGTGGTTAAAGAAGCAGGAAAATGTGATGTATAAATAATGAAGAGAAAAAGGAGCTAATGGTAACAGACCTGAGAGGACCCAGATGTTGAAAGGGGCAGAAAAAACTTTGGAGCAGCTGTTATAAATATGTTTAAGTATTTTAAAGGAAGACATGAATATAATGATTGAATATATATGGATTCTCAAGAGAGACAAGGAAACTATTTTTTAAAGGGGGCAAAAGAAATTCTAGAACTGAAAAATGTGAAACCTGAAATGAAAAACTCCCTGGGTAGGCTTAGCAAAAGATTGGACAGTATAATAAAGGATCCATAGAAAGACATCAAGACAGATAAATGGAAATCATCCAGTATTAATAAAAAGAAGGAAAAATACAAAAATTAATAAAGGCTGAGTAACTTGTGAAACCCAAATCCAGTAGTCTAAAATACATGTCATTGCTGGAAAACATTAGTCTATGGATCGAAGCTCAGTGAACTCCAAATAAACAAAGCAATACTCAGGCACACTACATCTTGGCATAGCATACCCAAACTACTGAAAATCAGTGATTAAGATAAAAATCTTTTAAAAAACTCAACAACAACAACAAAAGACTCAGAAGGACCAACTAATATGAATTATAGCTTACTTCTCATCAGAAAAAATAATGCCAAAAGATAATGTAGCAACATTTTCAATGAACTGAAAAAATAACACAATACAAAATTTTATATCCAGTGAAAATTACCTTAAAATGTTGGTAAAATAAAGACACTTTTGAATACATGAAAACTGAGACAACTCAGCACCAACTCAAGAGACCTGCAGTACAAGGAAAGGTAAAGGAAGTTCTTCTGGCACAACAAATAGAATATCAGATGGAAACATGGATCTACATAAAAGAATGAAGAGCTCTGGCAATGGTAAATATGGATTCGTTGCAAAAGTATTTTTTCCTCATGTAAAGATTTCTTTAAAAGATAATTGTCCAAAGCAAAATAATAATGCATTGTGGTATTTATAACATGTAGATGTGAAATGAATGACAGTAACATCATATCATGACAGGTGATAAAATGGAATCATACCATTGTAAGGTTTATACCTTTTGCCTGAAGTGGTACAATATTAATTCTAAGTAAACTGTGCTAAGTTAACACTAGCTTAACACTTATACTGTGCTAAGTATATTGTAGTGCCTGGAGGATTTTCTCAAAAATTTAAATAGATATGCAGCTTTAAAGAAAGTCAATAGAGGAAATTAAAAACAAACAAACAAACAAACAAAACCTTTAAAAATAGTCAACCCCAAAGAGGGCAGGACAGGAAGGAAAATAGAAAACAAACAGCAAGATGGTATACTTAAACCTAAACATTTATAATCATATTGAATTCAAATTAATAAGATACTCCAGTTAAAATACAGATTGAATTTTTTTTAAGTCTGACTTTGTCAGACAGGATAAAAAACAAAACCTGATTATATTCTGAATAAGAGAACACTTCAGTTACTATGACACAAATACATTTAAAAAGATGTAACACTCTAACATTAAGTACCAAAGTAGACTTCAGAACAAAAGAAGTATTAGAAAACCTAAAGAGACATATTCCTGATGATAAAAGTTCAACAGAAAGACATCATTCGAAATGTTTATATACAAAATAAGTGAGTTTCAAATATATGAAGAAGCCTGGGTGGCTCAGTTGGTTAAGTATCTGACTTCGGCTCAGGTCATGGTCTCCTGGTTCAGGAGTTCCAGCCCTGCATTTGGCTGTCTGCTGTCAGCAAGAGCCCGCTTGGAATCCTCTGTCCCCCTCTCTGTCTTTGCCTCCCCTACTCGAGTGCATGCACACCCTCTCTCTCAAAATAAATATTCAAATATATGAAGCAAAAGATAACAACCAAAAAAGTAGACAAATGTAGTAATTCATAGGACAAGTAGTACATAAATGCATAAGGATACAGAATATAGGAACCTATCCACCAACTTGACCTGACATTTTTTGAACCTATATTCAACAACTTTAGAATGTACTTTCCTTTTAAAGCACATGAAATAGTCACTAAACATAGATTATATGCTGGTATATAAAAGAAAGCACAGTACACTTTAGAAGAGTGAAATACGACACCAAAAGAATTAAATTACAATTCAATAACTTTCGTATTCTCAACAAAGCTCCCACTATTTGCACATTAAACAGTACTTCTCTAAATGTCTCATGGGTCAAAGAAGAAATATGAGAATTTAGGAAATAATTTTTTGAATTGAATTTTATCAAAATATGTGGGATGATTATAAGTTGTATAAAATAAATTGGCATGAGTCTATACTGATACAATAAGTACAAAAGTGAATAAATCCAACTAATAAATGTAAAAGGAATGACAGAATGAGAAAAATCACAATTTGGAAGACATCATATTAATAATAGAGTAAGGCAAGAATAATTAATGGATGCTATAACCGTGAGAGAAAGTTTCCTGAGATACAGGGTATTTGCATTGTCTCAAAAAAATATTTCTTCACAAAGTATGTGTTATTTACAAAAGGAAAAAATAACTTCACAGTGGAGAAGGCTGGTAGATACCATGTTAATAAGTGATCAAAATGGTATTATCAGTAATGGAAGAAATCAAAATAAACTACCATATATACTCAATAAGAACACAACAGCCTTTCTGTGGTATTTCTGCAAAAAAAAAAAGTATATAATTGGCATCTAATCCTGAGGAAACATCAAGTGAACTCAAATTGAGGGACATTATAATAACTAACCTATACTATTCAAAAAAAATGCCAAGTTCATATGAATGAAAAGAAGACTGAAGAACTAATTTATACTGAAGGAATCCAAAGAGACCTAACAAATTCATTAAGAAATTGATCTTTGTTATATGAAGAACGTTACTGGAACAGTTGGTGCAATTTCAGTGATTAAGCTGGAATAATGTTATCAATGCTAACCTTATGATTTTGATGATTTGATTGTGTAGGTAGGAGAATGTCCTCAGTAGGAAATAAACATTAAAGTGTTGAAGAGTGTGTTGGCAACTTCCTCTCAAATGATTCAGAAAGAAAAATCTTTGTACTGTATTTGAAACTTTTCTGTAACTGAGATTGCTAAAAAATTTTTTAAAGAGAAAAAAATTGTACTGTCATGGCTCTAGACTCTTTTTGTCCATGTTGTTTCTAGGTAGAAGCTGTGCAGTTTGGGAGTCTGTTTTTGTTGGTCACAGAAATGCTGCTTTTAATTTTGTGTCTTTGGGATCTTATTCTGCTTTTGAGAAATCAGGTAACCTCTCCAACCTAATTATTACTGTGGCATAAAACTACTCATTTGCCACCCAAGATTGCTTCTCTGGTCCCATGTTGGATGGCATGAAGATGAGTTTGCCTTCTGAACATTCTCATGTTGGCATCCCTAATTACCTTGGCCATTGGCACAGGACCAGTTGGAATGTCAAGTGTGTGCCATTTGATAATGCTATAAAAAGACCTATAGCTGCTGCTCTCCAGCCATCTGTGCCTTCCCTTGGCATGACACTATTGGGTAGTTTGTCTTTCATTGGCATGATTTCTGTAGTGTGGCTTACATCTGCCACTCCTAGGCACTTGCTTGGTGATCAAGTTGACATAAAATTGCTACTTTGGCACTGTTTTTTATATAGAGAAGTTTTATACCTGCTAACTTCTGAAACAAGAATTACCATTTATTACATACAATATAATTGTAGTTTTAAATATTAGCACTATAGATGTCTCTGGCTTCTCTTGACTCAAACTTATCTATTTGGACTTCCAATTTCAAATTTTCCCAGTCAGAGGTCTTCACTCTTAAAAATTAACTTCTAAATGAAACATACCTCTTCTGTTTTAAGACACTGGATTGAATGCATATACATCAACCTCTCCCTCCTGTGCCAAATCTCTAGAAATCATGGGATATGTGTGTCTGTGTTTAAAATTTATAACTGGAATTCAAAACAAGAATACATGGGGCGCCTGGGTAGCTCAGTCAGTTGAGTGACTGACTTTGGCTCAGGTCATGATCTCACGGTTTGCGAGTTCGAGCCCCACGTCGGGCTCTGTGCTGACAGCTCGGAGCCCGGAGCCTGCTTCTGATTCTGTGTCTCCCTCTCTCTCTGCCCCTCCCTCACTCATGCTCTGTCTCTCTCTGTCTCAGAAATAAATAAACATAAAAAAAAATTTAAAAAGAATACATGATGGACCAGAAGCTGTAAGGAACCTACTGAAAGCTGTAAAACAGACAAAATCAGATTGAAAAAGAAAGCAGAAACTTAAATGTCCAGAGGAGAAGACTGCTCCCCAAGTTGGAAAAAGCACCCAAAGTTCTCCATGCCCTTTGGAAGGAGATACTAGGAATGGGAAAAATTCTCCTGGGCTAGCAAGAGTGAATAATCAGGGGTGCAGGAGGGTACCTGAGCAGAGAAAAATAAAAATAAATAGATATTAATTACCCCAGCTATTGTTAGAAAAGTAATTTGTAATGTTAAGAATTTAAGAATATACACAAGAAAAATAGGAATAGATGGTGTTATGGACTAAATTGTGTCCCCATGCCTTCCGAAATTCATATATTGAAGCTCTAACCCCCAATGTGACTATTTGGAGATAGGTTAAAGTTGTAACCCTAATGCAGTATGACGGTGTCTATCAAAAGAGGCAGAGTCACTGGAGATGGATGTGCACAGAGGAAAGGCCATGAGAGTTTACAGCAGGACGGTGGCTATCTGCGAGCCAAGGACAGTGGCCTCAGGAGAACCCAACCTGTCAACACCTTGATCCTGGAATTTTAGCCTCCAGAATTGTGAGAAGATACATTGCTGTTTTTGAAAGCACCCACCGCATGGTATTTTGTTATGGTAGCCCTATCAGAGTGATATAAACAGCGTAACTTCAGTACCAGTAAATAGGAAAAGTACAAGAAAGAAAACGATAAATTATTAAAAAGCAAATAGGAAATAATCAAAAGGTAATCATTAAATAGTATAGTAATAGTAACTAGTAATAGTAAATAGAAAATACAAAATAAGCTGTTAAGAATGTCTAATCAGTAATTATAAGGTGAGTGAATTAAATTCACCTATTGAAAATCAGAGACTGTAAGATTGGATTTTTTAAATATTCAGATATAGGTTGCATATAAAAAACGCCTCCAAACCTGAAATAACTTGGGAAAGTTCAAATGGAAAAAGATATACAAATGCTGCCCAAACCAAGTACCAGACAAAATATCTGTGCTTTAAAAAACTGAATAGGGGTGGGGCGCCTGTGTGGCGCAGTCGGTTAAGCGTCCGACTTCAGCCAGGTCACGATCTCGCGGTCCGTGAGTTCGAGCCCCGCGTCAGGCTGTGGGCTGATGGCTCAGAGCCTGGAGCCTGTTTCCGATTCTGTGTCTCCCTCTCTCTCTGCCCCTGCCCCGTTCATGCTCTGTCTCTCTCTGTCCCAAAAATAAATAAAAACGTTGAAAAAAATTTAAAAAAAAAACTGAATAGGGGAAAGAAAAGTGAGGTACATTAAAAATATGTCCTGAAATCCTTTGATATTTCTCTTTTCAAAAGCTGGTTCCTTACCCTCTCATCCCCTCTCATCTCACTTAAGTGATAACTTCTGAAACTAAGTAGTGTAACGTGTTGTGGCTTCCTTTTTGATCCCTTTGTCTCTGAACACTTGCTCTGCAGGAAGTCAGTTGCCACGTCAGTAGGGTATTCAGGCAACCCTATTAAGAGGTCTATGCAGTGAGGTACTGATGTATCTTGTGAACAGCCTCCAGCCAAAATCCATGTCAATGAGCCACCTAGAAGTAGGTCCTTCATCCCCAAACTTTCAGATGACTGCAGCTCTGGTCAGCATCTTGACTGCAAACTCACGAGAGACCCTGAGTCAGACTCACAGTTAAGTTGTCCTATATTCCTGACCCTCAGAAATTGTGAATCACTGTTTATCATTTTAAGCTGCTAATTTTGGGGGGTTTGTTATGCAGCAATAGACAACTAATACAAAGGGATCCTTCATAATTATATAGTTGATAAGAGAAGTAATGCATCAAGTAGATATAGCACTATTCATTTAAGTACAGGGCTCCAGATTATTTTTTTAAAGAAAAATCTTCAAGGAAAAAATGCAAAATCCAGAAATTGCAGGATATTAACACATACTTCTCAGAAAACAATATACAATGAAGGAAATAAACAGTGAGGATCTTGAGGACTTGAATAACATTAATTAGAAAATTTGAGCTAATGATATATTTAATAAACAGAATACACATTATAAACTGACAAAATCAATCACAAGTGATCATATCAAACCCTCCAAGCTTATCTCAGCAAATGCCATCTCTAAATGCATATTTCTAAATGCTCTCTTAGAGACCATATTCAAAAATCGTAATATATATGTAATAAAGGTTAAATAGACCACAAAAAGATTGTGCTGCTACAATATAACATGTCACTCAAACTTTGACAGCATCCTTCTTTTTCTTTATTTTTAAAAATCATTTTGGGGCGCCTGAGTGGCGCAGTCGGTTAAGCGTCCGACTTCAGCCAGGTCACGATCTCGCGGTCCGTGAGTTCGAGCCCTGCGTCAGGCTCTGGGCTGATGGCTCAGAGCCTGGAGCCTGTTTCCAATTCTGTGTGTCTCTCTCTCTCTGCCCCTCCCCCGTTCATGCTCTGTCTCTCTCTGTCCCAAAAATAAAAATAAAAAAACGTTGAAAAAAAATTTTTTTTTAATCATTTTATGTTTTTTTAAATTTTTTAAGTTTATTTATTTTGAGAGAGACAGAGACAGTGTGAATAGGGGAGGGGCAGAGAGAGAGAGAGAGAGAGAGAGAGAGAGAGAGAGAGAGAGAGAGAGAGAGAGAGAGAAAGAGAATATCCCAAGCAGGCTCTGCACCGTCAGTGCAGAGTCCGATGTGGGGCTCAGACTCATGAAACTGAGATCATGACCTGAGCTGAAACCGAGCATGAGACACTTAACCGACTGAGCCACCCAGGTGCCCCTCTTTTTATTTTAACTGAAGTGTAATTAACATAGGGTGTTTTATTAGTTTCAACAATTCTATGCATTATTCTCTGCTCATCAGGATAGGTGTAATTTTAATCCCCTTCATCTATTTCACCTCCTCCTCCCCCTCCCCAGCAATTACCAGTTTGTTCTCTGTGTTTTTTTTCTTTTTTCCTGTTTATTTTGTTTTTTAAAGTCCACGTGAGTGAAATCATTTGGTATTTGTCTTTCAATGTCTGCCTTATTTCACTTAATATTATACCCTCTAGCTATATCCATGTTGTCGCAAATGGCAAGATTTCATTTTTTATGGCTCCATTACATATATATGTATATATGTGTATATATATATATATATATGCATGTGTATATATGTGTATATATATATGCATGTGTATATATGTGTATATATATATCATATATATATATATGCATGTGTATATATATATGATATATATATGATATATATATGATATATATATATACACATACATATATATACACACATACCACATCTTCTTTATCCATTTATTCACACTTGGGTTGTTCCTGTATCTTGGCTATTGTAAATAATGCAGTAAATATAGGGGTGCATAAGTCTTTTTGAATTAGTGCTTTCTTTTTCTTTGGTTTAAAACCTGGTGGCAGAATTACTGGATCATATGGTAATTCTTTTTCAACTTTTTGAGGAACCTCCGAACTGTTTTCCATAGTCCCTACACCAATTTGCACTCTTACCCACACTGCAGAAAGGTTCCTTTTCTTCCACATCCTCACCAATACTTGTTATTTTTTTTAGAGTACACAATTTATTTAAATTCAACTTAGTTAACATACAGTGTATTAGTGGTTTCAGGAGTACAACCCAGTGATTTATCATTTACAAACAACACCCAGTGCTTATCCCAACAAGTGCCCTCCTTAGTGCGCATCACCCATTTAACCACACATTCACCCGCCTCCCCTCCAGTGACCTTCAGTTTGTTTTCTGCATTTGTCTCTTCTAGTTTGCCTCCCTCTCCATTTTTATCTTATTTTTCCTTCCCTTCCCCATGTTCATCTGCTTTGTTTCTTAAATTCCATATATGAGTGAAATCATATGATATTTGTCTTTCTCTAACAGACTTATTTCACTTAGCATAATATACTCTAGTTCCATCCACATTGTTGCAAATGATAGGATTTCATTCTTTTTGATTGCTAATATTCCTGTGTGTGTGTGTAAAATATATATACACATACACCACATTTTTTTTTAGCCATTCATCAGTCAATGGACATTTGGGCTCTTTGCATAATTTGGCTTTTGTTGATAGCAATGCTAATAAACATTGGGATGTATGTGCCCCTTCAAATCAGCATTTTTGTATCCTTTTAAATACCTATTAGTAAAATTTCGGGGCATAGAGTAGTTCTATTTTTAATGTTTTGAGGAACCTCCATATTATTCTCCAGGGTGGATGGAACAGTTTGCATTCCCACCAACAGTGTAAAAGGGTTCCTCTTTCTCCACATCCTCACCAACATCTGTTGTTTCCTGAGTTGTTAATTTTAGCCATTTTAACAGGTGTGAGGTGGTATTTCATTGTGCTTTTGATTTGTATTTCTCTGATGATGAGTGATGTTGAGGATGTTTTCAGGTGCCCATTACCATCTGGATGTCTTCTTTACAAAAGTGTCCAGTCATGTCTTCTGCACATTTCTTAATGGGATTATTTGTTTTTGGGTGTTGAGTTTGGTAAGTTCTTTAAAGATTTTGGATACTAACTCTTTATCTGATATGTCATTTTCAAAAATCTTTTCCCATTTCATCAGATGTCTTTTAGTTTTGTTGATTGTTTCCTTCGCTGTGCAGTTTTGTATTTTGATGAGGTCCCAATAGTTCATTTTTGCTTTTGTTTCCCTTGCCCCCCAGAGACTGTCTAGTAAGAAGTTGCTGTGGCCAACGTCAAAGAGTTTGCTGCCTGTTTTCTCCTGTAGGGTTTTAATGGTTTCCTGTCTCACATTTAGGTCTTTCATCCATTTTGAATTTATTTCTCTGAAAGGTGTAAGAAAGTGGTCCACTTTCATTCTTGTGAATGTCACTGTCCAGTTTTCTCAGCACCATTTGCTGAAGAGACTGTCTTTTTCCATTGGATACTCTTTCCTGCTTAGTCAAGGATTAATTGGCTGTATATTTGTTTTGTGGGTCCATTTCTGGGTTCTCTCTTCTGTTCCATTGATCTGTATGTCTGTTTTTGTGCCAATACCATACTGTGTTGATGATTACAGCTTTGTAATACAGCTTGAAATCTGGAATTGTGATGCCTGCAGCTTTGGTTTCCTTTTTCAAGATTGCTTTGGTTATTCATGGTCTTTTCTGGTTCCATACACATTTTAGGATTGTTTTTTCTAGCTCTGTGAAGAATGCTGGTATTATTTTGATAGGGATTGCATTGAATGTGTAGATTGCTTTGGGTAGTAATAACACTTCAAAAATATTTGTTCTTCCTATCCAGGAGGATGGAATGTTTTTCCATTTTTTGTGTCTTCTTCAATTTCTTTCATAAGCATTTTATACGTGTCAGCCTACAGATCTTTTACCTTTTTGGTTAGGTTTATTCCTAGGTATCATGTTTTTGGGGGGCAATTATAAATGTGATTGATTCCTTGATTTCCCTTTCTGCTGCTTCATTATTGGTGTATAGAAGTGCAACTGATTTCTGGACATTGGTATTATATCCTGAGACTTTGCTGAATTCACATACCAGTTCTAGCAGTTTTTCGGTGGTGTCTTTTGTGTTTTCCACATAGAGTATCATGAAGTCTGTGAAGAGTGAAAGTTTGACTTCTTCTTTGCCAGTTTTGATGTCTTTTTTTCTTTTTGTTGTCTTATTGCTGAGGCTAGGAGTTTCAGTACTATGTAGACAAGAGTGGTGATAGTGGACATCCCGACTGTGTCCCTGGCCTTAGGGGGAAAGCTCTCAGCTTTTCCCCACTGAGGATGATATTAGCTGTGGGTCTTTTTTATATGGCCGTTACAATGTTGAGGAATGTTCCTTCTAGTGCTAGTTTCTTGAGGGTTTTTATCTAGAAAGGATACTATATTTTGTTAATTGCTTTTTCTGCATCAATTGAGAGGACCATATGGTTCTTATCCTTGCTTTTATTAGTGTGGTGTATCATGTTAATTTATGAATATTGAACCAGCTCTGTAGCCCAGGAATAAATCCCATGTAATCATGATGAGTAATTCTTTTAGTGTACTGTTGAATTCGATTTACTAGTATCTTCTTTAAAATTTTTACATCCAGATTCATCAGGAATATTGGCCTGTACTTCTCCTTTTTAGTGAGGTCTTTGTATGGTTTTGGAATCAAAGAAAGCTGTCCTTCCATTTCTATTTTCTGGAACAGTTTGAGAAAAATAGGTATTAATTCTTTAAGTTTCTGGTAGAATTCTCTGGGAAGCCATCTGGCCCAGGACTCTTGTTTGTTGGGATATATTTGGTGGAAACTGATTCCGTTTCTTTGCTGATTATGGGTGTGTTCAAATTTTCTATTTCTTGCTACTTGAGTTTTGGTAATGTGTAAGTTTCTAAGAATTTCTCCATTTCTTCCAGATTGCCCAGTTTGTTGGCATATAAGTATTTCTTTTTAATTGTATTTCTGTGTGTTGGTTGTGACTTCTCCTCTTTCATTCATGATCTTATCTATTTTGGTCCTCTCTCTTTTCTTTTGGAAAGTCTGGCTAGGAGTTTATCAATTTTGTTTATTCTTTCAAAGAATCAGCATTTAGTTTCATTGATTTGTTATTTTTTTTGAATTCTATATCATTTATTTCTGCTCTAATCTTTATTATTTCCCTTCTTGGGCTGGCATTAGGCTTTATTTGCTACTCCTTTTGTAGCGGCTTTAGGGGTAGGTTTAGGATGTATATTTGGGACCTTTCTTACTTCTTGAGATAGGCATGAGTTGCAGTATGCTTTTCTGTTAGGACTGCCTTTGCTGCATCTCAAAGGATTTGGACTGTTGTGTTTTCCTTTTCATTTGCTTCCATGTATTTTTTTTTCCCCTTCTTTAATTTCCTGGTTAAGCTATTTGTCCTTTAGTAGGATGTTCTTTAACCTCCATGTATTTGAGGGCTTTACAAATTTTTTCTAGTGGTTGATTTTAAATTTTATAGCATTGTGACCTAAAAATATGCATGATCTTGATCTTTTTCTACCTGTCGAGGGCTGATTTGTGACCCAGTATGTGGTCTATTCAGGAGAATGCTCCGTGTGCACTCAAGAAGAATGTATATTCTGCTGCTTTAGGATGAAATGTTCTTAATATATCTGCTAAGTCCATCTGGTCCAGTGTGTCATTCAAAGCCATTGTTTCCAGAGATGCCTGGGTGGCTTGGTTGGTTGAAAATCCAACTCCTAGTTTTGGCTCAGGTCATGATCTCACACTTCATGAGTTCAAGCCCTGCATTGGGTTCTGTGCACAGTGCAGAGCCTGCTTAGGATTCCGTTTGTCTCTTTCTCTGCCGCTCCCCTGCTTGCTCTCTAATTCTCTCTCTCAAAAATAAATAAATGAACATTTTTTAAAGCCATTGATTTCTTGTTGATTTTCTGCTTAGATTATCTGTCCATTGTTGTAAGTGGGGTATTAAAGTTCCCTATTAAGGAATTGTTATCAATGTGTTTATGTTTGTGAATGATTTATTTATTTGGGTGTTTTCAAGTTTGGGGCATAAATATTTACAATTGTTAGGTCTTCTTGATGGATAGACCCCTCAATTATGATATAATGCCCCTTCCTCATCTCTTGTTAGAGTCTCTGTTTTAAAATTTAGTTTGTCTGATTGATCTATGGCTACTCCAGCTTTCTTTTGACTTCCATTAGTATGATAGACGGTCCTCCATCCCCTGACTTTCAATCTGCAGGTGTCATTAGGTCTAAAATGAGGCTCTTGTAGGCAACATATACATGGATCTTATTTTTTTTTTATCCATTCTGACACCCTATGTCTTTTGATTGGAGCATTTAGTCCATTTACACTCAGAGTGATTACTGAAAGATATGAACTTAGTGCCATTGTGTTACCTGTAGAGTTGGTGTTTCTGGTGATGTTCTCTGGACCTTTGTAGTCTTTGTTCCTTTGGTTTTTTTTTTTCCTCCACTCAGAGATTCCCCCTTAAAATTTCTTGCAGGGTTGGTTTAGTGGTCATGAACTCCTTTAGTTTTTGTTTTTCTGGGAAACACTTTATCTCTCCTTCTATTCTGAATGACAGCCTTGCTAGATAAAGGATTCTTGGCTGCATATTTTTCCTATTCATCACATTGAGTATTTCCTGCCACTCTTCTGGCCTGCCAAGTTTCAGTGGACACGTTTGCTGCTAACCTTAATGTCTGCCCTTGTAGGTTAAGGGCCTTTTGTCCCTAGCTACTTTCAGAATTTTCTTGTTATATTTGTTTTTTTGCAAGTTTCACAATGATATGTCGTGGTGGTGTCCCATTTTTTGATTTTGAGGGGTGTTCTTTGTGCCTCTTGGACTTTAATACCTGTTTCCTTCCCCATATTAAGGAAGTTTTCAGCTATAACTTGTTCAAATAAACCTTCTGCCCCTTTTTTCTGTGCTTTTTCTGGGATTCCTATGATACAGATACTGTTTCATTTTATGGAATCACTTCATTCTCTCTGCCTCCCCTTATGATCTAGTAGTTTCCTTTCCCTCTTTTTTCAGTGTCATTATTTTCCATACTTTTATATTCTATTTCACCTAATCTCTCCTCTGCTTTTTCAATCCTGTCACTTTTTCCAGTTTGTTTCCCATCTCAGTTATAGCATTTTAAAGTTCATCTGAACTATTTCTTAGGTCTTTGATCTCTGCAGAAAGTGTTTCTCTGGTGTCTTCTATGCTTTTTTCAAGCCCAGCTAGTAGTCTTATGACTGTTGTTCTAAATTCTTGTTCACATAAATTGCTTATATCTGTTTTGAGCAAGGTCCTAGCTGTGATTTATTCTTGACCATTCTTTTGGAGAGAATTCCTCTGTCTTGTCATTTTGGCTAAGCTTCTGTCTTTTGCATGTCTTAAAAGCTTGTTATGTTTCCTCCACCTGCGAGTGCTGCTGTATAAAAAAGGAGTCATACACTGTCCAGGGCCTGGCACTCCAGGAACTGTTTCTGGTGTGTGCTTTGTGCACTCTGCTGTTGGATTTTGACTGCTCTTTTCCCTCTTGTCAGTCATTTGGAGAGCCCTACCATGCTTGCAGTGGTGGAATGTTTGATCCCCTAACTAGATGTGCTTTGATGTGTTTGAAGTAATCCCGGAAAAAATAAGCAATGGGGAGAGCCTCATCCCAATAAAAGAAAAGGAAAGGGAACAAAAAACCCCAAACAGAATCAGAATACTGTAAGACTGATCCCAAAGAAAAAGGAAGAAAAAAAGGGGAACGGGAAAGCAGAAGATAAATAAAAGGGAAAAAGAAAAGAATTAAAAAGCCAGATCCAAAAAAAGAGAAAAGGAAATGAAAAAATAAAACCCTTCTACAAACAAGTAACTAAGAGCCTGATTCCCAAAATTAAAATAGAAGAAGGAAGAAAAAGAAAAAAGAGCTGTCTGTTGGTGCATGGTGGGGGTGGGGGTGGGGGTACTGGCTGTGCTGCTCTGGAGGAGAGGCAGGCTATGTTGGCTCAGAGTCAGTCTTGCCCCAGTAAATAAGCAGTGGACAGGGACAGAGGGGCAAGGTTTGGGGTAAGAGGGTCCTGCCTCCAACTGGGGGCTGGTATGTTGCTCTCTGAAGTCCTACCAGATTGGTGTTGGTGGAGGGGTCACGGGGGGGATGCTACTACCTCAATCTCTTGTCCCTGGACCAGGGATCTCAACCCCTGCTGTTCAGGCAGCCCTCACAGTATAGCAAGGGCTATATAGTATAGCAGCTATACAGTATAGCAAGGGCAGTCATCTTGCGCTGCACCACAACTCTTTGGCGTTTTTTTTATTTGCCATGCAGCTGGGATTCAAAACCCAAAGTCTTAAAGGACCTGGCACCACGTGGAAATACTTCCCTTGTCCAGAGTAGAGCCTCTCTACCCTGCTGTTGAAAGGCCTTTGGCTGGTCCCTGCAGGGTCTTTTATACTGGGGAGGCAATAAGCCCCTTTCCAGAAGTACTCCAGGAAGGGGACTGTTCTCTCCCTGTGCATCCTGGAGATCTCTACACCTTGCTATGCACTCTGGGCCAGCGCCCTCCTCCCCAGAATCACACTCCACAGCTCTACTCTGGAAAGTCGCACATATTTAAAACCTCACAGTTTGAACTCCAAAAGCTGTTTGCAAAACAAACAAACAAACAAACAAACAAACAAACAAAACAAACAAAGAAAACTTGGACACTGAGGACTTCTCACTCCCCAGTCCATGGTCCAGAGAGGTTTTCCTCATGTGGTAACTCAATGCTGCACTAACTCAACCCCTCTCTCTTTCCCTCCATTTTGTCTCTTCACAAAAGTGTTCCTTCTCCTGTGTGGTACTGCCATTTTTCTCTCCCCCAATTCACATCCACGTACCTTGCACCTACCAAGATGTCTCCCCCCAAGTATTAATATCCTTCTGCCACTCTGCAGATTGATTTCCTGGGTGTTCCAAGTAATCTGGCCTCAAAACAGCTGTGTTTGAGGGACAAGGAAAGGCCTGGGTCCCCCTACTTCTCCACCATCTTAATTTCTCCTCCAGCCCTTATAAGTGTTTTCCCACCTTCTCTCTGGTCTTTCTGGGAACCAATTACATTTATGTTATACTACTTAATATTATTCACTGGCCACTAAAGCTCTGCTCATTATTTTCAGTATTTATTCCCTCTCTCTATTTAAATTACTCTGCTTGAACTTGTCCTCTGGCTCCATTCATTTTCTTTTCAGTCTTTTTTTTTCTCTGTGTGCTTAATGTTGGATTGTTTTTATTGTTTAAGTTCACTGATCTTTTATTATTTATTATTTTTTAAATTTTTATTTAATTTATTTTTTAAATTTATATCCAAGTAAATTAGTATATAGTGTAACATATACTATTTGATTTCAGGAGTAGATTCCTTAATGCCCTTACCCATTTAGCCCATCCGCCCTCCCACAACCCCTCCAGTAACTCTCTGTTTGTACTCCATATTTAAGGGTCCCTTATGTTTTTGTCCAACTCCCTATTTTTATATTGTTGTTGCTTCACTTCCCTTATATTCATCTGTTTTGTATCTTAAAGTCCTCATATGAGTGAAGTCATATGATATTTGTCTTTTCTAATTTCCCTTAGCATAATACCCTCTTGTTCTATCCACATAGTTGCAAATGGCAAGATTTCATTCTTTTTGATTGCCCAGTAATACTCCATTATATATATATACCACTTCTTCTTTATCCATTCATCTGTCAATGGAATGGCTCTTCCCATACTTTGGCTATTGTTGATAGTGCTGCTATAAACATTGGGGTGCATGTGCTCCTTCAAAACAGCATACTTCTATCCCTTGGATAAATACCTAGTAGTACAACTGCTGGGTTGTAGAGTAGTTCTATTTTTAATTTTTTGAGGAACCTCCATACTGTTTTCCAGATTGGCTGCACCAGTTTGCATTCCCACCAGCAGTGCAAAAGAGATCCCCTTTCTCCTCATTTGTTGCCTGAGTTGTTAATGTTAGCCATTCTGACAGGTGTGAGGGGGTATCTCATTGTGGTTTTGATTTGTATTTCCCTGATGATGAGGGATGTACAGCATTTTTTTGTCTGGTGGTTGGCCATCTGGATGTCTTCTTTGGAGAAGTGTTCATTCACATCTTTTGCCCATTTCTTCACTGGATTGTTTGTTTATTGGGTGTCGAGTTTGGTAAGTTCTTTAGAGATTTTGGATACTAACCCTTTATCTGATATGTCATTTACAAATATCTTCTCCCATTCTCTTGGTTGCCTTTTTGTTTTGCTGATTGTTTCCTTCACTGTGCAGAAGCTTTTTATTTTGATGAGGTCCCAATAGTTCATTTTTGCTTTTGTTTCCCTTGCCTCCGGAGACATGTTCCATAAGAAGTTGCTGTGGCCAAGGTCAGAGAGGTTTTTGCCTCCTTTATCCTCGAGGATTTTGATGGCTTCCTCTCTTACATTTAGGTCTTTCATCCATTTTGAGTTTATTTTTGTGTATGGTGTAAGAAAGTGGTCCAGGTTCATTTTTCTGCATGCTGCTGTTCAGTTTTCCCAGCACCACTTGTTGAAGAGACTGTTTTATTCCATTGGATGTTCTTTCCTGCCTTGTCAAAGATTAGTTGGCCATAGGTTTGTGGGTCCATTTCTGGGTTCTGTATTCTGTTCCATTGATCTGAGTGTCTGTTCTTGTGCCAGTACCATACTGTCTTGATGATTACAACGTTGTAATACAGCTTGAAGTCCGGGATTGTGATGCCTCCTGCTTTGGTTTTCTTTTTCAAGATTGCTTTGGCTATTCAGGGTCTTTTCTGATTCTATACAAATTTTAGGATTGTTTGGTCTATCTCTGTGAAGAATGCTGGTGTTATTTTGATAGGGATTGCATTGAATGTATAGATTGCTTTGGGTAGTATTGACATTTTAACATTTGTTCTTCCTATCCAGGAGCATGGAATATTTTTCCATGTTTGTGTCTTCTTCAATTTCTTTCATCAGCTTTCTATAGTTTTCAGTGTACAGATTTTTCACCTCTTTGGTTACATTTATTCCTAGGTATTTTATGGTTTTTGGTGCGGTTGTAAATGGGATTGATTCATTGATTTCTCTTTATGTTGCTTCACAATTGGGTGTATAGGAATGCAACCAATTTCTGTGCATTGATTTTATATCCTGCCACTTTGCTGAATTCATGGATAAGTTCTAGCAGTTTTTTGGTGGAATCTTTTGGGTTTTTCATGTAGAGTATCATGTCATCTATGAAGAGTGAAAGTTTGACCTCCTCTTGGCTGATTTGGATGCCTTTTGTTTCTTTGTGTTGTCTGATTGCTGAGGCTAAGACTTCCAATACTATGTTGAATAACAGTGGCGAGAGTGGACATCCTTGTCTTGTTCCTGACCTTACTGGGAAAGCTCTGTTTTTCCCCACTGAGGATCATATTAATATTGGGTCTTTCATACACAGCTTTTATAATCTCGAGGTATGATCCTTCTATCCCTTCTTTCTTAAGGGTTTTTATCAAGAAAGGATGCTCTATTTTGTCAAATGCTTTCTCTGCATCTATTGAGAGGATCATATGGTTCTTGTCCTTTCTTTTATTGATGTGATGAGTCACATTGATTATTTGGCAGATATTGAACCATCCCAGCATCCCAGGTATAAATCTACTTGGTCATAGTAAATAATTTGTTTAATGTATTGTTGGATCCGGTTGGCTAATACCTTGTTGAGGATTTTTGCATCCATGTTCATCAAGGAAATTGGTCTATAGTTCTCCTTTTTTTGTGAGATCTTTGTCTGGTTTTGGAACCAAGGTAATGCTGACTTCATAGAAAGAGTTTGGAAGTTTTCCTTCCATTTCTATTTTTTTGGAACAGCTCCAAGAGAATAGGTGTTAACTCTTCCTTAAATGTTTGGTACAATTCCTCTGGAAGTTCATCTGGCCTTGGACTCTTGTTTTTTGGGAGATTTTTTTATTACTAATTCAATTTCTTTACTGGTTATGGGTCTGTTCAAATTTTCTATTTCTTCCTGTTTCCATTTTGGTAGTGTATATGTTTCTAGGAATTTGTCCATTTCTTCCAGATTGCCCATTTTATTGGCATATAATTGCTCATAATATTCTCATTATTTTTATTTCTACTGTGTTGGTTGTGATCTCTCTTCTTTCATTCTTGATTTTGTTTATTTGAGTCCTTTTATTTTTTCTTTTTGATCAAACTGGCTAGTGGTTTATTAATTTTGTTAATTCTTTCAAAGAACCAGCTTCTGGTTTCATTGATATTTCTATTGTTGGTTGTTTTTTGTTTCTGTTTTTGTGTTTTTTTTGGTTTCAATAGCATTGATTTCTGCTCTAATCTTTATAATTTCCTGTCTTCTGCTGGTTTGGGGATTAATTTGCTGTTCTTTTTCCAGCTCTTTAAGGTGTAAGGTTAGGTTATGTGTCTGAGACCTTTCTTCCTTCTATAGGAAGGCCTGGATTGCTATATACTTTCCTCTTATGACCACCTTTGCTGCATCCCAGAGGTTTTGGGGTGCGGTGTTGTCATTTTCACTGGCTTCCATGTACTTTTTAATTTCCTCTTTAACTTCTTGGTTAGCCCATTCGTTCTTTAGTAGGATGATCTTTAGTCTCCAGGTATTTCTTAACTTTCCAAATTTTTTCTCGTGGTTGTTTTCTAGTTTCATAGCATTGTGGTCTGACAATATGCATGGTATGATCTCTATCTTTTCGTACTTGTTGAGGGCTGATTTGTGTCCCAGTATGTGGTCTATTCTGGAGAACATTCCATGTGTACTGGAGAAGAATGTATATTCTGCTTCTTTAGGATGACATGTTCTGAATATATCTGTTAAGTCCATCTGGTCCAGTGTGTCATTCAAAGCCATTGCTTCCTTGTTGATTTTCTGATCAGACGATTTGTCCATTGCTTTAAGTGGGGTGTTGAAGTCCCCTACTATGATGGTATTATTATCAATGAGTCTTTATGTTTGTGATTAATTGATTTATATATTTGGGCACTGCACATTTGGAGCATAAATGTTTACAATGGTTAGGTCTTCTTGGTGGATAGACCCCTTAATTATGATATAATGTCCTTCTTCATCTCTTGTTACAGTCTTTATTTTAAAGTCTAGATTGTCTAAGTATGGCTACTCTGGCTTTCTTTTGGCAATCATTAGTATGATAGACAGTTCTCCATTTCTTACTTTCAATCTGAAGATATCTTTAGGTCTAAATTGGGTCTCTTGTAAACAGCATATAGACAGATCTTGTTTACTTATTCATTCTGTTACACTATGTCTTTTGATTGGAGCATTTAGTCCATTGACGTTTAGAGTGAGTACTGAAAGATAAGAGTTTATTGCCATTATGTTTCTTGTAGAGTTGGAGCTTCTGGTGGTGTTCTTTGGTCCTTTCTAGTCTTTGTTGCTTTTGGTCAATTTTTTTTTCCCATCTTTTCTCCCCTCAGAGAGTCCCCTTTCAAATTTCTTGCAGGGCTGGTTTAGTAGTCACAAAATCCTTTAATTTTTGTTTGGGAAACTTTTAATCTCTCCTTCTATTTTGAATGACAGCCTTGCTGGATAAAGAATTCTTGGCTGCATATTTTTCCAATTTAGCACATTGAATATATCCTGCCACTCCTTTCTGTCCTGTCACGTTTCTGTGGATACGTCTGCTGCAAACCTGATCTGTCTTCCCTTGTAGGTAAAGGACTTTTTTTCCCTTGCTGCTTTCATGATTCTTTCCTTGACTGAGTATTTTGTGAATTTGACTATGATATGCCTTGTTGATGGTTTGTTTTTGTTGAATCTTATTGGAGTCCTCTGTGCTTCCTGGATTTTGATGTCTGTGTCTTTCCCCAGGTTAGGAAAGTTTTCTGCTATGATTTCCTCACATAACCCTTCTACCCCTTTTTCTCTCTCTTCTTCTGGGACCCTTATGATTCTGATGTTGTTCCTTTTTAATGACTCACTGATTTCTCTAGTTCTTTTAAAAAAAAAATTTTTTTTAACGTTTATTTATTTTTGAGACAGAGAGAGACAGAGCATGAACAGGGGAGGAGCAGAGAGAGAGGGAGACACAGAATCTGAAACAGGTCCCAGGCTCTGAGCTGTCAACACAGAGCCCGACGCGGGGCTCGAACTCACGGACCGTGAGATCATGACCTGAGCCAAAGTCGGATGCTTAACCGACCGAGCCATCCAGGCGCCCCGTGATTTCTCTAATTCTTAAATCGTGCTCTTTTGCCTTAGTCTCTCTCTTTTTTTTGCTTCATTATTCTCCATAAGTTTGTCCTCTATGTCGCTGATTCACTGCTCTGCCTCACCATCCTTGTCTCTGTGGCATCCATTCAAGATTGCATCTCAGTGATAGCATTTTTTATTTCATTCTGACTAGCTTTTACTTCTTTTATCTGTAAAGAAAGGGATTCTAATCTATTTTTGACCTCAGCTAGTATTCTTATTATTGTGATTCTAAATTCTGGTTCAGACATCTTGCTTGTATCTGTGTTAAGCCCCTGTGTTGTCTTTCTTTTGTGGTAAATTCCTTCATTATGTCATTTTGAAGGAAGAAAAGGAGTTAATAAGGGGAAAAAATAAAATTAAAAAATTAAAAACAACACAGGCACATACACACACAAAATCAAATAAATGATGCTAGAATAGGCTGTCTTGGTCTGATATTGAAAGGAGATTGATAGATGAGAGGAGAAAGGGAGTGGAAAACAAAGAAAAAATTGAAAAGAAAAAAAAACAAAAAAGAAACGTTTGAAAATTTGAGGAAATGAATACAATGAAATAGAATAAAATGAAATGATGGAAGTAAATTATAATTTGAAACATTTACAAAAAAAAGTAAAAAATATAGTAGAAAAAAATATTTTAATAAAAGTAAATTTTTTCTTTCCCTATTCAAGAAAGAAAAACGAAAAAGAAAAAAAGAGAAAATTGAATAGATGGACCAATGAACAGACTGAAATACAATTGAAATTATATCATTTTCCCCTAGAAGTCAAACTGTGAAGCACTTTAGTCTGTAAACTAAGCAGGTGGAGAGATTTGTTGTGTTCCTAAAGAGTGAGCCCCAGTTGAGCGGGGCTTAGTGTAACGGATCCGTTCTCCACTAGATGGTATTGCCTAGCTTACTGTGGTAGATTGTTGTGGCACTTGTAGGTGTGTATTCGCATGTGCGGGAGGGGTAAAAATGGCGTCACCCAGCTGCCCAGTCTCTAGTATTGGAATTCTGCTCTCCCGGACCAGCAATCACGCACCCATCCTTTGTCTCCAACTTCTGTCCACTCCCTGCTTTTATGCTGTCACCAAGCTGTCAGGTTGCCAGGCGACACATCCCTCCTGAGTTTTATCTCAGATGCACCTGTGTTTCCCGACCCCTCACTTCTGAGGGACTGCGGCTTTGACCCGCTCAGATCCCCTGGGGGAGGGTCTCACTGAGCAATGGCTGGGTGCTGGCCACACCCAGAAACATTTGCAGAACTGTGCTCCTGCCGATGCCCAGAGATTGCGGCTGGGTGCCAGCCCAGCCCAGAAAAAGTTCACACAACCATGTAGCAGCAGCGTTTCAGGGATTATGGGAAATCACAACACACACCTGGCACCAAGCTTCACCCTAACGACCTTATCCCAGCACCAGCGAATGTGGTTGTTCTTTGGGGTCTGCTGGGCCCCGGTGACCACACAACTTCTACCAAATGTCCTTACAGCATTGGAACTGCTTCTCCCCATGTGGCCCAAGGACCTCCCAGACCCCACTCTGCTCCTGGGGATTCACCCTTCCCACCAGAACACTGCCAGGTATTGAGCTGAAGACTTTCAGACTCTGTGCTCCCCGCCCTGTTTGTAGAATTTTAATGGAATTTAAACCCTCTCCTTTCTCCCTTTTTAGTTCAGTCCCTGTGGCTGTTTCCACTTTTCCACTTTCGGGGGGGGGGGTGCTTTTCCTGTGCTCTCCCATCTCCATCCTCTCTCCACAAATAAAAACAGCTCCCTGCCTTCCGTGGCTTCTCTCCCCCATTTCATATCTCTGTGCTGTGTACCTGCTGGGTTCTGTGGTGTAGGTTGTGCAGATTGTTGTGTTGATCCTCAAATCAGTTTTCTAGGTGTGCAGGATGGTTTATTGTTTATCTGGCTGTATTTCATGGACTCGAGACCCAAAAAAACCTTCCATGCTGTTACGCCATCTTGGCTCCTCTCACCACCGATCTTTTATTCTTTAGTGTCTGATTTGTTTACTCCTTTCCAGTGAACTTTTCATTTTAGATACCATATTTTAAATTTCTAGTTCCATTTGGTTTTTTAAAATATCATTTAATCTTTCTTTGTGTTTTCCCTTAAATGTATGTGTCTCTCAGTAAATGTGTGCATATGTATATGTCTGTTTTAAAGTTATTTTTGCTAATTCCATTATCTCTACCATTTCTATGTCCACTCCAAGTGACCGATTTTTCTCTTTGTTAGGGTCACATTTTCTTAGTATTTCTCATATCTAGTATATCGTCATTAGTAGCTGGAGTTCATGAATTTTGTTGCTGAGTGTGGAAATTTGTCCTATTCCTTTAAAGAATGTACAGATGGTGGGGCGCCTGGGTAGCTCAGTTGGTTAAGCGTCTGACTTCAGCTCACGTCATGATCTCTCACCATTCGTGAGTTTGAGCCCTGCGTTGGGCTCTGTGCTGACAGCTCAGAGCCTGGAGCCTGCTTCAGATTCTGTGTTTCCCTCTCTCTCAGCCCCTCCTCCCTCAAGCTCTTTCTCTCTCAAAAATAAACATTAAAAAGAATGTACAAATGGTAATATTTTTGCACCATCTTTAGTCATAGAAATCCCTTTAAGTTGATTTCTGAGTACTATTAAGGTGACCCCAGTAATACTGATATCTTCCTTTCCTTCTTGTATGATAAGGTGCCCCCAGTCTGCTATCAATGATATCTCTGAATTCTTTTTATTTCTTTTAGTAGCAAATGGTTACTAGAGTTAAGACTATTGCTAATGTACCTTTTTCTACTGAGTTTGGCATTGTTTTCTAGAGGAGGGAGCTAGAACAAAAGTAGTCAAAATATTATTTTATAAAGGGCTACACAGTAAGTATTTTGGCCTTGCAGGTCACATAGTCTCTGTCATTATTCAATTCTGCCATTGTAGCTTGAAAGAAGACATCAGCAATACATAAACAAATGAGTATGGCTGTTTTAATAAGACTTAATTTTCAAAAATTGGTTGTAGGTTGGATTTGGTTCACAGGCTCTACTTCGCTGACCTCTGTTATACAACATTTCTAGAAAACGGTTTTAGAATATTTCTACAAATATGATTCCCACTAGTATAATTATGAAAACATTCAAGATTTCATTGCAATTCCTTTGTTTTTAGAGATATTCCATAAGAGATAAATGTCTGTATTTTAAACTGATTTGAAAATACTTTTTTCATGTAATTATGCCACCAAATTGATGTCTTAAGTTCATTAACTTAATTTTGATTGTGAAATTTCAGGAATAATTTAAAAGTTTCATTTTATCTTCTAATTATGTAAAAATGATGCTAAGTTAGATTTTAAAAAATGGTACATTCAGTGAAGTCTAACTTCACTCTCTGTTTTCTTCACATTGTTCCTTTCATTCCTCTTTAGGTTGTCATTATGGTTTATCCATCTTTTATGGAAACTACATAATACCATATATGCATATATGTTCATCTAAACCCCTGTTTTACTATTTTAGTAGCACACTAAACACATTGTTTGGCAACTTGATTTTTTCTTAACTCCACGTATCTTGGCAGTAACTCCCTAGCAGTATAAAGATCAAAAGACTTTTTAAAATTATGATAATTATACAGGCATCCTTTGGAGATACTGTAGGTTCAAATCCAGACCACAGCAATATAGTGAGTCAAATGAATTTTTTGGCTTCTCAGTGTATTTCTACTTATATTTATACTATACTGTAGTCTATTAAGTATGTAATAGAATACAGTACAATAAAAGAAAATATGCATACCTTAATTTAAAAATAGGTTATTGCTAAAAATTGCTAACCATCATCTAAGCTTTCAGTGAGTTGTAATACTTTTGCTGGTGGAGAGTCTTGTCTTGATGTTGATGGCAGCTAGGCGATCAGGTGGTAGTTTCTGAAAGTTAGAGTGGCTGTGGAAATTTCTTAAAATAAGACAGCAATAGTTTGCTGCATCAATGGACTCTTCCTTTCACAATTTCTCTTTCTCATGTAATGCTGTTTGATAACATTTTACCCACAGTAGACCTTCTTCCAAAATTGGAATTAATCCTCCCAAATCTTGCTGCTGCTTTATTGACTAAGTTTATGTAATACTTTAAATCCTACTTTGCATTTCAACAGTTTTCCCAGCATCTTCACTAGGAGTAGATTTCATCTTAAGAAACCACTTTTTTTGCTCGTCCATAAGAAGCAGCTCTTCATTGGTTCAAATTTTGTCATGAGACTGCAGCAATTCAGTCACAACTGAGATTCCACTTCTAATTCTAGTCCTCTTGTTACTTTCATCTGTTGTTATTTCCTCCACTGGTCTTGAACCCCTCAAAGTCATCCATGAGGGTTGGAATCAACTTCCAAACGCCTATTCATGTTGGTACTTTGACCTCTTTCCATGAATTGCGAATGATCTTTTTTTAATTTTTTTTTTAACGTTTTATTTATTTTTGAGACAGGGAGAGACAGAGCATGAACAGGGGAGGGTCAGAGAGAAGGAGACACAGAATCCAAAACAGGCTCCAGGCTCTGAGCTGTCAGCACAGAGCCCAACGCAGGGCTCGAACTCACGGACTGCGAGACCATGACCCGAGCCGAAGTCAGCCGCCCAACCGACTAAGGCACCCAGGCGCCCCAGAATTGCAAATGATCTTAATGGCATCTAGAATGGTGAATGATTTCCAGGACGTTTTCAATTTACTTAGCCCAGATCCATCAGAGGAATCACTATATATGGCAGCTATGAAATGTATTTCTTTAATAATAAAACTTTAAAGATGAAATTGCTCCTTTCTCCATGGGCTGCAGAATGGATGTTGTGTTAGCAGGCATGAAAACAATATGAATCTCCTTGTATATCTCCATCAGACCTCTTGGATGACCAGGTGCATTGTCAACAAGCAGTAATATTTTGAGGGGAATCATTTTTTACTAAGCAGTAGGTCTCAACAGTGGGCTTAAAATAATCAGTAAAGCATATTGTAAACAAATGTGCTTTCATCCAGGTTTTGTCCTTCCATTTCTAGAATACAGTCAGAGTAAATTAACATTAATTCTTAAGGGCTGCTAGGATTTTTGGAATGCAAATGAGCACCGGTTTCAACTTACAGTCACCAGCTGCATTAACCCGGAACAAGATAGTCAGCTTCTCCTTTGAAGCCAGTATTGACATCTGTCGGTAAGAAAGTCCTCGATGGCATCTGCTTCCAATAGAAGGCTATTTCTTCTACATTCAAAATCTGTTGTTTAATATAGCCACCTTCATTAATGATCTTAGCTAGAACTTTTAGATAACTTGCTGCAGCTTCTACATCAGCACTTGCTACTTCACCTTAAACTTTTATGTTATGGAGATGGATTCTTAAACCTCATGAATCAACTCTGCTAGTTTCACACTTTTCTTCTGTAGCTTCCTTACCTCTCTGAGCCTTAGAATTGAAGAGATTTAGGGCTTTACTCTAGATTAGGTTTTGGCTTAAGGAAATTCTGACTGGTTTGATCTTCTATCCAGACCACTAAAACTTTTTCCATATCAGCAACAAATCTGTTTTGCTTTCTTGTCATTCAGGAGTTCACTGGAGTGGTACTCTTCGTTTCCTTCAAGAACTTTTCCTTTGCATTCACAACTTAACTGTTTGGTGCAGAGGCCTAGCTTTCAGCCTGTCCTGGCTTTTGATGTGCCTTCCTCACTTAGCTTAATCATTTCTAGCCTTTGATGCAAAGTGAGAGACATGCAGGTCTTCCTTTTACTTGAACTACTTAGAGGTCACTGTAGGGCTATTAATTGGCCTAATTTCAACGTTTTTTTGTCTCAGGGAATAGGGAGGCACAAGGAGATGGAAAGAGATGGGGAAATAGTGGAGCAGTCAGAACACACACATTAGTTAAGTTCACCATCTTATATGGGCATGGTTTATGGTGCCCCAAAACAATCATAATAGTAGCATCAAAGATCACTGATCACAGATCACCATAACAAATTCAATAACAATGACAAAGCTTGAAATATTTTGAGAATTACTGAACTATGACAGTGACACAAAGTGAGCAAATACCATTGGAAAAAATGGTGCCAATAGAGTTACTTAATGCAGGATTACCACAAAACCTTCACTTTTGGGAAAAAGAAAGCAGTATTTGTAATGTGCAATAAAGTGAAATGCAATAATACAAGTTATGCCTATATATACATTAGTGCAAAAAACATGAAAACCTAGTGAGCATGAATAATTTTTTGAAAAATATAAATGGCTAAAAATAACATACTAAACAAATGAATTAAAATCATCCAGTAGCCACAAGAAAAAATTCATACAAGTCAAAAATATAACTCCTGAAAGGAAGCAGAAAGTTTTATTTATGAGTTCTGCGAAAACCTCAAAAACATGCAATTTCCAATAAGTTTTTCTAACATAAAAATATGTGCCCCTATAATTAAATTTGGTAAAAAAATAAATCACTTCCACATGTTTTCATATTTAAAATGATTATTCATTGCTCTGATTTATATAAGAAAGATGATTTACATAGACATTAAGAGTTGATTACTAAAATTTATGTGCATGTAACTATTTGATACATTATTATCTTCAAAGTTAATTTTCCTCAAATCTACAAAATAGAGAAATTCAATTAGCACATTATCAGAAACAAGTATTTTCTTCCTGATTTTTAAAACTTATTGATCAAATTTTCTGATATGAAATTATAAAATAATAGGTAAAAGAAATAAGTAACAGAAAAAGAATTATGTTATTAGCATTTTACTTTAATTGAAATATAGCAACATAAACTTGAATTCTGAAAGCAATTTTGGACAAGGTAAACTTGAATATCTATAATTAGAATTTAAATTTCATTTATCAATTGGTTTGAACTAACTTAAATGTTCCAGCTAGAACATGGTATTCTTTTTTTTTCTTTAATTTTTTTTAATGTTTATTTTTAAGAGAGAGAGAGAGACAGAGAGAGAGAGACAGAGAGACAGAGTGTGAGCAGGCAGATGAGGAGAGAGAAGGAGACAGAATCCAAAGCAGGCTCCAGGCTCTGATTTGTCAGCACAGAGCCTAACACAGGGCTCAAACTCATGAATGGTGAGAGATCATGACCTGAGCCGAAGTCAGATGCTGAGCCACCCGGGCACCCCTAGAACATGGTATTCTTAAATATGCATAAGCTGTTGTATGTCTTTATAGTGCTTTTTTATTTCATACAAACTTATCAGTCCCTGGAAACATTATAAAAATTAGAAAAGATTATAACAATAATATGTTATAAAAGTTAACTGTTAATGACTGATCCAAAGTATGATTTAAAGATGAAAATCTCTTCAAGATTGCTTTTTAGTTTTAAATACTTTATTGTAAATTTGCATATTAATTCCAGTAGTACATTCAAAAGTCATCTGTGAAAGGTGGTAAGAACCCAGTAGCAGCAAGTTTTTTTATTTTTGATCCTAGATAACACAGACAGGATATGTGTAAATATTTAAACCTGGATCATGGCCAAAGACTATCAGTGTTTGTCATCTTTTGTGCAGTGGAAGCCAATTTCACTTAATAGTGCTAAATGATGATACTAATTTAAGTCAATTTGGCAAATGTAAAATTATAAAATTGTTACTGAGAATGACAAAAACTAAGTGGTTTATTCTTCTGAATATTTTTCTGAAAACTTCCTTCCACGTTAGTAACACTTCAATAAAAGAACTATCCACCAACTAGGTAACCTGGTTGGGTGGTAGTAAAAGTTGGGATTTATCAATAGGGTACTTTTCAAATCTATTGCCATCTATGTTGTCCATTTAGACTTGTTAATTTTAATCTTATACAATAAATCTCTAAAAACAGACCAATAAAACAGAAAATGACTATACAACTTCCAATGTCTCCTATGCCTTGTGCCTCTCAGACACATGATTCTAAACTAAGCATGTGGTAACACAGTCCACTAGTATGTGAGAACCTTGATGGCTGTACATCAGGGGTGGATCCATGTTTTATAGAGCTTGAAGTTTGTATAATTTGAGGAGTACTTCTTAAGAAAAAATTTAAAATTTCAAATACAAAATTAGGTACTGGAAAGGCATGTGCAAATAAGAAGTATTGAAGCTTAAGCTTCATTAATTTTGTGGTAAATTCTCCTCTGTATATGGTGCATAATAGATATTCCATTATTATTTATGGAATGATTTTTTTATTAATTGTAATTGAATTTGAACTCAGGGTGAGTGGAAGGGCATGGCAACCCTGGTAGTGGCCTCTTGAAATGTCTTAATATGTGATTTAACAGTACATTAGCCTTAGTCTCAACCAGCTTTACTGTATATCCATTATTCATGTATGTACTGGTCTAGTCAGATGTAAGACATGAAAATGGAATATAAAGCCAAGTGGCTTTTATTTTCTTGACTCATTTAGAATATCACCATTTTCCAGAGATATATGAACACACTAAGATGTATATATCCAACATTTAAATTAAATTCCAACACTAAAACTATCCAAAAGTTAAAAAATAAGTGAAGCTAGAGGATAAATTGGAAAGTGATATAGATACTAGATATGTCTTGCATCAGACCCTAAAGAGTTTTGTATTAGACCCTAAAGATGCATCAACTATGTCAACTGAGGAGCATGGAATTAAAGGGATATATTCTCTACTACATTTAGCTAAAGACTATACTCAGACATGTGAATGGCAGGGAAGCTCACAAGTGTATCAGCAAGTAAATAGACTGTTTCTAAATAGAAAGATTAAAGAATGAAAACCTTCATGGTAGAGATACAGTAACAACTTAGGAACTGTTGAGGGTTACCCTCCTCAAATTAATGACCTCATTCTTTAAAACAATTAAAAAATAAAGAGGAAAAATCATAGAATTAAGGAAAACTGAGAGAGTGAGACAGAGAAAATGATCCAGAAATAATTTGTGGGCCACAGATCTTATAGCCAACACTTAGATCACTGCTAAACATAAAGTACTGAACTTAGTAACTCACTGAGAAAACCATATTTATATGGGTATGTTTCTTTCTCTTTGGTTTATATGCCTGTGTAATAGTGCTGTAGAGCCTTACTGTTAGAGTAAGTCTTTCATATTTTTGACGATTTGCTTTGACATAAGAATTTTAAGATCAACCTGTCAAGTTCCATTAAAACCTCTGAAGTGATTTTATTGTATTCACTGGATTTTATAAATTATATGGGGTCAGAATTGATCTTTGTCACGTATGGTCTTTTTCAGATGTAAGTAGGTGTGTCTATATTTTAATCAGGTGCTCAGTTATGTTGCCCAGTAATATTTGGTAATTTCTTCTCAACTTTATTGCATATATTTTGCTTATTTTCAGTGAAGAATCACAAATTTTTCCAGAGAAGAGAAAATAGAAAACAAGCCACCTAACTTATTTTGTAAGGCTAATATAACCTTGGTAGCAGTCTGGGCTTATTAGCTGTCAGGCTCAAGTAAAGTCGTTGACTTTTCTTAAGAACATAGATGTAAACGTCTTAAATATTAGCAAATCAACTACAGTAGTGTATATTTTTAAGTTATTACAAATTCCTTCACTGAATAATATGGACCCATTATGAAAATATTATGCCACTCTTGAATTAAAAGAAAAAAACCCACGTAATTATTTCACTTGATGTACACTTAAGTAGCTTCCAATTTTTCATTATTATAAGTAACGTTGTATTGTCAATCTTTGTACATACATTGTCACATTATTTTCTTAGGAGTTTACAAAAGTGTATATATAGGTAAATTTTTTATTCTAATATATTGTTAAGATACAGAATAAATAACTTTTTCTGGAAAGATCCATATAGCAAATATTATAGGCTTGTGGACCAAGAAGCAAAATTAAGGTTATTATATAAGTACTTATATATAACAAGGAAAAAACAAACAAAGCATAAATCTTTACTGACTAAATTAGAAATATAATAATTAAGTAGTTTTGCTGATACAAGTCAACAAATGTAAATAATGGAATTCTTTTTTATGGGGATAACATTGTACTTAAATTAGGGTTGAAAGCTGGTGTTCCTCATTAAAAAAAATCTGCAAATGTTCATCTGAGCTATGATGAGTTTGTATGTATTTCACTTTTGCAAATTTCTTTCCTCATAGATAGGTACTGCCACATGTTAATATCATTAACCCATAGGCATATGGTTTTAATTGAGTATATTCACCAATTCAAAGATATTTTTAGAATTCCATTAACTAAAAGAATGCTGTTTAGCATGTCATTTTATTACAAATTAGTCACATTAAATTAGTTATAAAATTATAAAAGTTAATTTGTAATAAAATTAATTTGTAATAAACTTGTAATTAAAATTAATTTATTATGAAATTAATTTGTAATAAAATGACATGCTAAACAGCATTCTATATTGGGACCTCATCAAGATAAATAGCTTCTGCACAGTGAAGGAAACAATCAACAAAACTAAAAGCAACTGATTGGGAAAAGATATTTGCAAATGACATATCAGATAAAGAGTTAGTATCCAAAATCTATAAAGAACTTACCAAACTCAACACCCAAAAAAACAAATAATCCAGTGAAGAAATGAGCAAAAGACACGAACAGACACTTTTCCCAAAGAAGATATCTAGATGACTACAGACACATGAAAAGATGCTCAACATCCCTCATCATCAGGGAAATACAAATCAAAAGCACAGTGAGATACCACCTCACACCTGTCAGAATGGCTAAAATGAACAACTCAGTAAACAACAGATATTGGCGAGGATGCAGAGAAAGGGGAATCCTTTTGCACTATTGAGAATGCAAACTGGTGCAGCCAGTCTGGAAAACAGTATGGAGGTTCCTCAAAAAATTAAAAATAGAACTACCCTATAACCAGAAATTGCATTGCTAGATATTCATCCACAGTATACAAAAATGCTCATTCAAAGGGGCACATGTACCCCAGTGTTTATAGCAGCACTATCAACAATACTCAAATTATGGAAAGAACTCAAATGTCCAACAAATGATGAATGGACAAAGAAGATGTGTGTGTGTGTGTGTGTGTGTGTGTGTGTGTGTGTGTGTGTCTGTGTGTGTCTACAATATATATATAATGTGTGTGTACATACATATGTATAATATATATAATACATATATACATACATACACACACACCCACAATGGAATATTAAAGGACAAACAAAAAGAATGAAATGTTGCCACTTGCAACAACATGGACGGAACTAGAGTGTATTATGCTAAGTGAAGTAAGTCAGTCGGAGAAAGACAGGCATCATGATTTCACTCGTGGAATTTAAGAAACAAAAAAGATGAACATAGGGGAAGGGAAGGAAAAATAAGATAAAAAGAGAGAGGGAGGCAAACCATAAGAGACTCTTAAATAGAAGAAACTGAGGGTTGCTGGAGGGGTGTTGAGTGGGGGGATAGGCTAAATGGGTGATGGGCATGAAGGAGGGCACTTGTTGGGATGAGCACTGGGTGTTATACCTAAGTGATGAATCACTTAATTCTCCTGAAATCATTATTACAATATATGTTAACTAGCTTGGATTTAAGTAAAATTTAAAAATTAAAAAATAAAATAAAATGTAGAAAAATACTGAAAAAGACTGCTGTGGATTAAAATCAGAAAATATATTGTTACGGGAATGTGTGTAGAATGGAGATTTCCTTTATTTCTTCACAATTCAGGGAATGTATAACACAGCCTGACATTACTTGCAAGTCAAAAAATGGTAGTTATCATTGAAATTACTCTATCACAGTATAAGTTTCACACCGAAGTTCTATTTTACCTTGTAGTTTTAGGTTGAAATATTTTTAAGTCTGCAGCATACACTAATTCCAAAGCCATTTAGAGTTAAATAAGAGTAGTTGAGCACAGTTCTTCCAACCATTTAAAAATGTAAATACCATTTTTAATTCAAGGACTATACAAAAGGCAAGCTATATTTGGCCTCTAGGCCATACTTTATGGATGCCTGCTCTATAAAGTCTTATATTCCCAGTAAATAAGTGCCTGGTTCCCCCAAACTTTGCAACCAGTAAATATTCCTTTTCATAATTTAATTCCAATGTAGTTAACATATAGTATTAGTTTCAGGTGTACAATATAGTGATTCATTAATTGTATATATTACAGGTGCACATCATGACAAGTGTACTCTTAATCCCCTTCACATCTTTCACCCATCTCCCCCCCCCCCCCAGACCACCCCTCTGGTAACCATCAGTTTGTTTTCTATAGTTAAGTGTCTGTTTCTTGGTTTGTCTCTTTTCTTTGCTCATTTGTTTTGTTTCTTAAATTCCAAATGTAAGTGAAATAATAGGATATTTCTTTCTCTGTCTTATTTCACTTACCATTACACTCTATAGTTCCATTCATGTCATTGCAAATGGCAAAATTTCATTGTTTTTTGCCATTGAATAATATTCTGTTATATATATGTACCACATCTTTATCTGTTTATCAGTTGATAGACACTTGGGCTCCTTCCATATCTTAGCTATTGTAAATAATGCTGCAATAAACAGAGGTGTATGTATCCCTTTGAATTAGTGTTTTTTGCATTCTTTGGGTAAATACCCAGTAGTGTGTCTGTGAGATCATAGGGTAGGTATATTTTTACCTTTTTGAGGAAACTCCATACTGTTTTCCACAGTGGTTCCACTAGTTTGCATTCCCACCAACAGTGCAAGAGGGTTCCTTTTTCTCCACATCTTCACCAAAACATGTTGTTTCTTATGTTGTTGATTTTAGCCATTCTGACAGGTGTGAGGTCATTGTGGTTTTGATATGCATTTCCCTGATGATGATTGGTGTTGAGCATCTTTTCCTGTGTCTGTTGGCCATCTGGACGTCTTTTTTGGAGAAATGTCTGTTTATATGTTCTGCCCAATTTTAAAGTGGATTATTTGTGTTATCTGGTGTTGAGTTGCAAAAGTTCTTTATATATTTTGGACACTAACCTGTATCAGATATGTTATTTGTAAATATCTTCTCCCATTCAGTAGGTTGTCTTTTAGTTTTGTTGATTGTTTCCTTTTCTGTGCAAAAGCTTTTTATTTTGATGTAGTCCCAATGGTTCATTTTTGCCTTTCTCTTGCCTCAGGAGACATACCTAGAAAAATGTTGTTATTGCCCATGTCTGAGAAATCACTGCCTGTGCTCTCTTCTAGGATTCTGTGTGTGTGTGTGTGTGTGTGTGTGTGTGTGTGTGTGTGTGTGTGTGTTTTGAGGTCTCACATTTCAGGTTTTTAATACCTTTAACTTTATTTTAGTGTATCCAGTTTCATTCTGTTGCATGTAGCAGTCCAGTTTTCCGAGCACCACTTATTGAAGAGACTGTCTTTTTCTAATTGCATATTCTTGCTTCCTTTGTTGAAGACCATATAAACTTGGGTTTATTTCTGGGCTCTCTATTCCATGCACCTATGTGTCTGTTTTTGTGCCGGTACCATATTGTTTTGATTCCTACAACTTTGTAATATATCTTCAAATCTGGGATTGTAATACCTCCAGTTTTGTTCTTTGACAGTTTTGCTTTGACAATTCAGGGTTATCTTTTGTGGTTCCATACCAATTTTAGGATTATTTGTTCTAGTTCTGTGAAAGATGATGTTGGTATTTTTATCAGGATTGTAAAAAATCTGTAGACCGCTTTGAGTAGTATGGATATTTTAACAATATTGGTTCTTCCACTCCATGAGCATAAAATCTTTCCATTTGTTTGTGCCATCTTCAATTTCTTTCATCAGTGTTTTGTACTTTTAAGAGTACGCGTCTTTCACTTGCTTGGTTAAGTTTACCTTTAGGTATTCTTTTTGCTGCAATTGTAAATAAGATTTTTTTTTCTTAATTTCTTCTTCAGCTACTACATTATTAGTGTATAAAAATGTATTAGATTTTGCTTTATCAAATGAATTATCAAAATGTGTATTGATTTTGTGTCCTGTGACCTTACTGAATTCATTTATCATTTCTAGTACTTTTTTTTGGTAGAGTCTTTAAGGTTTTCTATGTATAGTATCATGTTATCTGCAAATAGTGTCAGTTTTACTTCTTCCTTATCAATTTGGATGCCTTTTATTCCTTTTTCTTCTCTGATTGCTGCAGCAAGGACTTCCAGTGCTATTAAATAAAAGTGGTGAGGGTCGACTTGTTCCTGATTTTAGGGGGAAAGTTCTTAGTTTTTCCACCATTGAATATGATGCTAGCTGTGGGTTTTTCCATATATGACCTTTATTATGTTCCCCCAAACCTACTTTGTTGAGGAGTTTTATCATGAATGGATGTTATGCTTTGTCAAATGCTTTTTCTGCATCCATTGATTATGTAGTTTGTATCCTCTCTTGTTGATGTGATGTATCACACTGATTGATTTGCAAATATTGAACCACAATTGCAGTCCAGGAATAAATCTCATTTGATTAAAGTGAATGATTTTTTAATGTATTGTTGGATTCAGTTTGGTGATATTTTGTTGAGGATTTTTGCATCCGTGTATCAGAGATACTGGCCTATAGTTCTCTTTTTTTTTTTGTAGTGTCTTTTTCTGGTTTTGGTATCAGGGTAATGGCAGTCTCATAAATGAATTTGGAGTCTTTCCTTCCTCTTCTCTTTTTGGAATAGTTTGAGAATATGTATTAACTTTTCTTTAAATATTTGGTAGAATTCACCTGCTAGGTGTCTGGTCCTGGACTTCTTTTTGCTGGGTGTCCTCTGATTACTGATTCTATTTCATTACTGGTAATTAGTATTTTCAAATTTTCTGTTTCTTCCTGATTCAATTCAATTTCTAGGAATCTATCCATTTCTTCTAGATTGTCCAACTTGTTGGCATATAATTTTTCATAATCTCTTATAATTCTGTTTCTTTGGTGTTCATTATTATTTCTCTTCTTTCATTTATGATTTTATTTATTTGAGTTCTCTCTCTCTCTCTCTCTGATGAGTCTGGCCAAAGAGTTATCAATTTTTTAAAAATCTTTTCAGAGAACCAGCTCCTGGTTTCATTGATCTTTTTTTTTTTTTAGTTTCTATTTCATTGATTTCTGCTCTCATCTTTATTATTTCCTTCCTTCTGCTGGTTTGCAGTTTTGTTTGTTCTTTTTATGGCTCTGTTAGGTGTAAGTTTAGGTTGTTTATTTGAGATTTTTCTTGCTTCTTGATTAAGCCTGTATTGCTATAAACTTCCCTTTTAGAACAGCTTTTGCTTCATCCCAAAGATTTTGGAACATTGTATTTTCATTTCATTTGTCTCCCTGTGATTTTTGATCTCCTCTTTGATATTTTTGTTGACCCATTCATTGTTCAATAGCATTAAATAATCCAATAAATAGCATGTTATTTAACCTCCATATATTTGTGTTCTTTCAGATGTTTTTCTTGTGTTTGATTTCTAGTTTCATAGCATTGTGGTCAGAAAAGATGCATCGTATGACTGATCTTTTTGAGATTGTTTAGACTTGTTTTGTGGCCTAACATACTCCATTCTGAACATTGTTCCATCTGCGCTTGAAATGAATGTGTATTCTTGTATTATAGGATGGAATGTTCTGGGTAGATCTCTTAGATCTCTCTGGTCCAATGTGTCATTGAAAGCCACTGTTTCCTTGTTGATTTTTTGTGTGGATGATCTATCCATTGATGTAAGTGGGTTGTTAAAGTCCTCTATTATTATTGTATTACTATTGATCACTTTCCTTGTTTGTTATTAGCTGCTTTATGTATTTGGGGCTGCGATGTTGGGTGTATAAATATTTGCAATTATTTTATCTTCTTTTTGGATTATTCCTTTTATGATTATATAGTCCTTTTTCCTTTATCACAGTCTTTGGTCTAAAGCCCACTTTGCCTTGTGTAAATATTGCTACCCCAGCTTTCTTTTCACATCCTTTTGCATAAGTGCTTTTCTATCCTTGCACTTCCGATCTGCATGTGTCTTTAGGTCTGAAATGAGTCCCTTCTGTGTAGCATATAATGGGCCTTGCCTTTTTTATCCATTCCATCAACTCATGTCTTTTGATTGAAGCATTTAGTCCATTTACATTCAAAGTAATTATTAATAAGTATGCATTTTGTTACTTGTCTTATGGTTGTTTTTGTAGTTCTCTGTTCCTTTGTTCTCTTGATCTCTTCCGTCACAGTTTGCTGGCTTTCTTAGTGATATGCTTGGACTCCTGTCTATTTATTTTGTGCATATTTATTACCAGTGTTTGATTTGTGGTTACCATTAGGTTTATATATAACATGTATATAGCAGTCTATCTTCAGTTGATAGTCCCTTAAGTTTGAACCCATTCTAAAAGCACTAAATTTTTTATCTTTTTCCAGCCCCATTTTATGAATATCATTTCCTACTTTACACCTTTTTATTCTGTGAGGCTCTTGACCAATTTTTATAGATACATTTAATTTTACTGCTTTTTTGCTTCCTACTTTTCTTACTCTTGCTTATGGTCTTTCCATTCAGAGTCCCTTTAACATTTATCATAGGACTGGTTTAGTAGTGACAAATTCCTTTAATTTTTGTTTGGGAAATTCTCTCCTATTTTTAAAAAAATTTTTTAATGTTTATTTATTTTTGAGAGAGAGAGATAGCGTGAGCAGAGCAGTGGCAGACACAGAGGGAGACACAAAATCTGAAGCAGGCTCCAGCCTCTGAGCTATCGGCACAGAGCCCAGCGCGGAACTCGAATTCACAAACTGCGAGATCATGACCTCAGCCAAAGTCAGACACTTAACCGACTGAACCACTCAGGCACCCCAAATTCTCTCCTTCTGAGTGATTATTATGTTGGATAGAGTATTCTTGGCTGCAGGTTTTTTTCTTAGAACTCTGAATATATCATCCCTTCTGACCTACAAAGTTTCTGCTGAAGAATTCAGTCATATAGAATTTCCCTCATATGTAACTGTTTTCTTTTGCTGCTTTTAAAATTTCTTTTTTGCTGCTTTTTGCCATTTTAATTACTATGTGTCTTGGTGTGGACCTCTTTGGGTTAATTTTGTTGAGGGATCTCTGTGCCTCCTGCATCTGGATTTCTGTTTCCTTTCCCAGATTTGTGGAGTTTCTTGCTATTATTTATTCAAATAAATTTTCTGCCTCCTTTTCTTTCTCCTCAGGGATCACTATAATGCAAATGTTATTATGTTTGATGGTGTTCCTGACAGGTTCCCTTAGTCTGTTTTCTTTCTTTTTAAAATTTTATTTATTTATTTTGAGAAGCAGAGAGAGACAGAGACAGAGAACGTGTATGTGAGTGGAGGAGGGCAGAGAGAGAGGGAGAGAGAGAGAATCCCAAGCTGTCAGCCTGGAGCCTGGTAGCACCTGGCTAGATTTGTGGCACAGCTTTGGTGGGCTCCTGCCAAGGGCATACTGGAGAAGGAAATTCTGCAGTAGAGTATGGGGGCAGGGCACATGGTGCCAGCATGGTCCTTGCCATCTGCTGAGGGAGAGGACCTGCAGCCACCTGGGAAAACTTGCCAAGACTGGCAGGGTTGGGGGCGAGGGGTGCAAATCTGCAGAAGTGCACTGGGGCAGGGTGCACTGTTAGTAAGCTAGGTGGAATGTGTTGGTGCTGTGCTGGCTTCTGAAGGGTGTCCATGTATTTAGGCTCGGGAGCAGGGGAGAGAAATGGTGCCCAGCAGCTCTTTTGTTCTTGGAGAAGTTTCCCAAAGATCCCTGCCCCTCCAGCACATGCTCTGAGATTAGTAAATGAATCTATTTCCCTGTATACCTCAGGCATTTTTCAAACTGCTGCTTCTATGCTGTTATCTCAGTGGGTCTGTTTGTAGAGCAGGAACTCAGTTCCCTGTTGTCCTCCCTGCTCTCCCAGAACTAAGCCCACAGATTTTTTAAAGTTCTAGGTGTTAAGCCCCACTGACTTTCAAGTTAGGCCCCTTTAGTTTTCAAAAGCAAATGTTATGGAGATTTGTCTTCTCAGCATGAGTCCCCTGTGCCTGGGGTGCCTGGGGTGGAGATCTGCTCCACTCTCCTCTCAATGCCTGCAGCATTCCTCCCTCCTATGGATAGTCCCTTGGGTTCCTTTGGCTCCTGACAACATCTCCACCTTGCCTGCCCTCTTTGATGTGGCTTCTTCTCTGCATTTACCTGTGGAGAGTCTGTTCTGTTAGTCTTTGGGTCTGACATTTTCTGGGCTATTGACACTGATGTGGGTGTTACCCAGTTGTATCCATGGGCGAGGTGAGTTTATGATTTTCCTACTCTGCCATCACCTCCAGAAGATGGTTCTGGTTACTCTGCAACCAGTAAATATTCTTAACTTTTAAAAATGTAAACAATTGAAATTATATCTTTTCTACTTACATTTATTTGGATATTAATAAAGTGAAGCATCTTTTCATGATTATAGGCCATTTATATTTCTTCATTATTAACTGTTCATAATCTTTTTACACTTTTATTGCAATAAAATTTCCATTCCAGCCGTCTTTTTGCACATCAAAAATAGTTCAAAATCCTTTTTAGTGGCTATATCTACTTTAGTATTATTTTATACTGCTTTCTCCCACACATCCAAGACTCCTTCCATATTCAAAGACATTTCATTGCCTAACAGAACTGTGTTTTTGAAGTTTCTCTACATATATGCACCAGATATTAACTGGTACATTTTCTCTATTTTCCTTCCTAGCATAACTCTTATTTGTCCTTCAAGACTCAGATCAAGGATCAGTGCATCCTCTTGACTCCACAGCAAATATCTGTGGAAATACCTGTTATAAAACCTATCACGTGTTATATAACTAACTGTTGTTCACAATGGTCTGTCTCCCTACTGGGCTCACAGCTTCCAGAGACATGAAATTGTAATTGATCTCTGTATTCTAGAATAGTGCTTAACACTTAGTAGGCACTGATTATCTGCTGACTGCCTGAGTTCAAGATAATTATTACATTAGTAATGTTAACAAAGTTGTATGTGTCAGACACATAAATGTCAGAAATTTTTGTAGTAGTATTTCTTATAAAATGTTTAGCATTTTATATGATGTACAACAGAATTTTGTAGAAGCCATCTCCAATATTAAAATCTCACCAAAGAACATAGCAATAAAAGTTTTCATTTCCTGATAAAAATGAGTATGTCAAACATTTGGTTTAAAAACTTACCTTTTTCCCTGGAGACTTAAAACAATTTATTTAAATAACTGCTATTAGGTATAGTTATAATCTACAATTCAAGAAAATTTTCTTATACTGGGAAAGAAAACTGAGAGAATTAAAACGCAAAAAAATATTTATCAGCCATGTCTGTTTTGTAATCTGAACAGTAAGCTCTTTTGTTCAAAGTCTTCTTTGTAAGTTGACCAAGATTCATTTGGATTAATCCTTTATTTTGCTTTATTTCCAAAGGACATCCATTACTTTGCACTAGATAAGGGTGAATTGGCACTGGCTGAAGTGGCAAGAAAAAGAGCTAGTGACATTGATGCAGAATCAATAACCTCTGGAGTTGGTAAGAATTAATGCTGTTTTTTTTTAAGTGCTTTTTGTTTCAATCAATACTTGTTCAGTATCATTTGTATTTATGTTTGTAGGTTACGGTTGGTTAATTTGAATTACTTTCTTTGTAAAGAAAGAAACTTTAAAAAAGAATTAAGCCTGGGTAAATAGTACAATATAGATATATAAGTTGGAACTGTGTTGACATAAAAATTAATAATCACTGATTAATCATCACTTGGCAAAAAGTCAGAAGTATACTGTTCTTCTCATAAGATTTTTGAGGAAGAGTTTATTACCATCAGTGCTGTAATTAATATTAGCCAATACAGAAAGTTCTATAATCCTTTATTTGTACACATAAACATGTCAGATATATTTTGAGATATCAAAAGAATTGTCCTATACAAAGTATTTCACATGGGACTTTAGGTTTAATGGATGACTTGTTTTAATTTAGAAGCCACTAAAGTCATTTTACAGTATAGTCTTCCAAAGAAGACAAATCAGAAGCCTAAACTTAATCTAAAGTTCCATTCAAAACTTTTAATACAGAAAAATGATAGTTTTTAAAATTATTCTAATACCAACATAAGCTTCCTTTCCGACACTCAGTAATGTGTCTCAATGTGGAAGTATTGACCTGTGGACATCCCAATTCCTATTCTTCCTGGTATTTACTATTCCTAGATTAGGCAAAGGACCCTGAGAATTGTAACATAGTTCATTTCTTTGTGGAATTCCTATGAAACAAGTAAGTTTTAATATATCTCCACTTTGTAAATTGCTTCAAATTATTACAACAAGACTCTCCATTGATTGATCATCTTTGTTTTTATAACGCTGTTTGCAGCTAAAAGGAGTAATTCTATTGCTTCTAACAGTGGAGGCCACTTTTGCATTTTAGAGATATTTAAAGTTACTAAGCCTGAAAAGGAATGTGAAAAAATTATCCAAAACTTCAGAAAAAAAAAACAAAACAAAAAACTCCACTAGTCACCAAAATGCTTCCTGTGCTCTCTGTATTCTTTGATTAGACTGCTGTGGCCAGCTGAAACTTCTTAGCCAAAGAGCACGGTTGATGTTGTTCCCTTTTTGAGCCCTGCCTCATTTCTAGCAAATATCTCTTCATTGAAACCCTGTTCCTCCCCACTTCTCAGCCTTTTTTTCAGGCCTCACCTTTTGACCTCTATTACTCTCCCTTGACAAAGATACCATTCAGTAACAATAGTTAACTATCAAGAGGTGAACTTCTCAGATTGTTCTGCTCCACTTTTATTCTAGAAAACTGGGGTGACTCCCACTCACAATTCCAAAAGGAATTAGGAAAGCATCTCTAATTTCCTTATTGTAGTTTTTGTCTAATTTTTCCATACAGCCCACATCATGCTGGGGAAAGCTAATTTTCTCTCAGATTCCTTCAATTTAATTCAACTATGCTCCCTCAAACTTTTCTGAAAGCAGAAAATAATTAAGTCTTTGGCTTGCAAAAGTGTTCTTTGATGCAAGCAAGGGGGTAAATTATGTAAAATATCAAGAATATTTAAGTATAAGTAGTTCAGTCTACATGGAAGAGTCTGTAAAAAATTATCACATGTAGTAGCTGTCAACATAAGTAAAAGAGTTGCCAAAGGAGAAGTTGAATAATAATCTCAACAATTTGAAAATTTTTTATTTAAATTTTTTATTCCAGTATAACATGCATACAGAAAAGCACACAGATCATAAATATAGGACTCAATGAATTTTCACAAGGTAAACATCCTGGGGTACCTGGGTGGCTCAGGTCATGATCTTGCAGTTCCTGGGTTTGAGCTCCGTGTCAGGCTCTGTGCTGACAGCTCAGAGCCTAGAGCCTTCTTCGAATTCTGTGTCTCCCCCTCTCTCTATGCCTCCCCCACTCATACTCTGTCTCTTTCTCTCTCAAAAATAAATAAACATTAAAAAAAAACCCCAACAAAGTAAACACATCCTTGTGACCATTATCCAGACCAAGTAACATACATTACCAAGACCACACAAGCTGTCTCCTATCCATTTTTAGATACTACAGTCCAGCCCAACTATCTTTACTATGACACTATATATTAGCTTTACCTTTCTTTCAAATTTTAAATAAGTGGAATATATATTATTTTTTTGTATTTGGGTTCTTTTATTCAACTTTGTGAGGATCTTTTATATTGTATATAATTTTAATTCTTTCATTCTTATTGCTATATAATAGTATTCCAATATATGAACATATACAAGTTTATTCATTCTATGCCAGGTATTTGAGTTCTTTCAAGTTTGGGGTTTATTGTGAATAGTGTTGCTGTGAACATACTTGTGTTTGTCTTTTAACAGATATATCCACAGGGTATGTGCTTTAAAGTGGATTTGTTGGAACACAGGCTATATTCATATGCTCAGCTTTAGTAGTATAGGTGAGGAAAATGTAAGCCTCTGTCCTTCAAGGTTTTTCCAGTTGGATTGAAAATCACATTTTCATAAGACTGATTAATAGAAACTCAAACAAATTTAAATAGTATATATACTTCCTGTATACATGGAAGAGACCCAGGAAAACTGAGTAACTCCCCAAAATAGCTGAAGCCATCACCTTAAATACCATCTCCATCTAAAAACAAAAGATGATGTTATGTGTACAGGGTCAGTACATAACGGGAGGTTACCAGAAAAAGCATGGTAAAAAAAAAAAAAGGCTGAAGTTGTCATGCAGATTTAATAAGTTCATGCCTTCTCCACTGATAAATGTCTAGACATTTAAGAGTCCTCCCCTGATACCCTTTATGCACGTAAATGTCTCCTAAGGAAGGGAAACTTGGGTTTCAGAGATTTTCTTGTGTCTACAGTTTCTTTAAAAATAACTAGGTTAGGGGCGCCTGGGTGGCTCAGTCAGTTGAGCATCCGACTTCGGCTTAGGTCATGATCTCGCACCTTGTGAGTTTGAGCCCCACGTCGGGCTCTGTGCTGACAGCTTAGAGCCTGGAGCCTGCTTCTGATTCTGTGTCTCCCTGTCTCTCTGCCCCTCCCCCACTCACACTCTGTCTCTCTCTCCTTCAAAAATGAATAAACATTAAAAAAAATAAAAAAAATAACTAGGTTAGAATAATCAATATGTGAAAGATGCATATCTTTTTTTCAAAAAATATATATATGTATGTGTGTGTGTGTGTGTGTGTGTGTATATATATATATATATATATAAAGTTTTTATTTAAATTCCAGTTAACATACAGTGTAATATTAGTTTTAGGTGTACAATATAGTGATTCAGCACTTCCATACATCACCCAGTGCTCATCACAGCAAGGACACTCTTTAATCCCCATCACCTGTTTAACCCATCCTTCCACCCATCTCTCTGGTAACCATCAGTTCTCTATATTTAAGAGGTGGTTTCTTGGTTTGCCTCTCTCTTTTTTTTCCCTTTTGCTTGTTTGTTTTATTTCTTAAATTCTACATATGAGTGAAATCATATGCTATTTGTCTTTTTCTGACTGATTTATTTTGCTTAGCATAATACTCTAGCTCTATCCACGTCTTTGCAAATGGCAAGTTTTCATTCTTTTTTGTGGCTGAGTAATATTCCGTTTTATATGTATATAACACCATACAACACTATTACAGTACCACTGACTATATTCTCTATATTGTACCTTTCATCCCATGACTTATTCAATCTGTAACTGGAAGCCTGTATCTCCCACTGCCCCTTTAGTCCTCCCCCATCACACCCCCTCTGGCAACCCTAAGTTTCTTTTCAATAATTATGGGCCTGTTTCTGCTTTTTGTTTGTTTTTTAGGTTGCATATATGAGTGAAATCATTTGGTATTTATCTTCCTATGTCTGGCTTATTTTACTAAGCATAATATCCTCTAGGTCCATCCATGCTGTCTCAAATGGCAAGATCTCACTCTTTTTTATGGCTAATATTCCATTGTGTGTGTGTATGCCACATTATCTTTGTCCATTCATATACAAATGCACACTGTGTTATTTCCCTATCTTGACTACTGTAAATAATGCTGCAATACACTGGTACATATATTTTTTCAGATTAGTGTTTTCATTTTCTTTGGGTAAATACCAAGTCGTGGAATTACTGGATTGTATGGTATTTTTAATTTTTTGAGAAACATCCATAGTTTTCCACAGTGGCTACAACAATTTACAATCTCACCAAGAGTGCATGAAGGTTCCTTTATCTCTACATCATTGCCAACATGTATTTCGTGTTATTTTGATTCAAGCCATTCTGACAGGTATTTGGTGATATCTCATTGTGGTTTTGATTGCATATTCCTCCTGACTAGTAATGTTCAGGTCCATTTTATGTACCTGTTGGCCATCTGTTTGTCTTCTTTAGAAAAATGTCTATTCATGTAGGTGCTCTTCCCACTTTTTAATTGGATTGATTCATGGGGTTTTTTTGGTGGTGGGTTGTATACATTCTTAATATATTTTGACTATTAATTCCTTATTAGATGGATCATTGCAAATATCTAATCTCATTCAGTAGGTTGCTTTTTGTTTTGTGGATGATTTCCTTTGCTGTGCAGTAGCTTTTTATTTTGGTGTAGTCCAAACAGTCTGTTTTTGCTTTTGTTTCCCTTGCCTGAGGAGACAGGTCAAGAAAGATATTGCTAAGGCTGACAGTCAAAGAAATGACTACCAGTGTTTTCTTCTAAGAGTTTTATGGTTTTAGGTTTAACATTTAGGTTTTTAATTCAGTTTAAGCTTATTTTTTTTGGTATGGTGTAAGGAGTCCAGTTTCATTCTGTTGCATATAGCTGTCCTGTTTTCCTAGCACTGTTTGTTGAAGAGACTGTCTTTTCTCCATTGTATATTGTTGCCTCTTTTGTTGGAGATTAATTGACCATATATGTGTGAGTTTATTTCTAAACTGTCTATTCTGTGTCATGGATTGTATATCTCTTTTTGTGTCAGTACTATACTGTTTTGATTCTTACAGCTTTGTAGTAGATCTTGAAATCTGGGATTGTGATACTTCTAGCTTTGTTCTTTCTCAAGATTGCTTTGCTACTTGGGACCTTTTGTGGCTCCATACCAATTGTGGATTATTTGTTCTAGTTCTGTGCAAAAAAGCTGTTGATATTGATAGGGATTGCATTGAATCTGTAGATTGCTTTGGGTATAAGGGACATTGAACAATATTGGTTCTTCCAATCCATGAGCATGGAGTATCTCCATTTTTTGTGTCACCTTCAGTTTCATTCAATGTTTTATAGTTTTCAGAGTACAGATCTTTTATCTCCTTGCTTAAGTTTCTTTACAGGTACAGTATTTTTTTTAAGTGTCATTTTTTTAAAGTATCACTTTCTGCTACTTATTAGTATATAGAAATGGATCTGATTTCTGTGTATGAACTTTATGTCCTGCAACTTTACTGAATTCATTTATCATTTCTAGTAGTTTTTTTGGTGGAGCCTTTAGAGTTTTGTAATATCATCTGTAAATGGTGACATTTTACCTTCTTCCTTACCAATTTGGATACCTTTTATTTCTTTTTCTTGTCTGACTACTGTGTCTATGACCAGTACTGTGTTCAGTAAAGTGGAGAGAGTGGACATTCTAGTCTCATTTGTGATCTTAGAGGAAAAGCTTTTCCTTTCACCATTATGTTGTTAGCTGTGGGTTTTCATATATGGTGTTTATTATGTTGTGGTATATTCCCTGTAAGCCCACAGTGTTGAGAGTTTTTATAAGAAACATGTTGACTTTTGTCAAATTCTTTTTTTTACATCTATTGAGATGATCATGATTTTTATCCTTCATTTTAGATTTTCTGATGCTTCCTTATTGAGCTCGGAAGACTGTATGTTTCTAGGGATTTATCCATTTCTTCTAGGTTGTCCAATTTGTTGGCATGTAATTTTTCATTGTAGTCTCCTAATAATCTTTTGTATTTCTGTAGTATCTTGTTACATCTCATCTTTCATTTCTCTATTTATTTATTTGGATCCTCTCTTTTTCTTTTCCTGATGAGTGTGGCTAAAAGTTTATGAATTTTGTTGCTCTTTTCAAAGAACCAGCTCTGGGTTTCATTGATCTTTTCTATTGTCTTCTTTTTTTTTTTTTTTTAAGTCTCTACTTCATATATTTCTGATCTGATCTCTATTATTTCCTTCCTTCTACTCATTTTAGGTTTTGTTCTTCTTTTTCTAGTTCCTTCTAGTAGTACGTTACCCTGAGATTTTTCTCATTTCTTGATGTCTCTCAGTATCAGTATAAATTTCCCTCTTAAAACTGTTTTCATTGCATCTCAGTGGTTTTGAGCAATTGTGTTTTCATTTTCACATTTATTTCCATGTATTTATTTCCTCTTTGATTTTTTTTTATTAACCAGTTGTTTGGAACATGTGTTGTTCAGCTTCTGCATGTTGGTGTTTTTCCAGTTTTTTTTCCTGATTGATTTCTAGTTTCATACTGTTGTGGTCAGAAGAGATACATATATCAACCTTCTATATATTTATTGAGATTTATTTTGTGGCCTAAATTATAATCTATCAGAAAATGTTCTGGGATAGGTTACACTTGAAAAGAATGTGTATTCTGTTGGTTTTGAGTGGAATGTTCTGTATATATCTGTTAAGTCCATATAGGCTAATTTGTTTTCTTTTTTTTTTTTAATCTTTACTTATTTTTGAGAGAGAGAGAGAGCGTGAGTGGGGGAGAAATAGAGTGGGAGACACAGAATCTGAAGCAAGGTCCAGGCTCTGAGCTGTCAGCACAGAGCCCGATGTGGAGCTTGAACCCACAAACCACGAGTTCATGACCTTAGTCAAAGTTGGACACCACCCAGGTACCCCCGGTCGAATTTGTTTTTTAAAGACACCTTTTTTTTCTTTATTTTCTTTTACAAGTTTTTAAGTTCCAACTAGTTAACATTACAGTACAATATTAGTTTCAGGTGTAGAATTGAGTGATTCATCACTTATATACAACACCCAGTGCTTATCACAACTGCCCTCCTTAATACCCATTGCCTGTTTAACCTCCCACCTCCCCTCCAGTAACCATCGGTTTTTTCTCTGTTAAGACTCTGTTTCTTGGTTTGTCTCTTTCCCCTCTACTCATGTTCATTTGTTTTGTTTATTAAATTCCACATATGAGTGAAATTGTGCTATTTATCTCTGACTTATTTCACTTAGCATAATGCTCTCTAGCTCCATACACATCATTGCAATTGGCAAGATTTCATTATTTTTTATGGCTGAATAATATTTTATTGTATTTACATATACCACCTCTTATTTATCCATTCATTAGACATTTGGGTTCTTTCCCTAATTTGAGTATTGTTATAATGCTGCTATAAACATCGGGTTACACGGACCCCTTCAAATTAGTATTTTTGTATCCTCTGGGTAAATACTTAGTAGTGAAATTGCTGGAATGTAGGGTAGTTCTATTTAACTTCTTGAGGAACCTCCATGCTGTTTTCCAGAGTGGCTGTACCAGTTTGCATTCCCACCAACAAAGACACCGTTTTCTTATCAATATTCTGTGTGTATGTTCTATCCTTGGATGTGAGATATTAAATTTTCTTATATTGTGTATTACTGTCATCATCTCCCATTATGCCACTTAAATGTTTCCTTTATGTAGTTAGGTCCTCCAATGTTGGATGCATACATAGGTACAATTGTTATATCCTCTGGCTAGATTGATCCCTTTATCATTATGAACTACCCTGCTTTGTTTCATGATGCAATCTTTTTTTGAAGACTATTTTGTCTGATATAAGTATTGCTACCCTGGCTTTGTTTTTTTCTTCTCCCATTTACGTGGTATATGTTTTTCCATCTTTGTATTTTCAGTCCATATGTGTATTTCAGTCTCAAGTGGGTCTCTTTTAGGCAGCCTCTGAGCCCCGTTGTTTGTTGTTGTTTTTTAATCCATTCCACAAGTCTGTGTCTTTTGATTTGAGCATTTAGACCATTTGCATTTATAGTAATTATTGATAGGTATGTACTTACTGCCATTTTGTTAATAATTTTCTGGTTGTTTTTGTAGTTCTTCTTTATTTCTCTCTTCCTCTTCTTTCTTTTTGTGACTGATAGCTCTCTTTAGTGTAATGCTTGTCATTCTTTGTTTCTTGAGTCTTTAATATAGGTATGAGTTTGTGGTTACCATGAGGCTCACCCTATGCGTATGGCAGTCTATATTAAGTTCATGGTAACTTAAGTTCAAACACATTCTCAAAGCACTATTTTATTGCCCCCTTCTATGTTTTAAGTATATGTTATTAGATATTAAAATTTTTTAATTCATATTCTTCTAATTATGGCCTTTTATTTGCCACTTAAAGAAGTCTATTTAACATTTCCTGTAAGGCTGGTTTAGTGGTCATGAACTTTTTAAAACTTTTGTTTGTCTGGAAAATTCTCCCCAATTCTGAATGATACCTTGTTGGATAGAGTATTGTCGGTTTCAGGTTTTTCCCTTCCAGCACTTGGAATATATGATGCCACTTCCTTCTGACCTGCAAAGTTTCTGCTGAAAAATCAGCTGTCAGCCTTATGGAGTCCATTGTATATAATGGTTTCCTTTTCTCTTGCTTTAAAATTTTCTAATCTTTGACATTTTAAATGTTATATGTTGTGGTGTGGACCTCCTTGGGTTCATGTTGTTTGGAACTGTCTGTGCTTTCTGAACCTGGAGGTCAGTTTCCTTCTCTAGGTTAGAGAAGTTTTCATCTATTTCTTCAAATAAGTTTTCTACCCCTTTCTTTGTCTCTGTTCTCCTTCTGGGACCCCTATACTGTGAATCTTTGTTCACTTGATATTATCTAAGAGATCCCTTAACCTATTCTCATTTACTAAAATTCTTTTATTCTTTATACTGTTCAGATTCGGTGCTTTCCATTACTCTGTCTTCCAGATCACTGAACCATTCTTCTGCATCCACAAAACCATTGATTCCCTCCAGTATATTTTTCATTTCAGTTATTGTATTCAGCTCTGATTGGTTCTTTCTCATATTTTCTATCTCTTGTTGCAGATCTCACTCAGTTCTTCCATGCTGCTCTTCAGTAGAGTGAACATCTTTATGATCATTACTTTAAGTTCTTTATTGAGCTTATTGCTTGCTGCTTATAGTTTTTTTTTCTGAAGTTTTTGTCTTGGTCTTTCATTTGGGGCATATTTTTCTGTCTCCTCATTTTTGCCGACTTTCTGTAACTGTTTCTGTGTATTATGCTGAACATCTGCTTCTTTTAAACTTAAAGGAACGGTCTTGTGTATGGTTGTACTCTGGGTAGGCTGTGTGTGCCTGGTAACTTTGGTTCACCAAATGAATTCTGGTTTTAAGTATTTATTGAATGTAACTGACATATTAGTACAACATAGTTATTCAACAATTACATACATTATGGAATGATAAGCATGGTAAGTGTAGTTACTCTGTCACCATGCAAACTTATTACAATATTAGTCACTATATTTCCTATATGCTTTTCATCCCTCTAACTTGTTTTACAACTGGAAGTTTGTAGTTCTTAATCTCCTTCACTTATCTTGATTGTCTCCCAATTTCTTGTGGCAACTACCAATTTCTTGTCAGTTTCTTTTGTTTGTTCAATAGGTTTGTTTTTTAGATTCCACATAAAAGTGAAATTATGTGGTATTTGTCTTTCTCTGTCTGACTTCACTTAGCATAATACCCTCTACGTACATTCATGTTTTCTCAAATGGCAAGATATCATTCTTTTTTAGGGTTGTTATATTCCTGTGTGTATGTGTGTGTGTATACACATACACACAGTATATTTATTCATTCATCTATTGATGAACACTTGAATTTCTTCCACATCTTGGCTATTGTAAAAATGCTGCAAAAAAACAGAGGCCTGTTACTCTTTTAGAGTTACTGTTTTTACTTTCTTCGTTTAAATACTCAGGTATGTAATTACTGGGTTGTATGCTATTTCCATTTTTAATTTTTTTTTTTAATTTTTTTTTTCAACGTTTATTTATTTTTGGGACAGAGAGAGACAGAACATGAACGGGGGAGGGTCAGAGAGAGAGGGAGACACAGAATCGGAAACAGGCTCCAGGCTCCGAGCCATCAGCCCAGAGCCCGACGCAGGGCTCGAACTCACGGACCGCGAGATCATGACCTGGCTGAAGTCGGACGCTTAACCGACTGCGCCACCCAGGCGCCCCTCCATTTTTAATTTTTTGATGAACCTCCATAGTGTTTCTCATAGTGGCTATACCAATTTACATCCCCACTTTACATGACTGTTCTCTTATCCACATCCTAACAAATAGTTTTGTTTTTCTGATACTAGCCATTCTGTTTTGAAGTGATATCTCATTGTGGTTTTGCTTTTCATTCCCCTTGTGATTAGTGATGGTGGGCATCTTTTCATGTGTCTTTTGTTCATCATTATGTCTTCTTTGGAAAAATGTCTATTCTCAGGTCCTTTACCCATGTTTAATCAGATTATTTGATTTTGGGGGGGGTGGGTCATATGAGTTCTGTATATATTTTGGGTGTTAACCCTTTACTAGCTACATCATTTACAAATAACTTCTCCTATTCAGTAGGTTTTCTTATGTTTGTTGATGGTTTCCTACCCTGTGCAAAAGCTTTTTAGTTGGATGTCATCCCAGTTTTTTATTTTTGCTTTTGTGAGAAAAAATATTCTGAAAAATACTTCTAGGGCTGATGCCAAAGACCTTACTAGCTAGGTTTTCTTTGGGCAGCTTTATGGTTTCAGGTGTCACATTTAGGTCTTTCATCCATTTTTTTTTTTTTTAATTTTTTTTTTCAACGTTTATTTATTTTTGGGACAGAGAGAGACAGAGCATGAACGGGGGAGGGGCAGAGAGAGAGGGAGACACAGAATCTGAAACGGGCTCCAGGCTCTGAGCCATCAGCCCAGAGCCTGATGCGGGGCTCGAACTCACGGACCGCGAGATCGTGACCTGGCTGAAGTCGGACGCTTAACCAACTGCGCCACCCAGGCGCCCCTCTTTCATCCATTTTGAGTTAATTTTTGTGTATGATGGGATAAACTGGCCCAGTTTCCTAGCAACATTTATTGAAGAGATTGTCTTTTTCTCATATATTCCTGCCTCTGTTGCCAAAGATTAATTGACCATATAAGTGAGAGTTTATTTCTGGACTCTCCATTCTGTTCCATGGATCCATGTGTCTGTTTTTTGTGCCATTGCCATACTGTTTTGATTACTGTAGCTTTACAGTAATTTGAAATATGGGATTGTGATACTTCTAGCTTTGATCTTCCTCAATATTACTTTGGCTACTTGGGGTCTTTTGTGGTTCTGTACATATTTTAAGATTATTTGTTCTAGTTCTGTGAAAAATATTATTAGTATTTTGATGAGGATTTCACTGGGTATTATGGACATTTTAACAATACTGGTTCTTCCAATCCATGAATATGGTATATTTTTCCATTAATTTGTGTCATCTTCAATTTCTTTTGTCAGTGTTTTGTAATTTTCAGAATGCAGGTCTTTCACATCTTTGGTTAAGTTTACTTGTAGGTATTTTATTCTTTTGCTGAAATTGTAAATGGGTTTGCTTTCTTTTAATTTTAGAGAGAGAGAGAGAGTGGGAGAGAGGGGAAGAGGGAGAGAGAGAGAATCTTAAGCAGGCTCTACACTCAGTGCAGAGCCCAACGCGGGGCTTGATCCCACAACCCTGGGATCATGAACTGAACCAAAATCAAGAGTTGGATGCTTGGGGCACCTGGGTGGCTCAGTAAGTTAAGCTTCCAACTTTGGCTTAGGCCATGATCTCATGGTCTTTGAGTTCAAGCCCCACATTGGGCCCTGTCCTGACAGCTCAGAACCTGGAGTCTGCTTCAGATTCTGCGTCTCCCTCTCTCTCTGCACCTCCCCTGCTTGTGTTCTGTGTCTCTCAAAAATAAACATTAAAAAAGTTTTGTTTTTGTTTTTTTTTTTAAAGGTGTCACATGCTTAACTGATTGAGCCACCCAGGTGCCCCTGGGATTGTTTTCTTAATTTCTCTTTCTGATAGCTCTTTATTAGTGTATACAAATACAGTAGATTTCTGTATATTGATTTTGTAGCCCTGGACTTTCCTACATCCATTCATTCTAATACATTTTTGGTGGAGTTTTTAGGATTTTCTATATAGTATCAGCTGTAAATACTGAGTTTTACTTCTTTCTTACCAATTCGTGTATCTTTTATTTCTCTCTTGTCTAATTGCTGTGGCTACAAATTCCAGGACTATGTTGAATAAAGGGAAAATGGATATCCTGGTCTTGCTCCTGATAATAGAGGTAAAGCTTTCAGCATTTCACTATTGAGTAAGAGTTAGCTGTGGGTTTTTCATATATGGGCTTTGTTTTGTTGAGGTTGTTTTTCTACACCCACTTTGTTAAGTTTTTACCATGAGTGGATGTTGTATTCTGTCAGATGCTTTTTCTGCATCTTTTGGAATGATCATATGATTTTTTATCTTTCATTTTGTTAATCTGGTTTATCACATTGGTTGATTTATGATAGTTGAACCACTCATGCATCCCTGGAATAAATACTACTTGATAATGCAAATGATCCTTTTAATGTTTTCAAATTTAGCTTGCTAATATTGGTTGAAGATGTTTGCATCGATGTTCATCAAGGAGTCAGTCTGAAATTTTCTTTTTGTTTGTAGTGTCTTTGTTTAGTTTTGGTATTCGAGTGATGCTGGCCTTATATGATGAATTCAGCAGTTTTCCTTCCTCTCTATGTTTTTGAAAAGTTCAAGAAGAGTAGATATTAATTCTTCTTTATTTGGTATAATTCACTGTGAAGCTATCTGGTTCCGGACTTTTGTTTGTTGGGAGTTTTTTCATTACTGATTCATTTCCATCACTAGTAATCAGTCTCAGATTTACTGTTTGTTCCTGTGTGAGTTTTGGAAGATTATATGTTTCTAGGAATTTATCTATTTCTCCTAGGTTGTCCAATATGGTAGCATATAATTTTTCATAACATGCTCTTAAAATCCTTTATCTTGGTTTCAGTTGTTACAGCTCCTCCTTCATTTCTGATTTGAGTCCTCTTTTGTTCTTGATGAATCTGGCTGAAGGTATTTTTTTTTTATAAATTTTTTTTTAACGTTTATTTATTTTTGAGACAGAGAGAGACAGAGCATGAACAGGGGAGGGGCAGAGAGAGAGGGAGACACAGAATCGGAAGCAGGCTCCAGGCTCTGAGCTCTGAGCTGTCAGCACAGAGCCCGACGGGGGCTCGAACTCACGGACCGTGAGATCATGACCTGAGCCGAAGTCGGACGCTTAACCGACCGAGCCACCCAGGCGCCCCTGGCTAAAGGTATTTTGTTGATCTTTTCAAATAATCAGTACCTGGTTTCATTGATGTTTCCTATTGTTTTTTTAGTGTGTATTTCGCTTACTGCTTCTCTAATCTTTATTATTTCCTTCTTTCTACTAGCTTTAGACTTTGTTCTTTTCCTAACTCTTTTAGGGGTAAGGTTAGGTTGTCTGAAATTTTTGTTTCTTGTGGTAGGTCCATATCCATATGTAGTTCCCTCTCTTAGAACAACTTTTGCTTCATCCCAAAGATTTTGAACTGTGGTGTTTTCATTTTCATTTGTTTCCATTCGTTTTTTTCATTTCCTTTTTTGTTGTTGACCAATTGTTTGTTTTGTAGCATGTTGTTTAACCTCCACATATTTGTGTTTTTTCCAGTTTTTTTTCTTGATTGATTTCTAGTTTCACAGTGTTGTGGTCAGAAAAGATGCATAAAATATCAATCTTCTCTTTATTGAGACTTGTTTTGTGGCCTAACTTGTGATCTATCCTGGAAAATGTTCCACGTGCCCTTGAAAAGCATATATATTCTGTTGTTGGATGGAATATTCTGTCTATTAGGTCCACCTGGTCTAATGTGTCCTTCAATGTTTCCTTGTTGATTTTCAGTCTGGGTGATCTATCCTTTACATGGGGTATTAAAGTCCCTTATATTATTGTATTAGTGTCAATATTTTCCATTTTATTTAATATTCCCTTTATATACTCCAATGTTGAATGCATAGATATGTACAATTGTTATATCCTCTTGTTGGATTGATCCCTTTATCATTTGAAGTGTCCTCCTTTGTCTTTTGCTGAAGTTTTATAAGAGTCTAATTTTTCTGATGTAAGTATTGCTACTTTGTTTCTGCTTCCATTTGCATGGTACAGGTTTTCTATCCCTTCACTTTCAGTCTGTGTCATTAGGTTTAAAGTGAGTGTCTTTAGGCAGCACATAGATAGGTCTTGTGTTTGTTTTTTTTAAATCTGTTTAGTCACCCTTTGTCTTTTGATTGGAGTGTTCAGTCCATTTACACTTAGAGGAATTACTATTAGGAATGTACTTATTGCCATTTTGTTATTTGCCTTCTGGTTGTTTTTGTAGTTCTCGGTTTCTTCTTGTTCTCTTCTGATTCCATGGCTTTCTTTAGTGTTACTCTAGGTTTTACTTTTGGGTATTACAGGTTTATGATATATGGTTACCATTAAGTTCATATTTAACATTATGTATATAGCAGCCTACATTGAGTTGATGTTCGTGTAAGTCCAAACACATTCTAAAGCACTAAATTTTTACTCCCCACTGCATTTTTTATTTATTTTGAGAGACAGCATGTGCAAGTGGGGAAAGGGCGGGGAGAAAGAATCCCAAGTGGGCTCTGTGCTGACAGCTTGCAGGGTGTGACGCCACAAACCATGAGATCATGACCTGAGCCAAAACCATGAGTTGGACATTTAACCGATTAAGCCACCCAGGCACCCCGTATTTTACATTTTGTGTGTGTATGTCCCTTGACTGGTTTTTGTAGATATAACTGATGTTACTGCTTTTGTGTTTTAACTTCCATCCTTGTTTTATAGTGGTTCTACTACTTTTACTATGTGTTTACTTTTACCCATGAATTTCTTTCTTTTACAACTTTATTTCTAGGTATGTCCTTTTCTTTCCACTCAAAGAATTCCCTTTAACATTTCTTTTAAGTCTGATTTTCTGTGTTTGTTTTTGTGTATTGGAAAATCAGATACATTTTCCTGGTCTTGAAAGTAGTAGTCTTGTGTAGAAGAGGTCCTGTGGTGCTTTATCCAGTGCAATCCCACTGGTCACCAGACCGAGGCACTCCAGGGAGGTCTGCTCTGTGGGGCCTCATGCACCCTACTGTTGTGACTGAGCCATGTTTGCCTTCAGACCAGTCTGACCTCTGTGCTGTTGAGACGCATATCTGAGGCCACTGTGGGCTTGTAGGTGGGTAGGGTCAGCAGTCAGGCTCGCTGTGTGTAATTAGCTACTGCACGGCTGCAAGCACACAGACTGGCAGGACTTGCTTTCTGCGTGGCCAACTGACAGGCTTTTGTTGGCAGGCAAGGTGAGCAGTCAGACCAGATATCTGCAGTTAGCCTCTGTGCCACAGTTGCAGGTGCACCAAGCAGCAGGACTTTCTCCCTACACAGTCAGCCAAAAGGATCGGCTGTTAGAACTGCTGGCACCCTGGTGTGTGGGGTTATCTTACTGTCTCACAGGGCAGGTGTCACTTTGCAGTAACACTGGTCCCTGCTGGGGCTACTTGCAGGATGTGGCAGGGCAGGAGCCACTTTGGAGGGCTGGCAGGTCCCATGTGGAATACGAGGGAGGGCACATGGTGCTAGCAAGGTAGGTGGAGAGGGTTATCACTGGTTCCCACAAGTGTCCAGCTATCTGGGGGAGGGGGAAGAGAAATGATACCTGCCAGTACTTTCACTCCTGGAGAAATATTCTGAAGAGTCCTTCCCTTTCAGTATATGTTCTGAGATTAATAAGTAAATCTTTGTGTATACTTCAGGCACTTTTCAAACTGCTGCTCTTGTGCTTTGTCTCTGGCCAACTTACTATGCTCACTCTTTAAGGGTGGAGACTCAGTTTCCTGTTATCCTTCAGCTTTCCCAGAGTTAAGCCCACTGATTTTTAAAGCACCCAGAGTTAAGGTGCCCTGATTTTTAAAAGCTCCCAAAGTTAAGCTTCACTGGTTTTCAAAGCCAGATGTTAAGGGGACTTGTCTTCCCAGTGCTTCATTGCCTGGTGTGGGGTCTGATCCTCTTGCTTGTCCCTGCTTTTGGTGTTCCTTCTGTTTGTGTTTAGTCTTGCTGGGAGTTTGGTTCCTAACAGTGTCTCTGCCCCTCCTACTCTTTGAGTGTGGTTTCCTCTCTACCATTAACCGTGGAACGTCTGTCCTGCCAGTCTGCAGGTTGTTTTCATAGTTGCTCAAATGTAGCTGTTATCTCAGTGTCCAAATGGATGAGGTGAGCTCATGATCCTCCTACCCCACCAACTTCTTTCAACCTCAGCCTTACAGGTATTTTAAGCAAAATTGCACTAACCTAATATTGATATCTTTACAGTATTGAATATTGCAGCCATGATATTTGTCAATGATACCTGGTAATTTCTTAGTTGTCTTGAACTTCTTTTGTTATATTTATTACTATAACCTTATTTTATGTTATGTTTTTTAGTTGATTTTCACCCTCAATGAGATAACATTGTAGAAGTTCAAGGTGTATATGCTTCTGATACACATAAATTGCAATAAGATTACCATTTCTTTTTTTGTGATGACACTTCTCTTTTAGCATTTTTAAATATAGTACTGTTAACCATAATCACAATGCTGTGCATCAGATTCCCCAGAATGTATTTATAAGTGGAATTTTGTACCCTTTGATCAAGATTAATTCTCCTTCCCTCACCCCTTGGCTACTACTACTCTAGTTCTGTAAATTAAGGTTTTTTAAGATTCCACATATAAGTGGTACAGTATTTGTCTTCCTCTGTCTGCTGACCTATTTCACTTAACAACATAATGCTTTCAAGGTTCATCCATGTGGTTGCAAATGGCAGGATTTCCTTCTCATGGCTCAATTTATACATATATATCAGCTTCTATATACATATATATACACACGCACATATACATACATAACGCATCTGTTTTATCCACTCATCCGCTGATGGACAGTTAGGTTGTTTGCCTGTCTTGGTTACTGTAGTGCTGTAATAAACATGGGAGTGAAGATATCTTTTCCATTTCCTTTGTATATATACCAAAAAGTATGATTGCCGGATGATAGCGTAGTTCAGTTTTCAATATTGAATGTCCGTATGGTTTTCCACAGTACCTGCACTGACTTACACCAGGTTTCCCTTTTCTCCACATCATCACCAACACTTATTATCTCTTCTCTTTTTGATGATAGCCATTTTAACAGGTGTGAAGTGATATCTCATTGTGGTTTTGATTTGCATTTCCCTGATGATTAATGATGTTGAGCACACTTTCATGACCTTGTTGGCCATTTGTAGGTCTGCTTCTGCCAATATTTTATTCAGATTGGTGGTTTTTGTTGTTGTTGTTAAGTTGTATGATGAATTCTTTGTATATTTATTTTGGATATTAACCCCTTACCAGATACATGGTCTGTAAATAATTGGCTTTTCATTTTTGGGCTATTTCTTTTGTTGTACAGAAGCTCTTTACACTTTGACGTAGTTCAACTTATTTTTGCTTTTGTTGCTTACACTGTGGGTGTCATTTCAAAAAAAAAAAATCATTGCCAGGATCCATGTCAAGAAGCTTTACCCTGTGTTTTCATCTAGGAGTTTTGGTCATAGGCTACTCCAATGGATACAAAGTCTAGGAAGCATCTTCAGTGTGTATGTGAAATACCTGTGACTACAAAAGTAATAGCCACTTGAGGGGACAGCTAGCACTTCTGTGTTATAATGAGATTTGTTGAATAGTATTTAGAAGAAGAAAACAGCAAAATGGGGAACCATCTTCCTCTATATGATCCACATATTCTCAGAAATGGAAATAATTTAAAAACCCTGTTCAAAGGCAATTTGCAGCTGCACTTAATGTACCTAGCTACATATCTGCATATACAGAAATTCTTCCAAATGTATTATCTTTATAAATACACATCTCATATATGGTCTTTCATATCTCTGCTATAAAAAGGCTATAGTTTATAAATTGCCATCTCCTTTTAAAATATATTTTAAACATCTGATATAAAGCTTATTTGTGCTTAATGGAGAACTTTAGAGAATGCAATATTAAATATGTAGTATAAAAATGATAAAGAATACTCATTATCACCCAGATAAAACTGATATTACTCTATTTCTTCTTTTTACTAAGCACAAATTCAAATCATTTATCTTCCTTTTTGTTACCCAATGGTATCTTGTGACTGTGTTCCTATATCATTAAAAATCATTTCAGGGGCGCCTGGGTGGCGCAGTCGGTTAAGCGTCCGACTTCAGCCAGGTCACGATCTCGCGGTCCGTGAGTTCGAGCCCCGTGTCAGGCTCTGGGCTGATGGCTCGGAGCCTGGAGCCTGTTTCCGATTCTGTGTCTCCCTCTCTCTCTGCCCCTCCCCTGTTCATGCTCTGTCTCTCTCTGTCTCAAAAATAAATAAAACGTTAAAAAAAAAATTTTTTTTTAAATAAAAAAAAATCATTTCAAAGCCTGATTTTTTTTAATTTCTTTTTTTTGAGAGAGAGAGAGAGACCGAGCACAGTGGGGGAGGGGCAGGGAGAGAGAGAGGGAGACACAGAATCCAAAGCAGGCTCCAGGTTCTGAGATGTCAACACAGAGCCTGACGTGGGGCTTGAACTCATAAACTGCAAGTTCATGACCTGAGCCACCCAGGCCCCTCAAAAGCCTGATTTTAATAAGTTATCTTCTTCTTAAATGTCCTTCTTACTTTACTATAAAATCAAAACTTTGCTCTTATACTTAAAATATCTCATTTATATAAAAAGCCTCTAAAACTAAGCTACAAAAGAAGTTTTAAATTCTACAATTTAAAATTGGATTTAACTGTTTACCTACACTGCTTGAGAGGCCACATTTATTACTTGTTTGACTTATGAGATACATTCATGCCAACCTACTTTGGGCTCCAATTCACCTATCTTCTCTTTATTGTGTCATGATGTCAGGTTTGATCTGTACCTTCCTACCTCTAGGCATCTTTGCCTAAAGCCATAATCCTAAGCCCTTAATAATTATAAGCACATCAAAGACTAACTGCTTTGCTTAGCTGCAGAGTTCTATACAAGACTGTTACTTGTACAACTTAAAAGAGATTTATAGTTTTCAGTGAAGTTCCTTAGAATGCATGTGTACCCAACCTTTGTTGCTTTCTTTGTGGCAAGTCGCAAATGCTGTCAGTTGCAAAATGCGACATACTAAATAATACCAATTCTTAATTACCTTAAGTATTGATTTTCTCTAAATTAGGTATTTATTTTCAGGTCAGACCTTTCCATCATTTAAATAGTTAACATTTTTGAATACTATTCAACTATATTATGAAAAAGATGTCATCTTTTCAGAACTTACCTAGTCATAAACTGACACTTAGCAAAAGATATTAATAGTCTTTTCCTGTGGAGAAAGGTGCAAATATTACACTATTTGGGCTTTAACCCTACTTTTTCTCCTTTTCAGAAACGAGTCAATGCCTCAAACATTCTTCTCTGTTTTACTTTTCAGAATAGTAAGTTATGCTGATCTAGGATAGAATGATTGCCAATTAAATTTTCTGTAAATAAATAATGCAGAATTTTACCTGAGGATTGTTATGTAATATTAAGAGTAACTAATGAAACCATAAAGTTAGGAATAAATAGAATATTTGCTAACTTGGCTAGTGTGGAGTACAACAAAAGTGTCTTCTATCAAGAATCCCAAAAAGGGAATGGACAAATAGATTCATGTAGTTATGTGCTACAGACTTGAAGAATACCAAGGTGGTAGTCAGGAAAGTTTAGTTTTGGCTAAACTAGTCAAGACTAACCATTTGATATTTTAAAAATCACTTTTGTGTTTTAGTTGGTTCATGTATAAAATGAGAGGAAATCATTTGAATATTCTCTTAGTAGGGGAATTACCTTATTCAAAAGGTAATTTTGAATTAAATCCTCTTGTATAGGGCTTTTGCTACAAAGTAACGTCGAGGTGCCAAAGCAGAGGAGCTAATAAAGGAATGGAATAATTTCTCAATAAGCTATGATTTCACATATATTAGCTAACAAAAATCATAAAATTATTAATTTACTTGTGAGCTGAATTTGGACCTCGTATGCATATTTTACATGTATAAAATTACATAATGTGTCAGAATTTATATCAATTCTGAAGGGTCATCTTCCTGTACCCTTACCATGTCCCCAGGAAACCACTATTCACAAAACAATCTTTGTTTTGCAGTTGGTCTATAAAGTTGGTGAGTTAAGAACATACATCCGCTTTATCAAGATTAAGTAGTATCTTTACCTCTTTTTAACCATTTTACAGTCTACACAATGGCTTCATATTATCATAAATCTATATTCTTAAGAGAATCGGGGAAGAATCAGACTGTTTATAGTCAGTTCCCAAAGGCTTAAAAGAAAAAAAAAATGCCCTATAGTCTCAGATCTAATCATCCTTATAGTTTGCTATGGGGTAGAATTTAGTTTAACAGCCCCTACCATGAACATACATACACGCCTTTCAAGAAATGTAGGTGTCAGGAATTCGTAAAGTATTCTAGTGATGCATTAGTGCTGGTTTCTATGGCCTTGCAAGTGCCGATAGAGCTGGGAAGGGATATACACTCGTCGGCTACATGTTAGTAGCTCGAAAATGGACACAGGGGTATTTACATCACAGAAATAAGCAAATTGGGTTTTTTTCTTTTGTTTTGATTTTTAATCATTTAATAGAATATCACTGAGGTGATCTCAGGTTATGGTTCATGAAAGCAAAATCTCCACATATCACAGATCTAGAACTATTCCTGATTTTATAACTACCAGAACTGAGTAAAATTTTTAACATTCATATATCCCTCTCCAACTTCCTATAATTTGACTGCAAGGGTAAAAGAGGGAGTAAACTCCATATCATGTATAATTTGTTGCCTGTCTTTGAACCTGTGTAACAGTGTTGTCCAATAGAAATAGAATGCAAGCTACATACAGAACTTTAAATTTTCTACTACAACTTCAAGTCCATCTCAAATCAGATGTTCAGTTATCACTGGAAACACTTTATCTGCATTTAGATTGCATTAAATGTACTTGTGAAGTCGTTTCAGGTACCCAAGTTGGTCCACACATTTTTTTTTTTTTACAATTACTAAACTATCAGCTTTTAACCTTAAATTAGTTAAAAATAAATAAAGTTTAAGTTACTTCCTCAGTCATACTAGCCATGTTTCAAGAGTTCAACAGCCACACACACTAGTGGTTACCAGACTGGACAGTGCAACTCTGTACTTCAGAAGTTTCCCAGACGCTTGGGCCTTATTCTGTGCCAGCTTACAAGTATGGAATCAAATGAATTATTTCACTTTTTAAAAGTGCCTAAATTTTCTGAGACAGTAACAACCTTACTAGAATAAAGTATTACTAGTTATAACTGATAATATAAGTTCTAATGATTGCTATAATCACGAATTCACTCCCATGGTACAGTAGCTGCCGTTTTTGTCATGTCCTATTATTTAACAACTAACCCATCAAATAGTAGCTGCATTTTGAAGGAGAGTTTAACCTTGTTGCGTGTTAGTAGCAATAAATGCTGAGCATTTATAGAGTGTTTTCCTTCTTTAAAGGGCTTTAAAAATTATAATTAAGCTAATAATAATATATCATTTTTGTTAGAAGTGAATTCCTGATGCCAAAGAACTTTCTGCTCAACAAAAACTTTCAATATATTTGTCATACACTCTATACTACATAAATTCAAGTGTTAATATCTTATTCCTGAGTGATGAACAGGACAAAATATTCATATTAAGTAACTTTTCTGATCCTGAGTACCATAATAAACCAATCCCAACAGAGAAAAATGGAACTTCAATAATGTTCATCACTTGTGTGTTATCTCCAAAACTAACAAACGTCAAGTACAGCTTTCTTGATTATACAGATTTTTAAATCCCATTTTTATGGTACTTAACCTCTAAACTCCCATCAGAACCATGATAATAGCATCCATTTTTACAAGCTTTATGGTTCTCAAAGTGCTTACCTGCATCATTTTATTATCTCAACAACCTAAAAGATAAACAGGGCAGGTGTTGTTAGGCCTATTCTGGGGACAAAAGGCTAAGTGACTTGCTCAAAGTTTCACGGTGATCAGTGCAAGAGCTAGAGCCAGAATCCAGGTCTTAGGATGTTATCCATAATTTAGCAAAAGCTTATTAGGTGTTAGAGAATATGTTGAACATGGGGCATTACCTCATTTAGTGGTCACGACAGTCTCGTAACGTATCTATCTTACAAAGAAAGGATGCAGAAAGATGTTACACATAGGTCTTTTTCCTCAAAGCATATGTTCTTAACTTCTCTACCACACTGAATCTAACAGTGGAGTATTATCAGGGTAAGATAATAAAGGGACCGATCTTCATTAAAAATAAAAATACTACTTTTGCTAGCACATGCTATTCTCCAGGTAGAGTGCTAAGCTCTGCAATCACTGTTGTATTTCATATTTCCAACCATAAAATATTACTTTTTTCATTTATAAATGAGGACACAAAGACTCAAAGTTTAAGAGGTAGAATTGTTTTAAAAATTTTTAAATGCTATTTATTTTTTAAGAGGCAGAATTTAAAACCATTCCTGTTTGACTCCAAATCTCATATTCTGAACGACTTTGCCATTCTGCTTTTTTACTTCAGGTCTGCTGCAATTTCCCTTATTCCTTACTGCCTAACATTGCTTGTTACTTATTTTTTGAGTTGTTTTGGTTTTGGGGCCTTAAAAAAGGATAGCAAAACAAGGCTTTCTCTGTCATCTTTGGCTACCATATTATTACTAACAGTGCCAAAAGTGAGTCCTTACACCTTTTCATAACATAGTGCAGAAAAATCTCTTTGAGCACTAGCTCATGCAATCCCCATTATACCTTTGAAACTGAACTCCTTTACCTTAGACTTTGAGCTATTTCAATAGTTCCTCCACTTACTAAATGGTAAACTGACATTCCTCCAAAACTAAAAGAAACTGACTTGTTCGTTTAGATTTGATTGAACGCTATGTAACAAAATATGAGATAGAGGACTAAGAACTCTTTAATAACTTTGCTTAATGTAGCCAGATGATTTACATGAATGGAAACTGTTGAGTGTGTTTTAAGAGTAATTACTTTCTTCAGTCAGAAAAATTCTTTCTTCCTCCATTACCTAAATATCCAATACTTCATGTTGCCTTAGCAATCAGAAATAATTGTTTAGGGTAACATACCATTTGTTATGAAAAATGTCATGAAGATCTAAACACCACAAATACTTCCAGGGTAAATTTTCTGTTAAATTCAATTAGTTCTTTTTTCATTACTTTCTGGCTAAATTCCATGTGTACTAGATAGTTACCATGTTCCCGGTAAACTGTCTCTAAGAAGGAAGTAAAACAAGTTTGAGCACATACATGCATATGCAAAAGAAAAGACAAAATGTGAAAGAGAAACATGTTGTTTCTAGTAAAACTCCTTCCTGAATTAGAATTAGGTGCACTCAAATGTATGCACTAGAATAATGTACAGAGATGACTAGTAAATTGTTTTTATAAAATTTATCATTTTTCTAAGCTAATAATCTAGATATTTGGAACACAATCATTTAAGCAGAAGAAATAGCTGGCAAATATTTTCATGTCAGGTGGTATGCATGCTAAACTTTTAAACTTTCTTCTGTTTATTCAATGTAAGGTAACTTGATGTGACAGGGTTTGACATATCACAGGGATGACTCAGGTCAGGAATTTCAAGAAATTTTGAAAACAAAATCTTTACAAAGTATTTAAATAAATAGTATTTTAAAGATTTATAGAGTATGATGGATAATGGGAAAAAAGACTATAAAGAATTGACTTCAAATGCTTAAATGCTTATGAAAGTCTTTTACTTAGAAAAAGGGAAATATGTGGTCATTAAAGTAGGAGAGGAATCACGATGGTCCTTTACTGTTAGAGTACTTGACAGCAGATCTATTTAGTGTTTACAGATCTACTTGTTGGCCAAACAATTCCAATGATAAATTTGTTTCTATCACCTACTTTTCCTTTTTTTCTAAGGCCTTTGCAGTTAGATACCATTATCAACTCCTATCTCAAAGCATGGGGTTTCAACATACATGGTTAGATCACAATATTTGCTTCTGTAGGGAAAATTATTTTGTTTCTGTCAAAGGAAAATGAGTGTGTACTTTTTGAAGTAGACATTAAAGATAACATATATTTGGAGATGTGTACATTCTGGAAGTGTTCAACTCAGTGAACATACTCACTTTAACAGCACCCCCAAAAGGCCTCTTTGTCCCCCCTCTCATACCTCAAAAGGATGAAGACTCCCGACTTCCAATACTATAAATCAGTTTTACCTAATCTTGTAAGGGAACCCTGCATCTTTATGGTACTGCAGTAATATACAGAGATGAGTATTAGGGACTTTTCTGGGGATGGTTGACGTCTGACTTATTTAACAGTGTTTGTGAAATGAACCCATATTTTATGTTTATTATTTTGTATACTACAAATATATGCCACAATTTGCTTATTTTGTCATCAAATGTGAAAGAGCATTTGAGTTGTTTCCAGTTTGGGGTTCTTACAAATATTCTTCTACATGTCGTTTGCAAATACACCAATTTATTTCTGCATGCATTCAGAGTAGCTGAAGCAGTTTACATTTTTTTTTATCAGTACATGGGAATTCTAGTTCATTCCCTTCCTTCCCAATACTTGCTATCCCCTGCCACCATTTTACATATTCTGGAAGGTGTACAGTGGTATTACACTGTAGATTTAATTTGTATTTCCCTGATGACTGGTGAAGTTCAACATCTTTTTATATGTTTACTGGAAATGTGGATATATGTGCTATGAAGTGCGTTTCAAGATTTCTAAACATTGTTCTATTATCATCATTTTTGTCTTTTTTGAGAGAGAGGTTGCGAGTGAGGGGCAGAGAGAGGGTGAATGAAGGAGAGGGAGGGAAGAGAGGGAAGCAGGGCTGGAGCTCACAAACCATGAGATCATGACCTGAGCCAGTCAGATGCTTAACAACAGAGCCACCCAGGTACCCTCATCCTTTTTCTTATGATTTTTCATGAGTTCTTTAAATAATCTGATACAAACCCATGGTTAGATATAAATACTGTAGATATTTTGTAATACTCTTGGGTTGTCTTGTTTGTTTTAATATTGTCTTTTTTAAATGGTATATTGGCCCTTTTATTTACCCATCCAGCATATATTAAGCATATTGTTGTGCCAGGGATATGCCTAATTTCATATTATCTTTTGAGAATGGAAGTTTTTAGTATTAAGTACTCCAATTTATATACTACAAAGTACCTGTTTTTCCCATCATGTTCATTATGTTTTGTGCCCTGTTTAAGAATGTCTTAAGAAAGACTCTTAAGGTCATGAAGAGATTTCTTATGTTTTCTCTAAGATCTTTACCTTTAATATTTAGATCTGTAATCCACCTAGAATTGATTTTTGTATACACCATGAGGCAGGGATTTAGAAATTTATGTTTTAACTACATAGCTATCCAAATGACACAGCACCGTTTATTTAAAAGATTTAAAAGATTATCCTTTCTCTACTGCATGTCATCTTTATCATTCAGGTGACATCATATCTATTTTCACCATGTAAAAGGTCTGGATTTCTAGTAATAGAAGTCTTCTAGCTTTGTTGTTCAGAACTGCCTTGGCCATTTGTTGGTCCCTTGCATTTCCATTTTATAATCAGTTGTCAATTTACACAAAAAAATATGGTTAGGACTTTAATTGGGTTTGCTTTGGAATTAAAAAAATCAATTTATAGAGAACTGGTATCTTTGGAATATTCAACCTTCCACATGCTATATATTCTATTTATGTAAGTCTTCCATTTTACTTAATATTTCATAATTTCCCATGTCTTAGCATGTCTTTCTTTGAATTTATTTCTAAGTATTTAGGACATTTATGCTCTTGTAAATAGAATATTTTTGAGTTTCATTTTATGTAGACTTACAAATCTTAATAAAGTATACTTGACATACAATGTTAATTTAGTTTCAACCATACAACATAGTAATGTGAAAAGTGTATACATTATGCTGAGCTCACCCTAAGAGTAGATACCAACTGTCACCATACAAGATGATTACAAAACCACAGACTTTATTCCCTGTGCTATACCTTTCATCCCCATGACTTACTCATTCCATAACTGGAAGCCTGTATCTTCCCATTTTGCCCATGCCCCCATCCCTATCCCCTATAGCAACCAACAGTTCTGTATTTATGAGTCTGTTTCTGCTTTTTGCTGTTTAAAAGAGTGAAGGGATATTATTTTTCTTTCTCAGTCTCACATATTTCATTTACCATAATACCCTCTAGGTCTGTCCATGTTGTTGGAAAAGGCAAGATCTCATTCTTTTCTAGGGCTAATAGTCTACTGCATGTATGTATGTCTGTGTGTGTGTGTACACATACACACACACCACATCCTTATCCATTCATCTATTGATGGGTACTGTGGTTGTTTCCACATCTTGGTTATTGTCAGTAATGCTGCAATAAACACAGAGGTGCATTTATCTTTTTAAATTAGTGTTTTCATTTTAAGTAAATACCCATTAGAGTTACTGGATTGTACAGTTTTTCTATTTTTAATTTTTTTTTTAACGTTTATTTATTTTTGGGACAGAGAGAGACAGAGCATGAATGGGGGAGGGGCAGAGAGAGAGGGAGACACAGAATCGGAAACAGGCTCCAGGCTCTGAGCCATCAGCCCAGAGCCTGACGCGGGGCTCGAACTCACAGACCACGAGATCGTGACCTGGCTGAAGTCGGACACTTAACCGACTGCGCCACCCAGGCGCCCCTCTATTTTTAATTTTTTGAAGACTCTCCATACTGTTTTCCACAGTGGCTGCACCAATTTACATTCCCATCAACAGTGCAGGTGTCCTTTTTCTCTACATCTTTGCCAATATTTGTTATTTCTTGTCTTTATGATAGTCATTCTAACAAGATGATACCTGTGATTTTGATTTGCATTTCCCTGATGATAAGCAATGTTGAGCATCTTTTTGTGTGTGTGCTTTGGAATGTCTTTGTATGTCTTTGGAAAAATGTCTATTAAGGTCTTTTGTCCATTTTTTAATCAAATTATTTTTTTCCTTTTTTTGGTGTTAGGTTGTATATATATAACTTCTTTATATATTCGGAATATTAACCCCTTTTCAAATACATCTTTGCAAATATCTTCTTTCAATGACTAGGTTTCTTCACTAAGCAGTAGCTTTTGGTGTAGTTCCATTAGTTTGTTTTTGTTTTTGTTTCCCTTGTCTAAGGAGACATACCTAGAAAAATGTTGCTACAGCCTATGTCATTGAAATTACTGCCTATGCTCTCTTCTGGGATTTTTATGGTTTCAGGTCTCACATTTACGTCCTTAATCCATTTCATTTTGTATATGATGTAAGAAAGTGGTGGAAATTTCATTCTTCTGTATCTAGCTATCCAGTTTTCCTAACCCCATTTGTTGAAGAGACTGTCTTCTCCGTTATATATACTTGCCTCCTTTAAGATTGACCATATAAGTATGGATTTCTGGGCTCTCTATTCTGTTCTGTGGACCTGTGTGTCTGTTTTTTTGCTAGTACCATATTGTTTTGATTCCTACAGCTTTGTAGTAAATCTTGAAATCTGGGATTGTGACACCTCCAAGCTTTGTTTTTCTTTCTCAAGATTGCTTTGGCTATTGGGGATCTTTTGTTGTTCCATACAGATTTTAGGATTATTTGTTCTAGTTCTGTGAAAAATGCCATCATAATTTTGATAGGGATTACACTGAATCTATAGATTGCTGTGGGTATTATGAACATTTTAACAATATTTGTTCTTCCAGTCCATGAGCATGGATTATCTTTCATCAATGTTTTATAGCTTTCAGAGTACAGGTCTTTCACCTCCTTGGTTAAATTTATTCCTTATCTATATTATTGTTTTACTGTTTTTGGTGCAAATGTAAATGGAATGGTTTTCTTAATTTCTCTACAACTTTGTTATTAGTGTATAGAAATGCAACTGATTTATTTTGTGTCCTGCAACTTTACTGAATTCATTTATTATATATGTATTCAATTGAATCATTCAATTGAATTTTTTGGTGGAGTCTTTAGAGTTTTCTATGTATGGTATCATGTCATCTGCAAACAGTGAAAGTTTTACTTCTTCCTTATAAATTTGGATGCCTTTGCATCCTTTTTTTTGTCTGACTGCTTTAGCTAGGACTTCCAGTACTATGTTGAATAAAAGACTAGACATTCTAGTCTTGTTTGTGATCTACAAGGAAAAGCTCTCTGTTTTTTACCATTGAGTATGATGTTAGCTGTTAGTTTTTCATATATGGCCATTATTAAATTGAGGTATGTTCCCTCTAAACCCACACTGTGAAAGTTTTTATTCACTGTGAAAGTTGAATCTACTGAGATAATCATATGATTTTTATCATTTGTTAATGTGGTATATAATGTTGATTGATTTGCAAATATTGAACCATCCTTGCATCCCTGGAATAAATCTCACTTGATCTTGGTGAATGATCCTTTTAATGTATTGTTGAATATGGTTTCCTAATATTTTGTTGAGGATTTTTGCATTTATGTCCATCAGGGATACTGGCCTATAGTTTTCTTTTTTGTAGTGTCTTTGGTTTTGGAATCAAGGTAATGATGGTCTCACAGAATATATTTGAAAATTTACCTTCCTCTTTAATTTTTTTTTAGAATAGATTGAGGAGAATAGGCATTAACTCTTCTTCAAATGTCTGGCATAATTCCCTGTGAATCCTTGATTTTGTTTGTTGGCCTTTTTTTTTTTATTACCAGTTCAATTTGGTTACTAATAACCAGTCTATTCAGATAATTCTATTTCTTCCAGATTTAGAAATTGTATGTTTCTCAGAATTTATCCATTTCTTCTAGGTTGTTCAATTTGTTGGCATATAATTTTTATAGTAGTATAGGCTTTTCTTTTAAATTAGTGCATATGTTATTTATATATATACATATATACATACATATATATGTATATATATGTATATATACATATATACACATATATACATATACACACATAGATATACATATATATACATATACATATATGTATATGTATATATATGTATATATATAAGTGGTGGCTGTATATATATACATATATGTATATGTATGTATGTACATATATGTATATACATATATGTATATGTGTGTATATATATATGTATATAAAAGTGGTGGCTGGAGAAGATCCATAGACCATAAGGACCATTGAAAGAAATAAAGGGTGACTCCTGAGAAAGAGGTTGCAAGAATATAATGAATCTCAGCTTCAGGAATCCTTACAATAACTTCTTTATTTCCTGAGGTTACCTCCAAGGCTCTGTTTCTTGAAACAGATTAAAAAAAAAAAAAAATATATATATATATATATATATATATATATATATACACACTAACCAAATCTTAGCCGTTCTTGTCAACCAAAGCTCCATACGACCATCTCTGAATTTCTTTCTATTGTCTATCCTGTTCGCTATTTTTCAGGGTTTGATCTTATCTCCTGGTTTTACTGGTAATGTTTTATTAAATTCTACAACTTAAATCCAGAAAATTATAGAGTCTCCAATAATGTTATATTCCTCTTGAAAGGATTCTCCTGCTAAGCAGAAGGATGATTACCTTAATCCAATCAGAGACTGAGCTAAATTGAGCCTTGCTCATAGTTTTGGTAAAACTTAGTCTACCTCTGACCTTCTCCTATTCCTTCTACATATGTGTCTGTGTGTATACATACATACGTATATACAAACATGTAATAATGTTCTATGTATTATATATTATATAATACAAAAGTATTTACAATTTAACAGATAAATTTTTTTAAATCTAGATTTCTGTTTGTTCTCAGAATACTGGTGTGCTACAAACTCTTTCATCCTGAGAACAAAATTTATTTATGAAATATGTTTTTTCTTTAGATTCTCTTTTATCTTTCAAGTAATTTTAAAAATAACATGTTGTGCTCGCTTCGGCAGCACATATACTAAAAATAACATGTTAAACTTAGGGCCAGTGACTTTTTTGTTGTGATAAAACAAAATTAACCATTTTACCTATTTTAAGGTATACAATTCACTGATTTTTAGCAGATGTGTCACTGATATTTTGTGGAAGATTATAATTATCCTTAGATGGCACCATGATTTGTAAATAATAGAGCTATTGTATTTTTACACACTTTAAAAAAAATTCATTTTTTCACAAGATCATTTAACTGGCCACTTAAACTATCAAGGTTGTAAAAAAGAAAACAAAAAAGAACTCCCAGATAGCCAAAACAGATATCAAAAAGCCCATGTAGTAAACTAGATTTCATGTATATTATTCATGCAGAACTTATATCTTACAAGACTGAGAAGCTTAGAGGCTTGTTTTTTATAATTGTAGCAGAAAAGGCTCATGGCAGACATAACAAGTGGAAGCCTATGTGAGAAAAGAGAGAAAAAAATAGAAAAATATTTTTAAAATCACAGCAATTTAACTCTGTATGTTAACTATACTGGAGTTAAAAAACAATTATAGCAATCTGTGGCATATTTAGTAATTTCCAAGGATGTAATTATGCTCAAACACATCTATTGTCCAAATTGACCTATAGTTAAATACAATCCCAATGAAAACCTTAAATATACCAACAAATTGGACAACCTGGAAGAAACAGATGGACAGAATCATTAAGTAATAGAATATCTGAAGAGAACTACTGCTGGGAAGAATATTGGAAATCAATAATCAAAATCCTTCCAGCAAACGTAAGTCCAGGACCAGATAAGCTTCACTGGTGAATTCTACCAGCATTTATTAGTCCAAAAAATAAAAGAACAGGGAACATTCTGAAACTCCTTTTACAAGGCCAGCATTACCCTGATACCAAAACCAGACAAGAACACTACAAGAAAAGAAAATTACAGGCCAGTATCTTTGATGAACATAGATGCAGACATCCTCAACAAAATGTTAGCAAACTGATTTCAACAATATGTTGAATAGGATCAACATATTTTAGCAATATGTTAAAAGAATCATATACCTTCACCAAGTGGAATTTATTCCAGGGATGAAAACATGATTCAACAACTGCAGATCAGTCAACAGGACACCAAACAAAATAAAGGGTAAAAATCATATCATCATCTGAATAGATGCAGAAAGAGCATTTGACAAAATTCAACATCAATTTATGATAAAACTCTCAACAAAATAAGTACAGTGGGAGCATATCTCAGCATAATAAAGGCCATGTATAACAAATCGACAAATAACCTCATACTCAATGGGGAAAGCTGCAGCCTTTCCCTCTAAGATCAAAAACAAGAATGTCTACTCTCATCACTTTGATTCAATATACTATTAAAGATCCTAGCCAGAGCAATTAGGCAAGAAAAAGAAATAAGAGTCATTCAAATCAGAAAGGAAGAAGCAAAACAGTCTATTAGTTTTAACAGTTTTTTGGTAAAGTTGCAGGATATAAAATTTATATACAAAAATACCTTGTGCTTTAAAAAAAAATGTTTGAGAGAGAGCACATAAGCAGGGGAGGAGCAGAGACACAGAGAGAGAATCCCATGCAAGCCCCATGCTGTCAGTGCAGAGCCTGATTTGGGGTTCCATCTTATGAAAAGAGTCGGATGTTTGGGCCATGCAGGCATCCCTCTTGCACTTCTATACAGTAATATTGAACTGTGAGAAATAAATGAAGAAAACAAAACCATTTATAAGAATATCAGAAAGAATAAACTGTTGAGAAGTAAATTTAATCACAGAGCTGAAAGACCAATTACATTGAAAATGGTAAGACACTGAAGAAACTGAAGATGACACAAATAAATGGAAATATAAACCATGCTCATGGACTAGAAGAATTAATGTTGTTAAATGTCCATACTACCTAAAACAAATTACAGATTCAGTGTAATCCCTTTCAAAATTCCAATGACATTTTTCATAGAACCAGAACAAATAAGCCTTAAAATTTATATGGAAACAAAAAGACCCCAAATATCCAAAGCAATCAAGAAAGAACAGGGGAGGAGTTAAGATGTTGGAGAAGTAGGGAGACCCTGGGCTTTCCTTGTCCATCAAATAGCTGTATTAAGGTCAGATCACTTGGAACACTCAGGAAATAGATTTGTGGAGTGGCAGAAGGATCTCCGTAGTAGGAGGGAGACAGCATGGCAGGTGCAAGGCATGGGACTGTTTTTTAGGGACAGAGTATTTCAGATAGAGTATGAAGAGCTCTAGTCTGGGGTGGGGGAGAAGGGGGCTGGATCCACATAAAGCCTCATCCTTTAAGACTTTGGGTTTTGAATCCCAGACACATGCCAAAGAAAAAACACAAGAGGGTTGTGGCACAGGGAAAACTGACTGCCCTTGATATTCTGTGAGGGCTGCCTAAACACTGTGGGTTGTGAGATCCCCTGTCCAGAGAAGAGATATTGGGGTGGCGCCATTTCCCCCACCACCAACATGGTGGGACTTCGAAGAACAGCACAGTGGCTCCCAGTGGAGGCAGGACCCATTTACACCAAACCCTGCACCCCTGTGACAGGCAATTGCTTATTTACTCGTGCAAGACTGATCGTGAGCCAATGCAGCAAGCCTCTCCTCCAGAATACCAGCATGGGCATCACCCCACATACACCAAGTGTACTGAAAATCGAGTGCTTCAGAGTGACACCAAAAGTTCTGGCTTACTTCAAACAAAAAAATTAAAGCATGCCTAGTTAAAGGTACAAATGCTCCCCACTGCAAGCAAGGAGTAACTCTGCAGAGTACTTACCAGTGGGAAAGAACAGCCAAAACACAATAGCAGAGTGCACACAGCATATATCCGAAACACTTCCTGAATTGCCAGGCCCTGGACAGTATGTGACCCCTTTTTAATATGGCAGTACTCTCAGGTGCAGGAAGCAACAAGCTTTTAAAACACATGAAAGACAAAAACTTAGCCAAAATGACAAAATTCTCCCCAAATGTAAGGTCAAAAAGAAATTGCAGCCAGTGACTTGCTCAACAAAGATAAGCAATTTATCTGAACAAGAATTTAGAACAACAGCCTGTGCTTTGAAAAAAGCACAGATAAACCCTTGCTTCAGAGATCAAAGACCTAAAAACTAGTCAGGCTGAAATAAAAAAATGCTATAACTGAGATGCAAAACTGACTGGATACAGTCACAACAAGGATTGAAGAAGCAGAGGAGAAAATAGGTGAAACTGAAGAAAAATTATAATGGGAAAGGAAATTATTAGATCATGAGGGGAGAATTACAGAACTTAGTGATTCCATAAAGTGAAACAATAGCTGCATCATAGGAGTCCCAGAAGAAGAGTGGGAAAAGGGGGCAGAAGATTTATTGAACAAATTATAGCTAAGAACTTCATTAATCTAGAGAAGGAAATAAGCATTAAAGTCCAAGAGGCACAGAGAACACCCCTCAAAATCAACAATAACAGGCCAATACCACAGCATATCATAGTGAAACTTGCAAAATACAAAGATAAAGAGAGAATTCTGAAAACAGCTTAGGGACAACAGGTCCTAAATCTACAAGGCAGACACATAAGGTTAGTAGCAGACCTGTCCACTCAAACTTGGCAGGCCAGAAGAGAGTGGCAGGAAATATTCAATGTTCTGAATAGGAAAAATATGCAGCCAAGAATCCTTTACCCAGCAAGACTGTCATTCAGAATAGGAGGAGAGAGAGAGTTTCCCAGAAAAACAAAAACTAAAGGAGTTTGTGAGCACTAAGCCAGCCCTGCAAGAAATTTTAAGGGGGGCTTTCTGAGTGGAGGAAAAAGAGAAGACCAAAGCAAGAAAGACTACAAAGGACCAGAGACCATCACCAGAAACACCAACTTTACAGGTAACACAATGGCACTAAATTCGTATCTTTCAATAATCACTCTGAATGCTCCAATCAAAAGACCTAGGGTGTCAGAATGTATAGAAAACAAGATCCATCTATATGCAGCCTACAAGAGACTCATTTTAGACCTAAAACCACCTGCAAATTTAAAGTGAGGGGATGAAGAACCATCCATTGTGCTAATGGATGTCAAAAAAAGCTGAAGTAGCCATACTACTTTCAGACAAACTAGGTTTTAAAACAAAGATTATAACAAGATATGAAGAAGGGCATTGTATCATAATTAAGGGGTCTATCCATCAATATATCTAACAGTTGTAAATATATATGTCCCCAACTTGGAAACACCCAAATATATAAATCAATTAATCACAAACATAAAGAAACTCATTGATAATAATACCATATTGGTAGGGGACTTTAACCCCACTTAAAGCAATGGACAGATCATCTAAGCAGAAAATCAAGAAGGAAACCAAGGCTTTGAATGACACATTACACCAGATGGACTTGACAGATATATTCAGAATATTTCATCCTAAAGCAGCAGAATATACATTCTTCTCAAATGCACATTCTCCAAAATAGATCACACACTGGGTCACAAATCAGCCCTCAACAGGTAGAAAATACCAAGATCTTACCATGGGTATTTTCAGATCACGATACTATGAAACTTGAAATCAACCACAAGAAAAAATTTGTAAAGTCCTCAAATACATGGAGGTTAAAGAACATCCTACTAAAGAATTAATGGCTTAACCAGGAATTAAAAAAGAAATTAAAAATACAAGGAAGCAAATTAAAATGAAAACATGATAGTCCAAACCCTGAGGAAAGTGCATTGCAATGCAGGCCTATGGCAAGAAGCAATAAAGGTCCTGAATATACAGCCTAAAACTACCACCTAAAGGAACTAGAAAAGGAGCAGCAAATAAAGCCTCATATCAGCACAAGAAGGGAAATAATAGAAGACTAGGGCAGAAATAAATGATACAGAAACAAACAAACAGTAGAACAGAACAGTGAAAGTAAAACTGGTTCTTTTGAAGAGTAAACAAAATTGATAAACCCCTAGCCAGACTTATCAAAAAGAAAAGAGAGAGGACCCAAATAGATAAGATCATGAATAAAAAAGTAGAGATCACAATCAACACCACAGAAACACAAACAATTGTTAGAGAATACTATGAAAAATTATATGCCAACAAATTGGACAATCTAGAAGAAATGGACAAATTCCTAGAAACTCACATATTACCAAAACTGAAACAGGAAGAAATAGAAAATTTGAACAGGCCCATAATCAGCAAAGACATTTATCAAAAACCTCCCAACAAACAAGCATCTCAGACCAGATGACTTCCCAGAAGAATTCTACCAGACATTTAAAGAAGAGTTAATACCTATTCTTTTCAAACTGTTCCCCAAGATAGAAATGGAAGGAGAGCTTGCAAACTCATTCTATGAAGCCAGCATTACTTTCATTCTAAAAGCATATGAAGAAGACCCCCTCTAAAAAGGAGAAATACAGGCCAATATCCCTGATGAACCTGGATTAAAAATTCTCACCAAGATACAAGCAAATTGAATTCAACAGTATGTTAAAGGAATTATTCACCGGAATCAAGTGGGATTTTATTCTTGGGCTGCAGGGATGGTTCAGGATTTGCAAATCAATCAGTGTGATACATCACATTAATGAAAGAAAGAATATGAACCTTATGATCCTCTCAATAGATGCAGAAAAAGCATTTGGCAAAATATAGCACCCTTTCTTGATTAAAAAAAAAACACAATGAAGTAGTAACAGAAGGAACATGCTTCAACATTTTATAGACCATATGAAAGATCCACAGCTAATATCATACTCAATGGGGAAAAACTGAGAGCTTTCCCCCTAAGGTCAGGAACGTGACAGGATCCATTCTCACCCACTGTTGTTCAACATAGTACCAGAACCCTTAGTCTCAGCAATCACACAACAAAAAGTAATAAAAGGCATCCAGATCAGCAGTGAAGAAGTCAAACTTTCCCTCTTCGCAGAGGACATGATACTCTACATGGAAAGCTTGAAAGTCTCCACCAAAAACTGTTAGACCTGATATATGAATTCAGCAAAGTCACAGAATATAAAAATTAATGCAAAGAAATTGGTTGCCTTTCTATACACCAATAATGAAGCAGCAGAAAGAGAAATCAAGGAATTGATCCCATTTACAATTGCACCAAAAACCATTCAAACAAAGATCTAGGGATAAACCTAAACAAAGAGGTAAAAGATCTGTACGCTGAAAACTATAGAAAGCTTATGAAGAAATTGAAGACGACACACAGAAATGAAAAAATATTACATGTTCATGGACTAGAAAAACAAACATTGTTCAAATGTCTATACCACCCAGAGCAATGTACACATTTAATACAATCCCTATCAAAATACCACCAGCATTTTTCTACCAAACTTTTTAAAATTATATTTTAAGTCTGTATTATCCATGGAAATGCTTTATTTTTTTTAAGTTTATTTGTTTATTGAGAGAGAGCACACACACTTGCACATGAATGGGGGAAGGGCAGAAAGGGGAGGGAGAAAGAGAATCTCAAATAGGCTCAGCAATGTCAGAGCAGAGCCCATCACAGGGCTGGATCCCACAATCTGTGAGATCACCTGAGCTGAAATCTAAGCGTCAGACACTTAACTGAGCCATCCAGGTGCCCCTCTACCAAACTTTTAAAGAAGAATTACCACCAATCCGACTACATCTCAGGTCATGATCTTGCAGTTCATGAGTTCAAGCTCTGCATCAGACTCACTCTTATCAGCACAGAGCCCACTTCAGATCCTCTTCTCCCACCCCCGCCCCTCCCTTGCTCATGCTCCCTCTCAAAAATACACATTAAAAAGAAAAAAAAAAGTCGAGGAATCCTGAAAAACCTCCTAGAACTAACAAATGACCTCAGCAGGTTGCAGGACAAGAGATAAAATTTTAAAATTCAGCTCTATTTCCATAGAGAGCAATGAACACACAGACACCAAAATTTAAAATCCAGTGCCACATATAGTTGCTCAGAACAATAAAATACTTAGCTGACAAACACATGCAAGACTCCTCTGCTGAAAACTACAACACAATGATGAAAAAAATGAAATATCTAAATCAATGTAGAGACATACCATGTTCATAAATGGGAAGACACAACACAGGAAAATGTCAGTTCTCCCCCTATTGATATACAGGTTTACCCCAACTCCTATCACAATCACAGTGAGTTTAATGGCAGATATAGGCAAGATCATTATAAAATTTATATTGTAGGGTGCCTGGGTGGCTCTGTCGGTTGAGTGTCCAGCTCTTGATCTCTGTTCAGGTCATGATCTCATGGTTCATGAGTTCGAGCCCTGCATCAGGCTTTGCGCTGATGGTGTGGAGCCTGCATGGGAGTCTATCTCTCCCTCCCCCTCTGCCCCTCCCCTACTCTCTCTCTCTCTGAAAATAAATCAACTTTAAACATAAAATAAATTTATATAGAAGAGTTAACATAATTTTGAGAAAGAAAAACATATAGAGGGAAGTAGTAGTCTATCAATTTTCAAGATGACTTACATAGCTACAGTAAACAAGCCTGCAGTATTGATATAGGGATAGACACATAAAGAAAGAGAATAGAAGACCCAGAAATAGACCCATACAAATATGCTGAAATGACTTTTGATAAGGGTGCAAAACCAATTCATTGGAGGAGGGATACCTTTTGAACAACTGCCTTTTTTTTTTTTTTTGGCCTTATGACTATAAGGTCAAAAAAAAAAGCCTTAACCTAAACCTTACAGCTTATAAAAAATGGGTCATATGCAAAAAGAAAAATTGGAGACCTAGGGCTTGGTAAAGATTCTTAGACATGGCACCAAAAAAAATCCATTAAAGAAAAAATTGGGAAACTGGACCTACTCAAAAGCTTTTGCTCTATGAAAAACCCTCTCAAGAGAATGACAAGCAATAGATTGGAAGAATATATATGCAATATATTTGCAAACCACATTACCTGACAGAAGGCTCATACCTAGCATATATAAAGAAATCTCAAAACTCAACAGTAAAAAATAATGCAATTAAAAATTCAGCAAAACACATGAGGAGACATTTCACTTAAGAGAATACATGATAGCAAATAAGCGTGTGAAAACATATTCAACATAATTATCACTTCAGGAAATGTAAACAAAAGCCATAATGAGACATAATAAAACACCTGTTAGAACAACTAAAATTAAAAACTGTGGCAATACAAAATGCTGGCAATGGTGCAGATAAACTAGATCTCATACCTTGTTCATGAGAATGTGAAATGATATTACTATTCTGGAAAATAGTTGGACAGTTTCTAATAAAACTGAACATATGCTCACCAATGATCCTGTAACTGTCCACACAAAAGCCTATACACAATTGTTCACAGCAATTTTATTTGCAATAGTCATAAACTGGAAACTAATATAGTGAATGATTAAACTGTGGCACTTAATCCATGAAATCTCACTAAACAATACAAAGGAGTCAACTATTTTTTTTAACTTTATTTTTTTATTTTGAGAGAGAGAAAGCGCAAATGGGGGAGGGGCAAAAAGAGAGGGAGAATCATGAGCAGGCTCTGCAAGATCAGTACAGAGCCTGATGCAGGCTTGAACCCATGAGACTTTGAGAAAATGACCCGAGTCAAAATCAAGACTCAACTGACTAAGCCACCCAGGTGCCCCAAGGAGTCAACTACTGATACATGGAACAACTAGGATAGACCTCAAAGATGTTAGGTTTAATGAGAAAATTCCAATCTCAAAAGGTCTCATTTTGTATGATTCTATGTGTGTAATATTCTCAAAATAACAATTATAGAAATGGAGAATAGATTAGTGGTTGCCAGTGATTACATATTGGGCAGAGGAAGAAGGATGGCAGAGAAATGGCATGTGAATCTTTACAGTGATGAAATAGTTTTGTATCTTGATTATAGTGGTGCTTATACAAATCTACAGGTGATAAAATGACAGAACTTTACACATACATTGTACTAATGTCAGTTTCCTGGCTTTGATATGATAATTATGTAAGATGTAATCATCAAGGGAAACGGTAAAATATACAAGAACCTCTGTGTATTATCTTTGCAAACTTCTTGTCTGTTATTACTTAAAAATAAAAGGCTTTGGGTTTTTTTTGTTTTCTTTTCTTTTTTCAAAAGAAAGAAAGCAGGTAATGACTCTTAAGATCCAAACTTAATAATAAAGAATTAAGTGGGGCACCTGGGTGGCTCAGTCAGTTAAACATTCCACTCTTGATTTTGGCTCAGGTCATGATCTCACAGTTGTGAGATTGAGCCCCCTGGTTGGGGCTCCATGATGGGCATGGAGGCTGCTTAAGATTCTGTCTTCCCACTCCCTCCCCTCCCCAGCTTGTGCATACACATTCTCTAATAATTAGTTAATTAATTTTAAAAATAAAAAATAAGTAACCCTTCTTTTTAGCTGTGCTACTTAAGACAGGTCAATGTACAACCTTTGAATAGTACTTAAAACAATTTTTTTCAGCTTTTCTAGGTCAATTTTGGAATAAGTAGTTTCTTTTCTTGAACTAAGTTATGGAGCCTGGGGCATGGAAAATAATTTTTTAAGTACCTTATTATTCCTATTTGGCTAATGATTTAGATTTTAGTCTTTTTGTTATTCAATTTCTCATGTTACTAAAATCAATTTTGATAGGAACTAATTTTGCATCTGTTTGGGAATTAACAAAAGATGAAACACGGCTAAATAATTATCTTTCCTCTAATACACAAGATATACCAGAAGAATCATGGGCAGCATTCCAAAGAAGTTCTGTGACAATGCACAGTAAAGCAGTATCGGGCATTCGTAACAAATCAATCTGTTGCACCCTCATTGGCAGCTCACAAAGGCACAATATCTAGTCATGTCCCTATGAAATATGGAAAAATTAATGTCCCATTCTATATTCCCCATGTTACTACTTTTTTTTAAGACAGAGCTAGTGCTTGGAGGGAGCAGGAAAGATCAGGAAAATGATTTTTTTTTTGCCTTGCTCTTAACACTTAATGTATTATTATTGTGTATTGTTATTATTAAACTTCATTACATGACCATATCTCTCAAAAATTAATATACACCAAAAAATCAATATTATGTGCCTTAGTTTTCCTATCTACCATGGGGGAGGAGGAGGTATTGGTATCCTACATGATAAGATTAGAAATAATCAGAGAAAAAAATCATAGCATAATTATCTTAGAGTAGGAATTTTTTTCTCAAATTAAAAAAATAAACATTTCAGCTTAACTTTTTAAAGAAAATTCTATTTTTAAAACCTGTAACTTACTGCTGTCAAAACATACCATATATCCACTAAAAATGTTTCTCATTTGTAGATTTTGGTAACATTCTGGTCATTACATGACAGGGCCCCCACTGTGGTCCCATTAGCACAGTTCTCTGGGCAAGTACAGGCAGTTCAGATTTGGCTATTAATAGAAGTCTAGAGGGTAGAATAAAAGAATCTCCCCTATGCATTCCTTTGACTATTTATAAGGCATTTTTGAAACAAAGGGTTCTTTTTTTTCAAAGGAAAAATCAATTTTAATACTATTAAGTAACACAAAATGTTATAGAAGATCTAGATGTAAGGGGACTTATTTGAAAACTGAACTATTTGAGAGGATGTAAAAAGTGTTCTGAGTTGTGGTATCTTTAAAGTTTTTTATCTTCTAGTTTTAGTCTTATTCTTTCCATTTAAAAATATTTGTTCTGAAATCTTGAAAGTCCTTTCTTGAGAAGGCAGGAAAGCCAGAGTTATGAATGAATTCACTTAAAAATTGTTTTAAAGCTCCTGGAAAAATGGCAGGCTATACTCATTCATTTTGCTGTCTCCCAAAACTACAATAAGGAGGAAGAGAAGTAAAGGGTGGGTAACTGACCTATGAAAGAACCTAGCACGGGGAAGGCTGAGAACTAAGCCAAATTCTACAAATCCAAAGGATAGAAGCTACTTTGAATTTGTCAGCAGCATCACTGGAAGCAGTTCAACAGTGGATCAATACCTTCAAACTTCACAAGAAAAATTACTCACTAGAATTCTCAAATTATAAGGGAGAGTCCTCAAGATGCTAAAAGAAATGGCACTAACAGGTAACTATGAAGTCAGGGTAGAAAGAAGGGATAAAAAGAAAAAAGTTTGATCTTCATTCCACAAGGATGACCAACTTTGTCCGCCCAGCAGAAAAGTAGAGGCTTATTTTCTAGGGGTGTATTTTCTAAAGAGTGTTAAGATCCAACCCCAAGATGAGTACCATGCCACAAATGGGGATTAAGTGATGGTTATCCAAACAAAAATGCTAAGATCCCTGGTCTTCTTTTTTTACTTATCTACTGCTAGCCAGTGTTTCAGGAGCCAATTTCTAGGCAAGAGATTTCAAAATTGCTCAGACTAATAGTAAAGATCTGTTACATCTACAAAGGTATTAACATCCTGGGCTCCCCAGCAAATGCTCCCCACCACCAAAATCATCCTATGTAAAGCTAGTCTTCAATTTAACAGAATTCACTCAGAGTTTGTCCAATGACTCCCTAGAATGGGGCTCTTATTTATAAATGCAATAGGAAAGCAGAAAATAGACTATTATTGTTCAGTTTCTCTCTTCCAAGGAACCTTCATGTAACTGTAGCTATATTGTCTTTTCTTTACATAGCCAGTTTTGTGAATGCTACTCAGATTTTCAAAATTATACCATATGCTGTCTAGTGATAGTCATAAAGCACGGTAGTAAAATGTTCTGTGATAAGATCTCTGGGCTAATGGAGAATCTAGATCTTTGCTGATTATCTATTTGTCTCTCAGAAATTACCCAGTCACAAATGCCTTGCACAATTTAGTCAAAATGATCCAACATTCAGGTATGAATAGAATTCATTAGCATTATCAATGGAAGGTGGGTTGTTTCCCTTAAATAGGAATTCCTAATTTTAAGATTTAAGGTTTCCTACATTTAGACTATTTATATTTATTTATTACTGATATAGTCATTTTTTATTTTCTTTAATGAGATACTAAAATAGTTGAAGAATGTATCCATTTTATATTGTCTGTATAGAAAACTGGTTTGTCGGGGCCACTTCCTCATTTTTCTTAGGCTTTACAGGTTAGATCAGCTGTTCTTCACCTTGCTAGATCTTTTCCTCTTTTTGAAAAAAACAAATTGCCAAAATCAAACTCATAGATGATGAACATGTGTGTGTGTACGTAATTTTAATAAAACACATTTATAATTTTTAAAAATATAAAACTTTGTGACACTTCTAGAATAAAACACATAATGAAATATTAAATTGCTTATATCTGTGCTTAGGATCACTGTAAATGTAACAACTACAAATGCAGACTGTGTTGTATTTATGACTCAAATACTGAAAGCTTCACCTCTAGGTTGGCCCTTAAACATAGTCAACAAACCAAGAAACAGAGGACTTAGCCTGTCACAAGAACTGTAAGTGAAAGACTTAGTGCTTAGCATGGCAAACAATGTAGTTATTATCCAAGCCAGATGTTTCTGTTCCTACATTCCTGATCTATGGCTATGATACATGAGGTCTTCCGTTTTTTCTGTCTTGTTAAAAAAAAAAAGGAAGGGGGTGGGGCGTGAAGGAACTCCTATTGTGCCAACACAATCTGAAATCTGCATTTTAAAGAAGTTGTACTTACAGGAGAGAAGTGTAAGTAGAAAAGCCTTTCAGAAACTCTTCAACTAAAAGTAATTTGTGATGTCCTGAAGCCCATGCAGTGCTTGAGCCAGATACGAAAGTTTGATCTTTTATACTAGGAGTAATCCTATATATGTCTGTCTGTCTCTATATCTAGATGTATGAAATTTTAATTTTTATTCTTAGCTTTCAACATTATGTGAATCTCTGTCTAGGCAAAGCTGAATTGCCTGCGAGAATATCACCACTGGACCAGCCTCTAAGGGTACACCTCTGGAGAGCCCAGAGGGGACCCTCCTGGACAATATTCTAACTATGGGAAAGGATCTAACCCAGAGTGGGACAACTCATACCCCCTCCTCAAAGATACTTAAACTTTTCTGGGATTCACAGGTTATTTCACACCCTATTTGTCTAACCTTATTGCTCTGTTCAATGAACTTTCTCAAAAAAGTGTTAAGACTTTGCCTGAGTTCTAACTGTAAATTCTCCACATAGTTTTAATTAACAAAGACAATTAGGAGCAAACAACAAGTGGACACCTACACATAGCAATGACTAACCTAATCAAGAACACTTTAGAGATGAGCCCCTAAAGATAAGGGATATAGGCCAGAAGATGGGGAAGTTACACAGCAGTATACGTGGTTCTATGTATCCAAAAGAAAAACTCAAACATAAGCTCTGCACTGGACAGTTACTATGGCCAGTAAATAATAATTTATTATATTCACTTATAGAATATCATTTCATAGTAAATCTGACTTCCATGCCTGCTTTTCACCTTTCTAAAAAAATATCTGAGTATACATTGACATAAAATGTACATTCATTTCACCTGTATAACACAGTGAATCTACAAGTTTATACATAATGCTATGCTAACCCCAAGTGTAGCTACCAACTGTCACTACACAACACCATTATAATATCCTTGACTATATTCCTTATTTTGTTTCTTATATTCCTATTACTTACTCATTCCGTAAATGGAAGTCTATTATCTCCCATTCCCTTTCACTCATTTTGCTCATCTTGTCACTCCTTCCCCTCTGGCAACCGTCAGTCTGTTCTCTGTATTTATAGGTCTGATTTTGCTTTTGGTTTATTTATTCATTTTTATTTATTCGTTTATTCCACACATGAGTTAAATCATGTGGTATTTGCCTTTTACTGACTTTATTTCACTTAGCATAACATCCTCTAGGTCCATCAGTGCTGTCATAAGTGGCATGATCTCAACCTTTTTGATGACTGTGTATGTTCCATTGTATATATTTGTGTGTGCGTATCTTCTTTATCCATTCATCTGTCGATGGATATTTAGACTGCTTCAAAATCTTGGCTATGGAAAATAATGCTACATCAATATAAAAAGCTTTTGCATAGTTAAGGAAACCATCAAGAAAAGAATAAGGCAACCTAATGAATAGGATATTTGCAAATAATATCTCTAAAAAGAGATGAATATCCAAAATACATAATGAATTTATATAACACTAAAAAAGACAATCTGATTTAAAAAATAGGCAGAGAATATGAACATTTTTCCAAAGAAAACATACAGATGGCCAACAGACAAATGAAATGATGTTCAATATCACTCGTCGTCAGACATGAGAATCAAAACCACAATGACAAACACCTCACACCTATCAGAATGGCTAAAATAAAAAAGACAAGAAACAAGTGTTGATGAGGATGTGGAGAAAAAGGAACACTTGGGCACTGTTGGTGAAGATGTAAATTAGTACAGCCACTGTAGAAAACCATACTGAGGCTCCTCAAATAATTAAAAGCAGAAATACATGATTGAATAATTCCACTACTGGGTATTTACCCAAAGAAAACAAGAAAACTAATTCAAAAGATACTAGCCTGTTTTGTTTTGTTTTTCCTGCACCACTGGGTAATTTCACAAACCCTCACCAATCACTAGTTTAAGAACTTCACACTAAGAAATCTAAAAAGACTTAGGGAAAACCTTCTAATGTACCAAGATATAGATAACAGTCATCAGAAGACATAAAGTTAAAGACACCGTTTTATTGCAGAACACGTCCATACTCTCCATTTTGGCTAAAACTTTCCTTGAGCCTTTCAGAGTCCTAGCTATAACCAACTAACCTCACATTCAGCTTAGATTTGTACATGTTCAGTCCAGTTCACCTACTCTTCTGCTGTTCCCTGTGTCTCTCAAGTTACTTTATTGCCCCATGATCCAACCACAGAAGGTATACAAGAAATAACAAACTCCCTTCAACCTCCTATCCAGCTTCAAAATCTGCTATAATAGGAACCAATTTTCTAAAACAAGAAAGTTCTAAAATCCATGTAAAATTTTTATTGGCTTAAACTCTGCTTCTACCACTCAAATCTATACCTTAGAGTTAAATTTTTGTACCAGATTACCACACAAAAGATAAAACACATACAGATAATACATAAATAAATCAGAAAAAATTACTGAAGATGTCATGTTCAGGGCAGTGTGGAAAGGGGATATAGTCAGCATAGCCATAGGTTTTGTTTCTGGTGTTGTTTGGTTTGTTTTTACTGTATCTTAATTTGCATAAAATATGCATTAAACCACTTACGATAATATACATTTATATTTAACTCATCTATATTAACTTCCAGATATGTAAAAGTTACTATGTAAGAAATGTTGGAAACAAGGCAAAATAAGTACTTTAAAACCAAAGTTTTAACAACCTGTTCAATTATAATGTATTATAAGACTAATGAAAATTGTATCAGTTGCAAGGAAATTTTACTCTTTTAGATGGAATATAAGGCTCTGCTTGAGAACTTTAACTTTAATCTGGAACTTTCAAACACTAATATGGTTGTATGGCCTTTTAAAAGCCTTTGGGTACAGGAATGATAAAATGTGGTTTTAGTTATTGGCATGCCTGTGCAACAAAGCATTTGGGAAATGTGATTGACAGGCGAGGAGTGTGTATAAAAGAAACCTATGCTTATGTCTGCTTCAGTGACTTTATGAGCCACACCCTACTTGTAAATTGTAAACTGTCATTCAAAGTAGCATAGTGATGTTTTAAACAAGTTGGGTTATAATACTCCTACTTCTTTTGTCCTAATGCCTAAAGGTAAATTCAGAAACTGCTATGTTTTGGCTCATAAAAGGATCCATCTGGAAAATAATAATAATAATAATAATAATAATAATAATAATAATAAACCCAAATAGAAAAGAGTAATGCAAAGATTTGTCACACTATGCATATATATAAGTTGTATATTTAAACATGAGCTAATTCATCTTTCATTATAGTTCAACTATTTCAGACTGGGGACAGAAAAAATAATTTTATTAATTATTTTCAGGTTTTGAACCAGTATTTTAAAATACTATTAATATATACTGAATTAAAATTGTTATTAACACCAACAGCTTCAATCGAGACCCTTTTTTTTATAAAGAGCTATGGTGAAAAAAAAATGTGTTTTAAAGCATAGTGTATTTTATTAGAAATGCCTAATTTTACATTAAAATATTAAAATAGGTGCAGAAGAAATATATATTCACATTATGACGTTTCTAATAACTACAATTTTGAACTGAAATAATGGATGAAAATAAGTATTACAGTGAACTGGCTTCTTACTAAATATATTCTAAAAATTTATTACTAAATATCAGATAATTTAGTCTTAACTAATCTTTTTTTTTTTTAACGTTTATTTATTTTTGAGACAGAGAGAAACAGAGCATGAACGGGGGAGGGTCAGAGAGAGGGAGACACAGAATCTGAAACAGGCTCCAGGCTCTGAGCTGTCAGCACAGAGCCTGATACGGGGCTGGAACTCACAGACAGCGAGATCATGACCTGAGCCAAAGTCGGATGCTCAACTGACTGAGCCACCCAGGCACCCCTCGTCTTAACTAATCTTAATGAAATATAAAATATTGGGGTACCTGGGTGTCTCAGTCGGTCAAGCATCCAACTTCAACTCAGGTCACGATCTCGTGGTTCATGAGTTCGAACTATATGTCTGCGCTAACAGCACAGAGTTTACTTTGGGTCCTCTGTCTCCCCCTCTCTGCCCCTGCCCCACTCATAAACGCTTCTCTCTCAAAAATAAACATTTAAAAATTTTTTAAAATAAAATATGAACCATTAAAAAAACTCATATTGTACACAGTAAAGTCAATGAAAATCCCTCATAACCTCTCCTTCCCTGACCAAAAACTTTACCTGCAACAAAATAACTTTTGTGTTCTAAATTTCAACAAGGTTAATAATTCAAATGTCTAGCTTTTAGATAAGTATTAAAGGTTGTAATCTTTTACTGTGTATTACCAAATTGAATTCTGGTCAGTGCTCAAACTATAAGGTAAAAGACCTTTGAGTGTGATTGCTCAGTAACTTAGTATACAATAGTGACACTTCTAATTTTTCATATCTGAATGGATATGAAGGATATGTCAATGGATGGAGGCAACCTTAAGGGATATTAGGTAGTCTAGTCTTTGTCTGGGGATTCAACTGTAGGATTACTGAGCTTTTCTTTTTGAGGTGGACCAAACCACACAACTATGTCTCAGGAAGGCTATTTATCTGACAAGTAAGAAAAGATAAACACCTGTAAGTTGATGTTTAAAGCCCAAACTAGTTTTGAAGTAACAAGAAAGGGAAAGCTAACAGTTCAAATTTCAGTCACTTTTCATCTAAAGCCATCAATGTGTGCACTGGTCCATTAATTATCTGGCCCAGCACAAAATGATATGTTAGTCTTCCCTTTTACTCTATGATGACAGCTGTGAGGGAAGATTTTAATTAGGGAGAAAGAAAGTTATTTCCAATACTTTATTTGTTTGTCCTACTTAAATCATCAATGAAAATGATCAAGTTTAATTGAAGACAAACCAATTGTTTTGTTGATTACTCTGATAGAACCAAAATAAAATTGAAGAGATAATCTAAAACCTAGGATTCTAATGGACCCAGCTTTTCCAGGTTAATGAGACATTCTGTCTCATTTTGTTCTGTAAAGGGCCACATGGTAAATATTTTAGACTTAGGGAACATAGTTTCTGTCACAACTACTCAGCTCTGCCATTGGGCAAAAGCAGCCCTAGATAATAGAATATGTAAATGAATGATCAAGGCTAAGTTCCAATGAAATTTTACTGTGGGCACTGAAATATAAATTTCACACAATGTTCACTTGTCACAAAACATTATTCTTCTTTTGACTTTATTTCCACTATTAAAAATATAAAAATCACTCCTAGCTTATAGGTTGCAGAAAAACAGGCATCAGGCTAGAGTTAGCCTGGTCATAGTTTAGTAACCCTCATTTTAATAGATTATTTTTGTTCTTGTTTTACAGACTTATTTCTGTGTATTAGCTGTGTCACTGAGATTTTTTAAAAAACCTTCTTTAGGGGCGCCTGGGTGGCGCAGTCGGTTAAGCGTCCGGCTTCAGCCAGGTCACGATCTCGCGGTCCGTGAGTTCGAGCCCCGCGTCAGGCTCTGGGCTGATGGCTCAGAGCTTGGAGCCTGTTTCCGATTCTGTGTCTCCCTCTCTCTCTGCCCCTCCCCCATTCATGCTCTGTCTCTCTCTGTCCCAAAAATAAATAAACGTTGAAAAAAAAAAAAAAAAAACCTTCTTTAAAGTAAATATTAGCAGGGTGCCTGGGTGGCTCGGTCAGTTAAACATACAGCTCTTGATTTCAACACAGTTCATGATTTCACAGTTGAGATGGAGCCCTGGGTGGGGCTCTCCATTGACAGCACAGAGCCTGTTTAGGATTTTCTCTCTCTCTCTCTCCCTCTCTCTTTCTCTCTCTCCCTCCCTCCCTCTCTCTCTTCCTTCACTCCCTCCTTCCCCCTCCTTCCTCTCCATCTGCCCCTCCCCTGCTCACTCTCTCTCAAAATAAATAAACTTAAAAAGTAAATATTAGTATCTTCAACTTCACTATAAATAAGTTGCTGTGGTTTATAAGCTACTCAAGTTGGTGGTATTTTGGTACAGCAGCCTAAATGGATTAAGACAATAATAGGACACTTTATTTTTGACAACTTGATGAACACAACAACCACAGATGCTCCAGACTTACAAAGATTAAAAAAGTTATCTTGGTCCATCCTGCCCTCTTAAAATAGGAAAACCAGTTTCTCATAAAAATGAATAACAGTAAAAGTTGCCATCAAATCTCATACAAAGTTCCTTATAAAAAATAGAATAAAGAGCAGGATAATTTCCCTACAATGAAAGCACTCTAGAAAAACATACCCAAAAGTAGATGAAAACTGACCCTATTATTCTAAAATAGGTTTAAATAAATTAACACAATGATAGAAGTTACGAAAGAACAACATAAATCAGTATTAAGAGAAATTGAGAACTGAGGTGATTAGAGAAGCAAGATTTTTAAAGATGAAAAAATAATTAGAAATAAAAGGAAGAAAATCATTTCAGAAGTAAAGCTTAGACTAGAAGGATCATAAAATCAAATAAATACAATGTTTAAGATAACTGGAAAATTTGAAGGGGAAAACACTTGAAAAATAAAAAATAACTGGAGGACTCTATCAACAAAATAAGAAGGGCAACCTACAGAATGGGAGAAAATATGTGCAAATCATTTATCAGATAAATGGTGAATATCCAAAATACATAAAGAATTAACACAACTTAATGGCAAAAAAACCTAAATAAGCCAATTAAAAATGGCTAGAGAATCTAATAAGGTGCTCAACATCACTAATAATCAGGGCAATGCAAATCAAAACCACAATGAGATATCACCTTAACAATTGTTAGAATGGCTATTCTCAAAATTCCTCAAAAAATTAAAATTAAAACTACCATATGATGTAGCAATCCCATTTCTAGGTATAAATACAAAGAAAGTGAAATCAGAATCTTGAAGAAATATCTGCACTCCTATGTTCATTGCAGCATCATTCATAAGAGCAAAGACATGGAAGCAGCCTGTGTCCACTGATGGACCAGTGGATAAAGAAAACATGATACACACACACACACACACACACACACACACACACACACACATGATATATATACACAAACATACACACAATGTAGTACTATTCACCCATAAAAAATAGATTGAAATCTTGCCATTTGCAACATGGATGGACCCTGAGGCATTATACTAAGTGTAGTATGTCAGACAGAAGAGGATGAATGCCTTATGAGGTCAGTTATATATAGGATCTAAAAAAAAACCCAAAAACAAAAAAGGAAAATGAGCATATGGATATAGAGACAGATTGGTGGGTGCCTGAGGAAGGAGTTGGGGGGTGTGTATGAAATGGGTGAAGGGGTCGGAATGTACAAATTTCCAGTTATAAAATGAATTAAGTCATGAGTATGTAGTGTACAGCATGGTAAATATAGTTTATAATAGAGTACTGCAAATTTGAAATTAGCTATGAGTGTGGATCTCAAAACTTCTTTTTTTTTTCCAAGAGTTCTTATTACAAAGCACAAAAGATCCAATATGTGTGTTTTAAAAGTTTCTAAAGAAAAAAACTGAAAGCAATACAGGGGGGAATATTTTAAAACTCTAAAGAAAATGTTTCTGAAATTTAAAAATTTTATGCTTACAAAATGAAAGGACATATCACGTATCTAGAAAAATCGGCCTAAGTCAGCCAATATCAAGACATACTTTAATGAAATTCTTGGACTTGAAGCAAATAGATGCTTTAAACATTCACACAAAAATACTGAGTCCTTATAAAGAAAAGAAAATCAGATAGTGACCATTTTTTGATAGCAACACTTTTATAGTAATATATTTAAGATATTCAAGAAAAAGAAATGTTAGCAAAAGATTTATATACAACCTAAACAACCTATTATTCCCATGAATTATTCCTGGGAAATCTAGAGAAAGAAATGCAGGCAACCAAAATGACTAAGAACATCTACATAAGGACGAGTGGTAAGCATTATAAATTTATCAAACTATAAAACTAAATGATGAAGCCACAGCAATCTTGAGAAAATAGAACAAACCTCGAGGTATCTCAAGCCCAGATTTCAAGATATACTACAAAGTTTGCAGACGAAGAATGAAACTGGACCACTTTGTTAACATCATAACATTCACCACCGGAGCCACCCAGGGGGGTCCCGGATCATAACATAAACAAAAATAAACTCAAAATGTATGAAAGACCTAAATATGAGACCTGAAACCACAAAACTCCTACAAGAAAACATAAGCAGTAATGTCTTTGAAATCGGTATTAGCAACATTTTTGTAGATACATCTCTTCAGGCAAGGGAAACAAAATACAAATCAAACTACTGGGACTACACCCAAATAAAAAGCTTTTGCACAGCAAAGAAAACCATCAACAAAGTAACTTACTGAATGGGAGATGATATTTGCAAATGACATATCTGAAAAGGAGTAAATATCTGAAATTAAGAACTTACACAACCCAACACCAAAAACCATAAATAATCCAATTAAAAAATGGACTGAAGACCTGAATAAACATTTTTTCAAAGAGGACAAACAGATGGCCACAGACACATGAAAAGAAGCTCAACACCACTCATTATCAGGGAAACGCAAATCAAAGCCACAATAAAATATCACCTTACATTTGTCAGAATGGTTAAAATCAAATAGACAAGGAATAACAAGTGTTGGCGAGGATGTAGAGGAAAAGAGGTGGGAAAGTACATTGGTGCAGCCACTGTAGAAAACAGTATGGAGGTTCCTTAAGAAATTAAAAATAAAATTACCATATGATCCTGTAATCCTATTACTGGGTATTACCCAAAGAAAATGAAAGCACTAATTCAAAAAGATATATGCATTCCTATGTTTACTACAGCATAATTTACAATAACCAAGATATGGAAGCAACCCAAGCCCAGTAAAAGATGAATGGATAAAGATGTGGTATGTATATACCATGGAATTTTACTCAGCCAAAAAAATGAAATAAAATGAAAATGAAATCTCGGGGCTCTAGGGTGGCTCAGTTGATTGGGCATCTGAATCTTGATTTTGGCTCAGGTCATGATCCCAGGGTCGTGGGATCAAGCCTTGTGTTGGGCTCCATGCTGAAAGTGAAGCCTGCTTAAGATTTTCTCTCCTCTGCCCCTCTCCCACTTGCATTCTCTCTCTCTTTCCCTAAAATAAATTAATTAAAATAAAATAAATAAAATCTTACCATTTGCAATAACATGGTATTGTCTAAATACCATTGTATTTAGAAGGTATTATGCTAAATGAATTGTCAGAGAAAGACACATACCATATGACTTCACTTATATGTGGAACCTAAAAAAACAAACAAACAAATGAACAAACCAAAAGGAGAAACAGACCCATAAATGCAGAGAAAATACTGGTGGTTGCCGTAAGGGAGGAGAATGAAGGAGTGGGAGGTTATAGGCTTTCCATTATGGAATGAATAAAAGTCTTGGGGATGAGAGGTACAGCATAGGGAATATAGTCATTGATATTGTAATAGTGCTATATGGTGACACATGGTGGCTATACTTGTGGTGAGCAGAGCACAATCTATAGACCAATGAAATCAATATTTGGTATACCTGAAACTAATGTAATGTTCTGTGTTGAGTATAATTTTTTAAAAAATTAAATCTTGCCATTTGCAATAACATGGATGGAGATGGAGCCAGAGAGTATGATGCTAAGTGAAATAAGTCAGAGAAAGACAAAAACCATATGATTTCATTCATGTGGAATTTAAGAAATAAAACAAATGAACAAAGGAAGAAAAAGAGAGAAAGAGACAAACCAAGAAACAGACTCTTAACTATAGAGCACAAACTGATGGTTACCAGAGAGTAGGTGGGGGGTGGAGTTGGTGAAATAGGTGATGGAGATAAAAGAGTACACTTATCATGATGAGCACTGAGTAATGTACAGAATTGCTGAATGGCAATACTATACACCTGAAACTAATATAACACTATATATTAACTAAACTGGAATTAAAATTAAAAACTTAATAAAATGTTTTTAAAAGCTAAATGATGAATAACCAGTCACAAAAGGACAAATCCTATATGATTCTACTCATACAAAATATTGAAAATAGTCTAAGTAAAAAGGTGGTTGCTAAGTGGGGGGATTGGTGTTTAATGGGTATAGAGTTTCAGTTTTGCTAAGTGTAAAGGTAGGTTCTAGAGAATATTGCAGAACAACGTGAATACACTTATCATTACTGAACTATATAGTTAAACATTGTTGAGATGGTAAATCTTACATATTTTTTACCACAGTAAAAAAACTGACAGTTATAAGGGAGGACATAACACAGTTTAGCTATCAAAAAATGTGGGGAGAATGAGAAGAGTACAATAAAAGTAAACTAAATACAATGACTGCCTTATAGATACTGGCTGAACGTAAGAGATAACTTCAAATCTGACATTGGCGAAGAAGGACAGAAAGAAAAGTGGGCTTATAGCTAATTCCAGTATTGCTCACAGTAGGGAACCAACTGACAGTACTCCCCATATAAACGATAAGTGTCAAGGGTATTATGTAAAGGTACACATATAGGGGCACCAGGCTGGCTCAGTTAAGTGTCTAACTCTTGATTTCGGCTCAGGTCATGATCTCACATTTCATGAGATCAAGCCCCATGCTGAGAGTGCAGAGACTAGGGATTTTCTCTCTCCCTCTCTCTCTGCCCCTTCCCCACTCATGCACTCTCTCTCTCGCTCTTAAAATAAATAAAAACTTTTAAAAAAGGTACAGATATAAATGTAATTATTGGAAAAAAAAAACCAAACCTTGCTAAATATTAAAAGTTTATACACACACATTAAATAAGGCAGATAACATAGTCTCTCTGTGTGTGTATAATGAAACCTGACAAATGTGAGGCCAGACATAAAGATCTTAATAAATGTAAATGAATTAAACTCCTTTATAAAAAGACAAAGTTCAGATTAGCTAACAAAGCAAAATCCAATACTACGCTGCATGCAAGATGGATATACAGTCTTACTCTCTGAGAGAGAGAGGAAGGGATAGATGCAGGGAGAGGAAAAAAGATTAATTCAGAAAGTTTACAAATAGGGGTGCCTGGGTGGCTCAGTCGGTTAAGCATCCAACCTCGGCTCAGGTCATGATCTTGTGGTTTGTGGATTCAAGCTCTGCATTGGGCTCAATGCTGACAGCTCACAGCCTGGAGCCTGCTTTGGATTCTGTGTCTCCCTCTCTCTCTGCCCCTCCCCCCCCAAAAGAAACATTAAAAAACTTTTAATGAAAATTAAAGAAAGTTTAAAATAATAGGACAACAATGAGGATAAATGCAAATTAAAACAAATGGGAGGTCACACTTTGAGAACTGATAAAGTAGAATTCAGACCAAAAAGAGAAACAAAGAAGGACACTTCATAATGCTAAAAGATGCAATTCACAATAATGATGTAACAGTTACAAAAATTCCAAACAACACAGTGACAGTTATCATTAAGCAAAAATTATACAAAGTGCAAGGAGAATATACTCTCAATTTAAGAAAGATCAAGTAGACAAAATATTAGAGGATATAAAACACCTAAACATAATCAGTGAGTGAGTTCTTTTAGATCTATAATAAATTCTGAATTCTGATAATAGAGGATTACCTTTTGGTAGATGCTCATGGAAACATTGAGGAAAATTAGCCGTATCTTAGGCTACATAGAAGGGAAACTTCAATAAGCCTGTTAATTGGAAAAAAAAATAGAAATAAAAGGAAAGTGTACTCTGACCTTGCTGAAAGAATAAAATGAGAATGCTAGGGAAAATGGCGGCGTAGGAGGACGCTGGGCTCACCTCCTCCTGCTGATCGTTTAGATTCCACCCACATCTGCCTGAATAACCCAGAAAACCGCCAGAAGACTAGCAGAACAGACTTTATGGAGCCAAGTGTAGACAAGAGGCCCACGGAATTGGATAGGAAGGGCAGAGATGCAGTGCACACTACACGGACTGGCGGGAGGGAGCCAGGGCAGTGGAGGGGCAGCCCACCCAGCAAGGCAGAGCCCCTGAAGTCTAGCTTGCAAAAACAGAGGGGCTGGACTCCGTGAGTTCTGACAGCCAGTGGGACTTAACATCTGGAATGTTAAAAGTCAACAGCTCTGCTCTTGGAGAGCACGAAGGGCGAGATGATGCCAGGAGGGAGAGTTGTTGAGCCCCGGATGACAGAGCTCAGCTCAGTGGGGGAACAAAGGCGCTGGGAAGCACCACTTCCCTCTCTCATCCCCACCCAAAATTCCAAAGGTAACCAGTTCCTGTCACCGAACTTGCTTGCACTGCACAAATGCCCAATGATGTGCTTCTGTGGATCCATCCCTCCAACAGGCCTGCCTGCCTCCCTCCCGGTGCTGCAGGACCCTGCTGCAGGGGACCACAGCTGGCAAAGCAAGCTAAGCCTGCCCTTTCTGCCCCTGTGCACCTTGTGGATCCACCCTGGCTAATACGCCCTTGGCCAGATCCCATTGAAGCAGCACCATAAGCCTGGCAGTGTGCATGTAGCCCAGGCAGGGGTCACACCACTCCACAGTGAGTTCTGCCCCTGGGAGAGGGGAAGATAAGGTACACACCAGTCTGACTGTGGCCCCAGGGGTGGGCTGGGGGCAGACATCGGGTCTGACTGTGGCCCCGCCCACCAACACAAGTTACTCTGGACAGCACAGGGAAGTGCCTTGCAGTTTGGAGCCATGGCAGGCACTACCCAAAATGATGAAACGGAAGAATTCTCCTCAAAAGAAATTCCAGGAAGTAGCAACAGCTAACGAATTGATCAAAACTGATTTAAGCAATATAATGAAACAAGAATTTAGAATAATAGTCATAAAATTAATTGCTGGGCTTGAAAAAGCCTAGAGGACAGCAGAGAATCTATGGCTACAGAGATCAAGGGACTAAGAAACAGTCATAAGGAACTAAAAAAATGCTATAAATGAGGTACAAAATAAAATGGAGGTGGCCATAGCACAGATTGAAGAGGCAGAGGAGAAAATAGGTGAATTGGAAGATAAAATTATGGAAAAAAAGGAAGCTGAGAAAAAGAGAGATATAAAATTCCAGGAGTATGAGGGGAGAATTAGAGAACTAAGTGATGCAATCAAACAGAACAATATCCATATCATAGGAATTCCAGAAGAAGAAGAAGAGAGAGAAAGGGGCTGAAGGTGTACTTGAACAAATCATAGCTGAGAACTTCCCTGATCTGGGAAAGGAAAAAGGCATTGAAAGTGAAGAGGCACAGAGAACTCCCTTCAGACATAATTTGAATTGATCTTCTGCACAACATATCATAGTGAAACTGGCAAAATACAAGGACAAAGAGAAAATTCTGAAAGCAGCTAGGGATAAACAGGCTCTAACTTACAAAGGTAGACACATAAGAGTAGTAGCAGACCTATGTACTGAAACTTGGCAGGCCAGAAAGGAATGGCAGGAAATCTTCAATGTGATGAACAGAAAAAAATATGCAACCAATAATCCTTTATCCAGCAAGTCTGTCATTCAGAATAGAAGGAGAGATAAAGGTTTTCCCAAACAAAAACTGAAGGAATTCATCACCACTAAACCAGCCCTACAAGACATCCTAAGGGGGATTCTGTGAGTGAAATGTTGCAGGACCACAAAGTACCAGAGACATCACTACAAGCATGAAACCTACAGACAACCCAATGACTCTAAACCCATATATTTCAGTAATAACACAGAATGTAAATGGACTAAATGCTCCAACCAAAAGACATAGGGTATCAGAATGGATTAAAAAAAAAAAAAAACAGGACCCATCTATTTGCTGTCTACAAGAAACTCATTTTAGACCTGAGGACACCTTCAGATTGAAAGTGAAGGGATGGAGAACTATCTGTCATGCTACTGGAAGTCAAAAGAAAGCTGGAGTAGCCATACTTATATCAGACTAGACTTTAAAGTAAAGGCTGTAACACGAGATGAAGAAGGGCATTATATAATAATTACAGGGTCTATCCATCAGGAGGAGCTAACAATTATAAATGTCTATGCGCCGAATTGGGAGCCCCCAAATATATAAAACAATTAATCACAAACATAAGCAACCTTATTGATAAAAAGGTGGTAATTGCAGGGGACTTTAATACCCCACTTACAACAATGGATAGATCATCTAGACATAGGAACAATAAAGAAACAAGGGCCATGAATGATACATTGGATCAGATGGCCTTGACAGATATATTTAGAACTCTGCATCCCAAAAGAACAGAATATACTTTCTTCTCGAGTGCACATGGAACATTCTCCAAGATAGATCACATACTGGGTCACAAAACAGCGCTTCATAGGTATAAAAGAATTGAGATCATACCATGCATACTTTCAGACCACAATGCTGTGAAGCTTGAAATTAACCACAGGGGAAAAGTCTGGAAAACCTCCAAAAGCATGGAGGTTAAAGAACGCCCTACTAATGAATGAATGGGTCAATGAGGCAATTAGAGAAGAAATTACAAAATATATGGAAACAAATGAAAATGACAATACAACAATCCAAACGCTTTGGGATACAGCAAAGGCAGTCCTGAGAGGAAAATACATTGCAATCCGGGCCTATCTCAAGAAACAAGATATATACAAAATCTAACAGCACACCTAAAGGAAATAGAAGCAGAACAGCAAAGACACCCCAAACCCAGCAGAAGAAGAGAAATAATAAAGATCAGAGCAGAAATAAACAATATAGAATCTAAAAAAACTGTAGAGCAGATCAATGAAACCAAGAGTTGGTTTTTTGAAAAAGTAAACAAAATTGATAAATCTCTAGCCAGGCTTTGCAAAAAGAAAATGGAGATGACCCAAATAGATAAAATCATGAATGAAAATGGAACTATCACAACCAATCCCTCAGAAATACAAGCAATTATCAGAATACTATGAAAAGTTATATGCCAACAAAAGAGAATGTTATGCTAAGAGAAATAAGTTATATAGAGAAAGACAGATACCATATGTTCTCACTCTTATGTGGATCCTGAGAAACTTAAGACCATGGGGGAGGGGAAGGGGGAAAAAAAAAAGGTAGAGAGGGAGGGAGCCAAACCATAAGAGACTCTTAAAAACTGAGAATAAACTGAGGGTTGATGAGGGGTGGGAGGGAGGGGAAAGTGGGTGATGGACATTGAGGAGGGCACCTGTTGGGATGAGCACTGGGTGTTGTATAGAAACCAATTTGACAATAAATTTTGTATTTAAAAAAAAGAATAAAATGAGAAATTATGAATAAAATAAAAATTATTTATTTCAGGCCTGTAGGGGTACCTGGCTGGCTTAGTCAATAGAGCACATGACTCTTGATCACGGGGTCAGGAGTTCAAGCCCCATGATAGGTACAGAGATTACTTAAAAAAAAAATTAAAAGGCCTATTACTGGGGTGCCTGGGTGGCTCAGTCAGTTAAGCATCTGACTTTGGCTCAGGTCATGACATCACAGTTCATGAGTTCGAGCTCCACATCAGGCCCTCTGCTATCAGCACAGAGCCCACTTTGGATCCTCTGTCCTCCTCTCTCTCTGTCCCTCCCATGCTTGCATGTGCACACTGTCTGTCTCAAAAATAAGCATTTAGAAAAATAAAAAATATAAGGCCTGTTACTTAGAAACTTAAAAACATATTTAATATTCTTAGATCAATATTATATATCAAAATCTTTGAGTTATCAGAGGAAAATTTATACTATTTAAGAGTCATATTAAAAAATGAAATTCAAAGACTCATTCAGAACTTAAAAGCTAAGCAACATTACTACAAAGCAAATCCTCCATGCTTCAAAAAAAAAGGGGGGGAACGCCTGAATAAAAGTGAAAGCAGAAATTAATGCTAGAATTTCTAACATCTAATTTCTAGAAATTGAAGCTAGAAAACAGAAAATGAACAAAATCAATCCAAAATATGGTCATCTGAAAAAAAAATCAATGTAGACAAATCACTAGGCTAATCTTTTTCAAAGGGAAAAGGAAACAGAAACACACAAAATTAGACATGGTAAATTGGGAATGATGACCAAAACAGAAAAAATTTAAAGTATCAAAGAAGATTATTTTATTTAAATATGAAAATAAATTTGAAGACTTAGTTGGAAAGGATAATTTCCAAGAATACTACAATTTACCAAACTAGCAGTAAGTCTTAGATGAAAAGTTACATTAGAACAAAACAGACGAACTAAAATGCTCTCCCACCCACACTAAAATATCTTGCTCAGGTAGTAAAATTTAGAAAACATATAAAAATCAGATGATCTCAATGGCTGTTAAACTTTTCTAGACCAGGAAGAAAATTTCAAATTCAAAATTCCATGTTCTGAGGAAAGTAAGCCATTAATTTTGTACTCATCAAAGGCATTACTTCAGACTACTGTGACTTAAAAAACATCATTATAGCAGTTCCTAAATGAAACATTACTAAATGGAATCCAATAGCGCATTTTAAAAACCATGACCAAGTGTGGTTTATTCCTATTTTCAAGAATGGTTTTACATTAGGAAATCCATTAATTCATTATATTCATGGAACTAAGATTTAAAATCTTATGACCACTTCCAGAAACAACACACAAGACATGTGACACATTCAGTTCTCCCTAAGTTAACTTATAAATTTAATACTAAGTTTATAAAAATACCATCAGACATTTTTCCTCCTGATATTAAATAGTCAGTTGTAAAATTCTTTGGAAAGATGAGTAAGCAATAAAAGCCAGGAAAATCTTATAAAAGAAGAATGAAAGGGAGCTGGTCCCACAGACATTTAAGCATACTATAAAGACTCTGTATAAAGTATTATATTGGTATCCCAATGGTACACAGTAGACAATCCATATGAAGTTTAGTATATGATGAGAGCAATTCAAATCAGTGAGGAAATGATGAACTTCATCTTTTAAGGAGTGGTATCTATTTGACAGTAAGGAAATGGAAAACCATCTATCATGTTTATGGATGTCAAAAGAAAGCCAGAGTAGCCATACTTATATGAGACAAAGTAGACTTTAAAACAAATATTGTAACAAGAGATGGAGAAAGGCACTATATCATAACTAAGGGGGTCTAGCCACCAAGAATAACTAAATGTAAATATTTATGCCTCCAACTTGGGATCACCCAAATATATAAATCGATTAATCACAAACATAAAAAATTCATTGATAATAAAACCATAAGAGTAGGGGACTTCAACACCCCACTTATAGCAATAGACAGATAATCTAAGCAGAAAATCAACAAGGAAACAATGGCTTTGAATGACACACTGGACCAGATGGGCTTGACAGATATATTCAGAACATTTCATCCTAAAGCAGAATACACATTCTTCTCAAAGACACATGGAACATTCTCCAAAAGGATCACATACTGGGTCACAAGTCAGCCTTCAACAAGTACATAAAGATTAATATCATACCTTGCAAATTTTTAGACCACAACACTATGAAACTTGAAATCAACCACAGAAAAAATTTGGAAAGACCACGAATACTTAGAGATTAAAGAACACCCCACTAAATAATGAATGGGTTAACCAAGAAATTAAAGAGGAAATTAAAAATACATAGAAGCCAATGAAAATGAAAACACAAGGGGTACCTGGGTGGCTCAGTTGATTGAGCATCCAACTTTGGCTCAGGTCATGATCTTGTGGTTCTGAGTTCAAGCCCCACATCAGGCTCACTGCTGTCAGCCTGTCAGTGCAGAGCCTGCTTTAGATCTTCTGTCCCTCTCTCTCTGCCCCTTCCCCACTTGCGCTCTCCCCAAAATAAGTAAATATTTTTTTTAAAAAAGGAAAGAAAAGAAAATGAAAACACAGCAGTGTAAAAGCTGTGGGATGTGGGAAAAGCAGTCATTACAGGGAAGAATATAGCAATCCAGGCGTTCCTAAAGAAGGAAGAAAGGTCTCAAATATACAACCTAAACTTACACCTAAAAGAGCTAGAAAAAGATAGCAAATAGAGTCCAAAACCAGCAGAAGGAGGTAAATAATAAAGATTAGAGGAGAAATCAATGATATTGAAATTTAAAAAAAAATGTAGAACAGATCAATGAAACCAGGAACGGGTTCTTTCAAAGAATTAACAAAATTGATAAACCCCTCGTCAGATCTATCAGAAAAAAAAATCGAAAGGAAAAATAAAACCACATATTGAAAGAGGACACACAACCAACACTGCAGAAATACAAACAATAGTAAGAGAATGTTATGAGCAATTATATGCTACCAAATTGGGCAATCTGGAAGAAATGGACAAATTCCTCGAAACATATAAACTACCAAAACAGACAGGAAGAAACAGAAAATTTGAACAGACCCATAACCAGTAAATAAATTGAATCAGTTATCAAAACTCTCCCAACAAAAAAGAATCCAGGGCTGGAAAGATTTCCAGGGGAATTCTACCAAACATTTAAATAAGAGTAAATACATATTTTTTTGAAGCTGTTCCAAAAAACAGAAATGGAAAGAAAACTTCCAAACTCATTCAATGAGGCCAGTATTACAGTGATTCCAAAACCAGACAAAGACTAACCAGGAAAACAATAGACCAATTTCCCTGGTAAACATGGATGCAAAAATTCTCAACAAGATACTAGCAGACAAGATCCCACAATACATTAAAAGAATTATTCACTATTAGCAAGTGGGATTTAAGCCTGGGCTGAAGGGCTGGCTCAATATCTGCAAATCAATCAATGTGATACATCGCATTAACAAAAGAAAGCATAAGAACCATATGATCTTCACAAGAGATGCAGAAAAAGCAATTGACAAAATATAGTATCCTTTCTTGACAAAAACCCTCAAGAAAATAGGGATAGAAGGAGCATACCTCAAGATCATAAAGGCCATTTATGAAAGACCCACCACTAATACCATCCTCAATGGGGAAAAACTGAGAGCTTCCCCATAAGGTCAGGAATATGACAGGGATGTCCACTCTCACCATGTCGTTCAACACAGTTTTGGAAGTCCTAGCCTCAGCAATCAAACAAAAAGAAATAAAAGGCTTCCAAATCAATCAAGAAGTCAAACTTTCACTCTTCACAGACGACATGATACTCTACATGGAAAACCTCAAAGACTCCACTAAAAAATTGCTAGAACTGATAGGTAAATTCAGCAAAGTCGCAGGATATAAAATAAATGTACAGAAATCATTTGCATTTCTGTACACCAATAATGAAGCAGCAGCAAGAGAAACCAAGGAATCGATCCCATTTACAACTACACTGAAAACCATAAAATACCTAGGACTAAACCCAATCAAAGAGGTAAAAGATCTGTATGCTGAAAACTATAGAAAACTTAAGAAAGAAATGGAAGAAGATACAAGGAAATGGAAAAACATACCATGCTCATGGATTCAAAGAATAAATATTGTTGAAATCTCAATACTACCCAAAAAAATCTACATATTCAATGCAATCCCTATCAAAATAACACCAGCTTTCTTCACAGAGCTAAAACAAACGATTCTAAAATTTGTACGGAACCAGAAAAAAACCCGAATAGCCAAAGCAATCCTGAAAAAGAAAACCAAAGCTGGAGGCATCACAATTCTGGACTTCAAGCTGAATTACAAACTGTAATCATCAAGACAGTATGGTACTGGAACAAAAACAGACACACAGATCAATGCAACAGACTAGAAAACCCAGAAGTGGATGCACAAATGTATGGCCAAATAATCTTCAACAAAGTAGGAAAGAGTGTCCAATAGAAAAAAGTATCATCAGCAAATAGTGTTGGGAAAACTGGACATTCTTCATGTACCTTGACTGCTTTCTTACACAATATACAAAATAAAGTCAAAATGAATGAAAGACCTAAATGTGAGACAGGAGAACATCAAAATCTTAGAGGAGAAAAGAAGCAGTAGCCTCTTTGACCTCAGCCACAGCAACTTACTAGACATGTCTCTGGAGGCAAGGGAAACAAAAGCAAACATGAGTTACTGGGAACTCATCAAGATAAAAAGCTTCTGGACAGTGAAGGAAACAATCAACAAAACTAAAAGGCAGCCAATGAGATGGGAGAAGATATGTGCAAAAGACACATCGATAAAGGGTCAATATCCAAAATCTATAAAGACCTTAATCAAACTGAACACCCAAAAAACAAATAATCCAGTGAAGAAATGGACAAAAGACATGAACAGACACTTCGAAAGAAGACACATAGATGACTAACAGACACATGAAAAGATGCTCAACATCATTCATCATCAAGGAAATACAAATCAAAACCACATTGAGATACCACCTCATACCTGAAACAATGGCTAAAATTAACAACTCAGGAAAGGTTAGCTAGGATGTAGAGAAAGGGGAACACTTTTGCACTATTGGTGAGAATGCAAACTGGTACAGTTTGGAGGTTCCTCAAAAAATTAAAAATAGAACTACCCTAAAACCCAGCAATTGTACTACTAGCTATTTATCCAAAGGATACAAAAATGCTTATTTGAAGGGGCACATGCACCCCAATATTTCTAGGAGCACTGACAACAGCCAAATTATGGAAAGACCCCAAATGCCCACTGACTGATGAGTGGATAAAGAATATGTGGTATATATGTAACAATTAAATATTACTCAGTAACCAAAAAGAATAAAATCTTGCTATTTGCAACAACGTGGATGGAACACATATACTAAGTGAAATATAAGTCACTCATAAAGAAATATCATATGATTTCACATATGTGAAACTTAGGAAACAAAACAGATGAATATACAAGAAGGGAAGGAAAAATAAAAAGAGACAGGGAGGCAAACCATTAGAGACTCTTAAATATAGAGAACAAATCGAGGATGGGTGTTGGGTGGGGGGATGGGCTAAATGGGTGATGGGCATTAAGGAGTGCACTTGTTGGGATGAGCACTGGGTGTTATATTTAACTGATGAATCACTAAATTCTACTCCTGGAACCATTGCTATACTATATGTTAACTAGCCTGGACTTAAACAGATTTTTTTTTTTAAAAATTTGGATTTACTCTTCACACCATAGTAAATTCCAGAAGGATGAAGGATTTAAATCTAAACCATGTCGGGGCACCTGAGTGGCTCAGTGGGTTGAGTGTCTCACTTTAGCTCAGGTCATGGTCTTGCAGTTTGTGAGTTCAAGCCCCATGTTGGGCTTGCTACTGTCAGCTCAGAGCCCACTTTGAATCCTCTGTCCCCTTCTCCCTGCCCCTCCCCTGATTGTGCTCTCTCAAAAATAAACATTAAAATTTTCTTTTAAAAAATCTAAATCAGAAGAAAAAAAAGAGTGAAGTCCAATATAAGCTGGGTATTAGGAATTAGGGAAACTTTCTAAAAATTAGTGGTAGGCAAAACAGATCTTCCAAAGATATGTGAATATGCTATGCAAATGGCAAAAGGGACTTCGCAAACATTACACTAGAATTTTAGATTGACAATTTTGTGAATATATTTCATAATTTTTAGAAACATGTATGTATTTCTTTAGTATAATCTTTTAATAAAGAATAAAATGTTCGTTAACCAAAAAAATGTAATTATAGTTGCCAAAAGATTATTCTGTATTATCCAGTTGGGTGCACTATATCAAATGAGCCAGAGATCTTTTTCTGGCTGGAGTAAAAATATTGTGGCAGTAGAGGAGGAAAGAAAGTTTTGAAGTGTGAAAGAGATTTGACCTTCTATTGCTGGAGGAATCCTCATGGAAAGCTTGAAAGGGACTGTTCCTACTCTAAGGAGCAAAGAATAGTCCTAACCCATAGCAAGAAAAGAGTGGAAGACCTTAGTGCCATAACGTCAAGGAACTGAAGTCCATCAATAACCTGACTGAGCCTGCATCAAAATCTTCCCCATGAACCTCTAGGCACCAGCCCAGCCCAGCTGACAACTTGATTTAAATCTTGTCAGGCCCTGAGCAAGAGGTTCAGGCAAGCTGCACTATCTGTGGACTTCCAAACTACAGAACAGTAAAATAGATGGGTGTTGATTTAAGGTGCTAAATCTGTGATAACTTGTTATAGGAACAACAGAAAATCAACACACAAACCTTCAAAATCCAGAAGTAGAAAGGGAAAGGTGATAAAAGTAATAACTTAAAATTAATATATTTTATAGGGAAAAACACATTAAGCAAATTTTTAAGATGACTAACAAAAATATTCACAACTTACGTGAATAAAAATTTAATATCTCTAATATATTAAGAGCTTCTAAAATACAGTAAAACAAAAGATGCACATGCCTGCAGAAAAATGGGTTAGGAACAGCGTGCACCGCAAATTAAAATCACCCTGAGATATTTTCCACCTGTTAGATTCTAAGTCTGACAGTATATGCCATTGACAAGGTTGTAGGAATGAATACATACACTGCCAGTGGGAATGCAAAATAATAAAAGTCCTATAGAAGAGAATTTGGCAATATCTAATAAATGTATGAAGTAACTTTGATCCAGAAACCTCACTTCTAGAAATCTAATCCAAAGACACCCATACACAAACATGTATACACGGAAAGATGAATACACAAAGCTATTCATTATAACACTGTTTATGATAACCCCTCCCCTCCCCCCAAAAAAGACTGGATATAATCTAAATGTTCATTAAAAGAAGAATAGTTCAATACACTATGGCACATCCAAATAAAGGAGAAATGTACAACTCTACACACAATAGACTGATGTTCAGAATCTACTAAGAATAAAGAACAAAGTGAACAAAGAATATGATACCATTTATCTCAGTGTATTTTTGTTTAAATATCTACAATAGTTATTATAGAAAAAAGGGTACAGGTGTAGAATTTATAGTTCCTTGAATATGCTTTTCTTTGCAGAGTGGACTCTGGAACCATTAATTTTACATAATTATATGGAGCTTTTTAAAAAATAATCGTAAAAATGAAACAAAACTAACTAGGTATCCAATTACTGCCATAATAATGCAAGAATTATTCTAAGTGACTTTTAAAATTCAGTGTTTGTAACTACACATATGAATAGATATAAAAATGGTCTTTCAAAACAATCTTCAGCTGTTTTACAATCATAATCAGTGGCACTATTATTAAGAATCCAAGAGTCAGACATGTGGTGTGGGATACAGCAAATGAACATTTATGATGATGATTAAGAACTAGGGTTTTCGACATAGGAGAATGGTGATATTAGTAATGCTGATGAAGAAAACATCTCTGTAGGCCAGAAATTGAATTAATAATCTCAGTATTAACTAATGATGTAGTTTCTATTTGACAAAATAAAAAATAAAAACCAAACCAAACATCAAACAAAATGACACAAATAAATGGGAAGATGCTCCATGCTTATAGATTGGAAAAAACAATATTGTTAAAATGTCCATACTACCCAAAGCAATCTACAGATTCAATGTAGTCCCTATCAAATATCAACATTTTCACAGAACTATAACAAATAATTCTCAAATTTGTATGGAACCACAAAAGGCCTCAAATAGCCACAGCAATCTTGAGAAAAAAAGAATAAAGCTGTAAGTATCACAATCCCAGATTTCAAGGGATACTACAAAGCTGTAAGAATCAAAACAGTATGGTACTGGCACAAAAACAAGCACACAGATCCATGGAACAGAATAGAGTCCAGAAATAAACCCACACTTTTATGGTCAATTAATCTACAACAAAGGAGACAAGAATATACAATGGGGAAAAGACAACAAATGGTGCTGGGAAAACTGGATAGCTACATACAAAAGAATGAAACTGGGCCACTTACTTAAGCCATATGTTAAAAACAAAAACAACAACAACAAAAACTCAAAATAGATGAAAGTTCTAAATGTGACACCTGAAACCACAAAACTCTGAGAAGACTATATAGGCAGTAATAACTTTGACATGGGAAGGGAAACCAAAGCAAAATTAAACTATTGGGACTACACCAAAATGAAAAGCTTCTGCACAATGCAAGAAACCATCAACAAAATAACCTACTGAATGGGAGAAGGTATTTACAAGTGACATATCCAATAAGGGGTTAATATCAAATATATACAAATAAGTTATATAACTTTACACCCCCCACAAATAATACAATTAAAATATAGGCAGAGGACCTGAATTGATATTTTTCCAAAGAAGTCATACAGATGGCCAACGGATACACGGAGATACTCAACATCACTAATCATCAAATGAAAACCACAAAGACATAAGTATCACCTTATACCTGTCAGAGTGTCTAAAATCAAAAAGACAAGTAACATATTGGCAAGGATATAGAGAAAAAGGAACCCTTGTGCATTGCTGATGGGAATGCAAATTGGTATAGCCACTGTGGAAAACAGTATGGAGATTCCTCAAAAAATTAAAAGTAGAAATAGCATACAATCCAGTACTTCTACTTAAAGTGAAAACACTAATTCAGAAAGATATGTGTACTCCTGTATTTATTACAGCATTATTTATAACATCCAAGCTACAGAAACAATCCAGGTGTCTATGATGAATGGATAAAGAAGATGTGTGTGTGTACACACACACACACACACACACACACACACACACGAATATTAGTCATAAGAAAGAATGAACTCCTGCCTGGATGGGCATAGATGGAGCCAGAGAGCATTATGCTAAGTGAAACAAGTCAGTCTGAGAAAGGCAAATACCATGTGATTTCACTCATGTGGAATTTAAGACACGAACAAAGAAGAAAAAGAGACAAGAAAACAGACTCTTAAACACAGAGTACAAACTGGTGGTTTCCAGAGAAGTCGATGGGTAGAATGGGTAAAATAAAGTGGATTAAGAGTACATCTACCTTGGGGCACCTGGGTAGCTCAGTCAGTTAAGCATCCGACTTCAGCTCAGGTCATGATCTCATAGTTCATGAGTTGGAGCCTTGCATTGGGCTTTGTGCTGACAGTTCAGAGCCTGGAGCCTACTTCAGATTCTGTGTATCCCTCTCTCTCTCTCCCTTCCCCACTCGCACTGTCTCTGTCTTTCTCTCTCTCTCAAAAATAAACATTAAAAATTTTCAAATTTTAAAAAGAGTACATTTACCTTGATAAGCACTGAGTAATGCATAAAATTATTTCATGATTATACTGTACACCTGAAACTAATATGTATTAATTATACTTCACTAAAATTAATAAAAAGGGGAAGCACTTATTTTTAAAGAGATACAATATAAAATATTTCAAATAAAATGATCTGTCTAGGATTTGCTTCAATTATTATTCCAGGGGTAGAGTATTGAATGGTAGAGGATTGAGAAGAAACAAGATTGACCATAACTGGTAATTACTGAAGCTGGATGATGGAGAATTAGCTAAGGGATCATTATTCTGTTCTCTCTGGTTTCAGACATGTTGAAATTCCATAACAAGATGACTGTGGCGTGTGTTTATGTTTAAATAACAAGCTGGCATAAATAAAAGTACTCTTGTAAATATCTTTGTACACATTATGCTAGTGTTTATAGAGGATAATTTCAAAGTATAGTATATTGAGTCCAAAAGGAAATATTTTTATGGACACCGCCAAATTTCCCTTCAAATATTGATTTACCAACAATATACAATCAACAATATACAAGATACCCATTTCTAAAATCCTCACCAACAATCTGAGAAGTTAGATGACCTACCCAAGACCAGATGGCACAACCTAGAATAAAACTCAGATAAAGGTCAGTAATTATCATATTGCCTGAGTCAGTAGTTCATTAATTTGAACAGTGTTTAAATCTGTAGTTGAGTTCAAAAAAGGAGATAGGAGCTAAGAGAACTTATTGCTGTCATACACTGGTCTTCTGAAATAAATGGCACTATTTCCTTGGTTATCTTATACACGGTTCTTTAAATCTCTCTCTTCTTTTGTTGGCTATGTGCCTTCAAAGGAGATGTCCGTTCCAGTCTAAAATCTCCCAAAGGTTTTCAGGGTAAAACACATTTCAAGATGTGCAATACATGGAAGAGTGAAAATCTTATATGATATTGTTTGTTAAACTGACAGCTCTACTTAACAGAAGCCATTAAAATATTTACAAAGTAGCAGCTGCTCTAGTAAAAAAATACAGCTTTTTGGAGGCATGAAAATAAACAAGTTGATAAGTACAAGGTAAGCCATTTGACAGCTTGTGTGCACTGCACAATATACAGAAAATTCTGATATTTACAGAGCAATTATAATACAAAGCCTTTTAAGTTAAAAGGACAAGGAGCAAGTAAGAACTGTTTACAAGAATTCTTCATACTGATCTTTTAAACAATTTAGAAAGCCCCCAGACATAATTCTTTAAGAAGTGCTAGGTTTTTGGTGTTTTTTCTTTTAAATAAGCTTTATTTTTAGAAGATAATTATATACATGTCTCCATCTATAAACTGAATTTAGCATATGGACTACCAGTTTAAAATCTTTGTTATAGGAAAACAAAACAAAATTCTAGGTAATTCCTGCTTCTGGCAGACAGTTAAGATTACCCAACTCACTGACTCTTAGCCCAAATCCATACTCACTGTGCCTACTGAACACAAACGTATGACTATAAAGTAATAGATCACTAAGGATTTAACTTCTCCATACTCTGTCCTCTGGCTCCATCCCAAACAAAATTCTGCCGCTTGGTAGTTTGTTAGTTTAAGACTTTATCCTTTATTTACTAGGTGGAGCCAAACTACTAGTCATGCCTATAACATTCCCTGAAATTTAGTAAGCTCATTATTATATTTTTAAGTAAAACCACACTAATATAGCTATAATCTAAGACCATCTGCCTTATAGTAGTTAAGAATAAATACTGTTAAAACAATCCTTTTTTTAAAATTTTTTAAATGTTTATTTATTTTTGGGAGAGAGAGAGAGCACACGCGAGTGAGCATGAATGGGGGAGGGGCAGAGAGAGGGAGACAGAGAACTCGAAGCAGGCTCCAGGCTCTGAGCTCTCAGCATACAGCCTGATGCAGGGCTCTAACCCACAAACTGCGAGATCATGACCAGAGTTGAAGTTGGGTGCTTAACCGACTGAGCCACCCAGGTGCCCCATAAAGCGATCCTTTTTCTTTTTTTTAATGGTTCTCTCCTGCTGACATTTCCCCCAACTGCAACAATAATCATTTGCTGCTACTGTTGATTTTACTTTCATTTTATATTCAAGAAAGCACAATTGAAGCATACCTACCCTGTTATCAAACTGTAATCTCATCAAGGACAGCCTTTATGTCTTCTTCATGTTTATATCCCCTACTCAGTAGAGCAACCTACATGGAGCCGACTCTCAATAAAAGTTTGCTTATACAAATAACCAAAGCTTATGTTCACATTTGAAAACAGAACCACCTCAGAACTCCATTTATTGTCAGAGATCCATACAGTCTCATTTCAGCCTTATTAGTAAGCAAAGAGTAAAAATGTTATGGCACATGTAATGGTATTCTACAAAATAAGTTTGCTTATGATACAAGTACTTTCTACAAACATTTTCATCCTTAAGATAATACTAACAGATCTCCAAGCAGATTTTATTACTTCAAATTATTGGAAGGAGATAATCCAAGCCATATGTATTTTGTAATGGACAAGAAAAGAAAATTGGTAACAGGGTAATTTGGAATAGGACTCAATGTGAAAATAAATAGTCTTCTTTGCCTACATGAAAGCTATTTAGTTATTACCTATTATAGTTTTAGGCACTATGGAAACTAGTGACTTCACTGTGGAAGGAGCAACTTCAGCAAAATGGTGGACTAGGAAGCTTCAGACCCTTGTTCTCCCATGAAGACACCAACCTAACAGCTATGAGGAATAAAATACCTTTGTGAGAACTCTAGAAAATAGTGAGGGGCCATAGCACCCACACCAATGCATAAACAAGAAAAGGGGTGGTTCAGAAGGAGTAAAAGAATTCATTGCATTTTGCTCACCATACACACCATTCCTCACCTCAGTAGGGTGGTACAATAGGAAGAATATCACCCAGTAACCAACCCCTTCCTTGAGACAGAAGAAATAGAGTGGAACTTAAGTACAGTATTCTGGCTTCTCTGGGAAGCGTACAAGAAACTGACTTCTGTGTTGCCTGGCTTGAGATGTTAGTAAGAATGACAGCAGCATAGTTTAGATATCAGATTGGAGGCCAGTGAAAACAGAAGTGAGTGCCTTGGTGCACTGAATATCAGAGGTTCTCAAGTCATGCAGGCAGGCACTAGGCAGAGCAAGAGAATAAGGGCAGAAGAATTCAATAGAAAATGAAATCTGAGAACAAATGGGAAATCAAGACACACACACACACCTGTATATACTAAAAGCACACACACAACCCCAAAGAACACACATCAGGAAAGGTCTGAGAGGCCTCAGAATCTCTAGCCAGTCTGTTTGGTGAAGGTCTTCCCCTGAACAAAATCAGTCCATAAACACTGGGAGGGATTGCTGTTTTTTCAATGACAAAAATCTCAACAAAACACCATAAAACATACAAAGAAACAGGGAAACATGGCCTGATCAAGACATTAAAATTAAGCCCTAGAAATTGAACATAAAGAAATGTAGATCTATAAAATTCCTAAGAACTTAAAGTAATGGTTATAAGGATGATCAGTGACCTTAAAGAAAACATAGACAACTACACAAATCAGGAAAACAATGCATAAACAAAATGAGAATATCTGCAAAGAGATAGAAACTTTTTTAAAAAATTCTGAAACTGAAAAATACAATAACAGAACTGAAAAATTCACCAAAACAGTTCAAAAACAGAGTTGATTAGGCAGAAGAAAGAACTGGCAAACTTAAACACAGATCATTTGAAATCATTGAGTCAGAGGAACAAAAAGAAAACAGAATGAAGAAAAAGTGAAGAGAGCCTAAGAGACTTATGGGTCACCATCAGAGTCCTAAAAATGTGTTATAGCAGTCGTAGAAGGAAAAGATAAAGGACAGAGAACTTACATGAGAAAACATTGGGAAGTGGCTGAAAACTTCCCAATCTAAGGAATGAAATGAAGACACAAACTGTAGATCAATGAACTCCAACTAGCATAAACACAAGTAGACCTAAATTATAACAAAACTGTTCAAAGTCAAAGAGAATCTTGAAAACAGCAAGAGAAAAATGACTTGTCAAGTACAGATTATCAGATTTCTCAGCAGAAACCTTGCTGATCAGAAGAAATGGGATGATATACTAGAGTGCTAATGACAGAAAAAAACTGTCAAACAAGATTATTGTGTCCTATAAAACTGTGCTGAAAAACTGAAGAAGAAATTAAGATTTTCCCAGATAAACAAAAGCTGAAGGAATTTAGTACTACTAGACCTGCTATACAAAAAAAAAATAATAATAAAAAAAAAATACTAGGGACTCCTGCAAATTAAACCAAAAAGTGCTAGACAGCAACATGAAGTCCTATTCAAGTATAAAGTTACCCAGTAAAGGTAAAAATACAAATATAGAATCCTGTATTACTGTAAGTTTGTTACATAAATCCACTTTTAATTCTTGTACAGAGTATAAAAGACAAAAACCCTAAAAAAAACTATAAATCTATGTTAATAGGTATACAATATATAAAGATATAATTTGTAACAATAACAAATGGGGGAACAGAACCATAAGGGGGTAAGGTTTTGTATGTGATTAAAGTTATCAGTTTAAAATAGATTTTTTAACTTTTAAGATACATTATATAATTAAAATTATATCCAAAATAAAAACTATAGAATACACACAAAAGCAAATGAGAAGGAATTACAACATATCAATACAAAGAAAAAAGTCAAACACAAAAAAAACCAGTAAGAGAAATAAAGGACAAAAAAGCTGTAAGACATCAAAAAACAAGTAACAAAATGACAATGGTAAGTCCTTCTGGGTCAATTAGTTTAAATGTAAATGGATTACACTCCTCAATCAAAAAACACAGATTGAGTGGATTAAACAAACAAGATCCAATAATATATTTCATACAAGAGACTCACTTTATATTTATAGGCTGAAAATGAAAGCATGGAAAAATATATTCTGTGAAAATAATAACAAGAGCAAAGCTATCTGTACTAATAGCAGCCATAAAGACTTCAAGTCAAAAACTATCACAAGAGACAAAAAAGTATATCATATAATGAGAAGGAGCACAACTCACAAGGAGGATCTAGCAATTACAAGTATTTATTTAGCAAACACAGCAGCTCTTAAATATATGAAGCAAACACTGACAAAATTGAAAGGAGAAAGAGAGAGTAACAAAACAATAGTAGGAGACTTCAGCACCCTTCTATCAGTAATAGAAGAACAACCAAACAGAAGATCAAAAGGACATAGAGGGCTTGAACCACACTATACACTAACTGGACCTAACAGACATCTATACAACACTCACACAACAGTGTAAAATACATTATTCTCAAGTGCACATGGAGCATTTTGCCAGACAGACCTTAAGTCAGGCAACAAAAAAACAAAAAACAAAAAACCAAAGAACAAAAAAACAAAAATCCAAGTCTTAACAATGTAAAGACTGAAATCTTAGAAAATATCTCTTGCAAACACAATGGAATAAAACTAGAAATCAACAGAAGGAGAACTTAAAATTCTGTAAATATATGTGTATTAGGGTTCTCCAGGGAACAAATAGAACATATAGCAAGATACATGAGGGGATTTATTGTAGGAATTGGCTCACATGATTATAAAAATTGAGAAGTTCCATGGTACACCATCTGCAAGCTTTAGAACCAAGAAACCTGGTGGTATATTTCAGTCCAAGTGTAAAGGCCTGAGAATCAGAAGCACCAATGGTTTAACTCCCAGTCTGAGGCCAAAGGCTTGAGAACAGGGATGGGGGATGGGCAGCAACACTGGTACAAGTCCCAGAGTTGAAAAAGCCCAATGAATGAGGAATTCCAACATCAGAAGGAAGGAGAAGATAGATGTCCCAGTTCAAGAAGACAGAGACACAATTCACCCTTTCTCTGCCTTTTTGTTCTATTTGGGCCTTCAACAGATTTGATGATACCTACCTAGTAGACTTCTTTATTTAGTCTACTGATTCACATGCTAATTGCTTCCTGAACTCATTCACAGACATACCCCAAAATAATGTTTTACTGGCTATCTGTTTACTGGCTATCACTTAACCCAGTCAAGTTGACACATAAGATTCACCATCACAACATGGATATTAACACCCTTGTAAATAAACGATGGCTCAAAGAAGTCACAAGGGAAATTAGAAAATACCTTGAGACAAATGAAAATGAAAACACAATATACCCAAATTTTGGGGATGCAGCAAAAGCAGTGCTAAGAGAAAAGTTGTATCAGTAAATATTTACATTAAGAAAGAAGAAAGATGTCAGATCAACAACCTAAATTTATACCTCAGGAACTAGAGAAAGAAGAACTAAGCCCCAAGTTAGACAAAGGAAGGAAATAACAAACATCAAAGTTGAAATAAATGGAGACCAGAAAAATAGAAAAGATCAAGGAAACTAAAAGCTTTTTTAAAAAACTTCAACAAAGGAGTGAGGGCAAGATGGCGGCTTAGGAGGACGCTGGGCTCACCGCACGTCCTGCTGATCACTTAGATTCCATCTACACCTGCCTAAATAACCCAGAAAACTGCCAGAGGATTAGCAGAACGGAGTCGCCGGAGCCAAATGCAGACGAGAGGCCCACGGAAGAGGGTAGGAAGGGCGGCGAGGCGGTGCGCGCTCCACGGACTGGCGGGAGGGAGCCGGGGCGGAGGGGCGGCTCGCCGGCCAAGCAGAGCCCCCGAGTCTGGCTGGCAAAAGCGGAGGGGCCTGACGGACTGTGTTCCCACAACAAGCGCGACTTAGCGTCTGGGAGGTCATAAGTTAACAGCTCTGCTCGGAAAGCGGGAAGGCTGGAGGACAAAGGGAGGGAGAGCTGCTGAGCCCCCTGACGACAGAGCTCAGTTTGGTGGGGAACAAAGGCGCTCGCCAGCGCCATCTCCCCCGCCCATCCCCCAGCCGAAATCCCAAAGGGAACCGGTTCCTGCCAGGGAACTTGCTCGCTCTGCGCAAACACCCAACTCTGCGCTTCGGCGGAGCCAAACCTCCGGCAGTGGATCTGACTCCCTCCCGCTGCCACAGGGCCCCTCCTGAAGTGGATCACCTAAGGAGAAGCGATCTAAGCCTGCCCCTCCTGCCCCCGAGCACCTTGCCTGCCCACCCCAGCTAATACGCCAGATCCCCAGCATCACAAGCCTGGCAGTGTGCAAGTAGCCCAGACGAGCCACACCACCCCACAGTGAATCCCGCCCCTAGGAGAGGGGAAGAGAAGGCACACACCAGTCTGACTGTGGCCCCAGCGGTGGGCTGGGGGCAGACATCAGGTCTGACTGCGGCCCCGCCCACCAACTCCAGTTATACACCACGGCACAGGGGAAGTGCCCTGCAGGTCCTCACCACGCCAGGGACTATCCAAAATGACCAAGCGGAAGAATTCCCCTCAGAAGAATCTCCAGGAAATAACAACAGCTAATGAGCTGATCAAAAAGGACTTAAATAACATAACAGAAAGTGAATTTAGAATAATACTCATAAAATTAATCGCTGGGCTTGAAAACAGTATACAGGACAGCAGAGAATCTCTTGCTACAGAGATCAAGGGACTAAGGAACAGTCACGAGGAGCTGAAAAACGCTTTAAACGAAATGCATAACAAAATGGAAACCACCACAGCTCGGCTTGAAGAGGCAGAGGAGAGAATAGGTGAACTAGAAGATAAAGTTATGGAAAAAGAGGAAGCTGAGAAAAAGAGAGATAAAAAAATCCAGGAGTATGAGGGGAAAATTAGAGAACTAAGTGATACACTAAAAAGAAATAATATACGCATAATTGGTATCCCAGAGGAGGAAGAGAGAGGGAAAGGTGCTGAAGGGGTACTTGAAGAAATCATAGCTGAGAACTTCCCTGAACTGGGGAAGGAAAAAGGCATTGAAATCCAAGAGGCACAGAGAACTCCCTTCAGACGTAACTTGAATCGATCTTCTGCACGACATATCATAGTGAAACTGGCAAAATACAAGGATCAAGAGAAAATTCTGAAAGCAGCAAGGGGTAAACGTGCCCTCACATATAAAGGGAGACCTATAAGACTCGTGACTGATCTCTCTTTTGAAACTTGGCAGGCCAGAAAGAATTGGCACGAGATTTTCAGGGTGCTAGACAGAAAAAATATGCAGCCGAGAATCCTTTATCCAGCAAGTCTGTCATTTAGAATAGAAGGAGAGATAAAGGTCTTCCCAAACAAACAAAAACTGAAGGAATTTGTCACCACTAAACCAGCCCTACAAGAGATTCTAAGGGGGACCCTGTGAGACAAAGTCCCAGAGACATCACTATAAGCATAAAACATACAGACATCACAATGACTCTAAACCCGTATCTTTCTATAATAACACTGAATATAAATGGATTAAATGCACCAACCAAAAGACATAGGGTATCAGAATGGATAAAAAAACAAGACCCATCTATTTGCTGTCTACAAGAGACTCATTTTAGACCTGAGGACACCTTTAGATTGAGAGTGAGGGGATGGAGAACTATTTATCATGCGACTGGAAGCCAAAAGAAAGCTGGAGTAGCCATACTTATATCAGACAAACTAGACTTTAAATTAAAGGCTGTAACAAGAGATGAAGAAGGACATTATATAATAGTTACAGGGTCTATCCATCAGGAAGAGCTAACAATTATAAATGTCTATGCACCGAATACCGGAGCCCCCAAATATATAAAACAATTACTCATAAACATAAGCAACCTTATCGATAAGAATGTGGTAATTGCAGGGGACTTTAATACACCACTCACAGAAATGGATAGATCATCTAGACACATGGTCAATAAAGAAACAAGGGCCCTGAATGAGACATTGGATCAGATGGACTTGACAGATATATTCAGAACTCTGCACCCCAAAGCAACAGAATATACTTTCTTCTCAAGTGCACATGGAACATTCTCCAAGATAGATCATATACTGGGTTACAAAACAGCCCTTCATAACTTTACAAGAATTGAAATTATACCATGCTTACTTTCAGACCACAATGCTATGAAGCTTGAAATCAACCACAGAAAAAAGTCTGGAAAACCTCCAAAAGCATGGAGGTTAAAGAACACCCTACTAACGAATGAGTGGGTCAACCAGACAATTAGAGAAGAAATTAAAAAATATATGGAAACAAACGAAAATGAAAATACAACAATCCAAACGCTTTGGGACGCAGCAAAGGCAGTCCTGAGAGGAAAATACATTGCAATCCAGGCCTATCTCAAGAAACAAGAAAAATCCCAAATACAAAATCTAACAGCACACCTAAAGGAACTAGAAGCAGAACAGCAAAGGCAGCCTAAGCCCAGAAGAAGAAGAGAAATAATAAAGATCAGAGCAGAAATAAACAATGTAGAAACTAAAAAAACTGTAGAGCAGATCAACGAAACCAAGAGTTGGTTTTTTGAAAAAATAAACAAAATTGACAAACCTCTAGCCAGGCTTCTCAAAAAGAAAAGGGAGATGACCCAAATAGATAAAATCATGAATGAAAATGGAATTATTACAACCAATCCCTCAGAGATACAAACAATTATCAGGGAATACTATGAAAAATTATATGCCAACAAATTGGACAACCTGGAAGAAATGGACAAATTCCTGAACACCCACACTCTTCCAAAACTCAATCAGGAGGAAATAGAAAGCTTGAACAGACCCATAACCAGTGAAGAAATTGAATCGGTTATCAAAAATCTCCCAACAAATAAGAGTCCAGGACCAGATGGCTTCCCAGGGGAGTTCTACCAGACGTTTAAAGCAGAGATAATACCTATCCTTCTCAAGCTATTCCAAGAAATAGAAAGGGAAGGAAAACTTCCAGACTCATTCTATGAAGCCAGTATTACTTTGATTCCTAAACCAGACAGAGACCCAGTAAAAAAAGAGAACTACAGGCCAATATCCCTGATGAATATGGATGCAAAAATTCTCAATAAGGTACTAGCAAATCGAATTCAACGGCATATAAAAAGAATTATTCACCATGATCAAGTGGGATTCATTCCTGGGATGCAGGGCTGGTTCAACATTCGCAAATCAATCAACGTGATACATCACATTAACAAAAAAAAAGAGAAGAACCATATGATCCTGTCAATCGATGCAGAAAAGGCCTTCGACAAAATCCAGCACCCTTTCTTAATAAAAACCCTTGAGAAAGTCAGGATAGAAGGAACATACTTAAAGATCATAAAAGCCATTTATGAAAAGCCCACAGCTAACATCATCCTCAACGGGGAAAAACTGAGAGCTTTTTCCCTGAGATCAGGAACACGACAAGGATGCCCACTCTCACCGCTGCTGTTTAACATAGTGCTGGAAGTTCTAGCATCAGCAATCAGACAACAAAAGGAAATCAAAGGCATCAAAATTGGCAAAGATGAAGTCAAGCTTTCGCTTTTTGCAGATGACATGATATTATATATGGAAAATCCGACAGACTCCACCAAAAGTCTGCTAGAACTGATACATGAATTCAGCAAAGTCGCAGGATACAAAATCAATGTACAGAAATCAGTTGCATTCTTATACACTAACAATGAAGCAACAGAAAGACAAATAAAGAAACTGATCCCATTCACAATTGCACCAAGAAACATAAAATACCTAGGAATAAATCTAACCAAAGATGTAAAGGATCTGTATGCTGAAAACTATAGAAAGCTTATGAAGGAAATTGAAGAAGATTTAAAGAAATGGAAAGACATTCCCTGCTCATGGATTGGAAAAATAAATATTGTCAAAATGTCAATACTACCCAAAGCTATCTACACATTCAATGCAATCCCAATCAAAATTGCACCAGCATTCTTCTCAAAACTAGAACAAGCCACCCTAAAATTCATATGGAACCACAAAAGGCCCCGAATAGCCAAAGGAATTTTGAAGAAGAAGACCAAAGCAGGAGGCCTCACAATCCCAGACTTTAGCCTCTACTACAAAGCTGTCATCATCAAGACAGCATGGTATTGGCACAAAAACAGACACATAGACCAATGGAATAGAATAGAAACCCCAGAACTAGACCCACAAACGTATGGCCAACTCACCTTTGACAAAGCAGGAAAGAACATCCAATGGAAAAAAGACAGCCTCTTTAACAAATGGTGCTGGGAGAACTGGACAGCAACATGCAGAAGGTTGAAACTAGACCACTTTCTCACACCATTCACAAAAATAAACTCAAAATGGATAAAGGACCTGAATGTGAGACAGAAAACCATCAAAACCTTAGAGGAGAAAGCAGGAAAAGACCTCTCTGACCTCAGCCGTAGCAATCTCTTACTCGACACATCCCCAAAGGCAAGGGAATTAAAAGCAAAAGTGAATTACTGGGACCTTATGAAGATAAAAAGCTTCTGCACAGCAAAGGAAACAACCAACAAAACTAAAAGGCAACCAACCGAATGGGAAAAGATATTCGCAAATGACATATCGGACAAAGGGCTAGTATCCAAAATCTATAAAGAGCTCACCAAACTCCACACCCGAAAAACAAATAACCCAGTGAAGAAATGGGCAGAAAACATGAATAGACACTTCTCTAAAGAAGACATCCGGATGGCCAACAGGCACATGAAAAGATGTTCAGCGTCCCTCCTCCTCAGGGAAATACAAATCAAAACCACACTCAGGTATCACCTCACGCCAGTCAGAGTGGCCAAAATGAACAAATCAGGAGACTATAGATGCTGGAGAGGATGTGGAGAAATGGGAACCCTCTTGCACTGTTGGTGGGAATGCAAATTGGTGCAGCCGCTCTGGAAAGCAGTGTGGAGGTTCCTCAGAAAATTAAAAATAGACCTACCCTATGACCCAGCAATAGCACTGCTAGGAATTTATCCAAGGGATACAGGAGCACTGATGCATAGGGCCACTTGTACCCCAATGTTCATAGCAGCACTCTCAACAATAGCCAAATTATGGAAAGAGCCTAAATGTCCATCAACTGATGAATGGATAAAGAAATTGTGGTTTATATACACAATGGAATATTACGTGGCAATGAGAAAAAATGAAATATGGCCTTTTGTAGCAACGTGGATGGAACTGGAGAGTGTGATGCTAAGTGAAATAAGCCATACAGAGAAAGACAGATACCATATGGTTTCACTCTTATGTGGATCCTGAGAAACTTACCAGGAACCCATGGGGGAGGGGAAGGAAAAAAAAAAAAAAGAGGTTAGAATGGGAGAGAGCCAAAGCATAAGAGACTGTTAAAAACTGAGAACAAACTGAGGGTTGATGGGGGGTGGGAGGGAGGAGAGGGTGGGTGATGGGTATTGAGGAGGGCACCTTTTGGGATGAGCACTGGGTGTTGTATGGAAATCAATTTGTCAATAAATTTCATTTTAAAAAAATAAATAAATAAATAAAAAACTTCAACAAAAATTGAGGAATCATTGGCTAGATTAAGAACAAAAAGAAGAAAACTCAAAAATAAATATCAGAAGGAGGGCTATTACAACCAATACCACAGCAATAAAAAGGATTCTAAAACTACTATGAACAACTACATGCCAACAAATTGTAAAACCTAGAAGAAATGGATAAATCCTGGAAATGGATAAATCAAAAAGAAAAGTCCAGTGACGGCTTCACTGGAAAGTCCACTACACATTCAAAGAAGACCACCAGTCCTCTTCAAACTTTTACAAAAAAAACTGAAGAGGAAACAACAGCCCATACTCATTTTATGAAGCCATCATTATTCTATGTAGGAGTGCTAATTCCATCTTTGACCCTACCATCTTGTTCATATTCATTTGATGACCTCTCTTTTGGGGTTTCGTGTTCCAGGCCCCTTGGAGATTAATATACATGCCTTAGGCTGCCAAGGCTAGGATGAGGTGGAAGGCATGTTTTAGCCTCCTGTGAATCTGTTAGCCATAACACAGCCTTTCCCCCTCATGATGCACAGGTGGTGCCACAAGATCTAATAAAAGGTTAGCTGTCAATTAGGTACATGCAAACCCTTTGAGGTACATGTTAAGCCTCTGATCTCATTACACTATCCTTCTTTGTGTCCCCTAGCTCTAATAAAATCTGTGGACAAAGGTCTGCATTTTCTGGAGAATAACTATGTAGTTGCCATGGATCTCCCCCACCTGATTGCCCCATCAATAAGTTACCATGAAAAAAACTGTGTATACTGTATGGAATCACCACCTTCATATTCCTGTCTCAAAGTGCTTTCTCAATTTGGGGGATACTTTAATGTCCCTCCCTGACTTTCTAGCACCCTAATACCAAAGCCAGGCAAAAACATTAAATAACAGAATATACCAATATTTCTGATGAATGCTGATGCAAATTCTTAACAAAATACTACTAAACCAAATTCAGCAGCATATTTAAAACATTATACTCCAACTAATTTATTTCTGGAATGCAAGGACAGTTCAACCTACAAAAGTAAATTAATGTAATATTCCACAATAACAGAATGAAGGACGGAAATACCCTCTCATAATAAAAACTCAATAAACTAAATAGAAAAGGAAAGTATCTTGACATTAAAAAGACTCATATTAAAATTATTAAAAGCCCACCACTAATATTATAGTTAAAAGTGAAAAGTTGAAAGCTTTTCCTCTACAATCATGAACAAGACAAGGATGCTCTCTTTCTCTATTTCTTTTCAATATGGTGCTGGAAATCCCAGCCAGAGCAATTAGGAAATAAAATAAATAGGTGTGGCTCAATTAGTTAAGTGTTTGACTTCAACTCATGTCATGATCTCACAGTTTGTGAGTTTGAGCCCCACACCAGGCTCTTTGCTGTCAGTGCAGATCTGGCTTTGGATCCTCTGTCTCCCTCTCTCTCTCTGCTCCTCCTCTGCTCACACATACTTGCATACAAGCTCACTCTCTCTCTCCCCAGAATAAAGAAACCTTTAAAAAATAAAAAATAGAAGCATCCAAATCAGAAAAAGACCCTTAACTATACAGAACTGTAGGCTACCGGAGGGAATTGGTGGGGAGGGATGGGTAACATAGGTGATGGGGATTAAGGAGTGCACTTGATGTGATAAGTCCCAGGTGTCGTATGAAAGTGTTGAATCACTGTATTGTACACCTGAAACTATATTATACTGTATATTAACTAACTGGGATTTAAATAAAAACGTTTAATTTTTAAAAAATGAACAATTTATAAAGAAAAATTTTAAAAACAAATCCAATCAAGAAAAATTAAATTCTTAGGAATAAACCTAAGGAGGTGAAACACCTATACACTGAAAAGAAGAAAACACTACTGAAAGAAAATGAAGAAGACAGTAAAAATTGAAAAAGCATTCCTTGTTCATGAGTTGTTAAGATTTACTGTTAAAATGTCCTTAGATTCCAAAGGAATCTAAAGATTCAGTACAATCCTTCTCAAAATCCCAATGACATATTTTGCAGAAACAGAAAAACCTATCCTAAAATTCATATGGAATCTCAATGGACCCTAAAGAACCGAAATAATCTTGAGAAAGAATAAAGCTGAAGGACTCACAGTTCCTCATGTCAAAACTTACTACAAAGCTACCGTAACCAAAACAATAAATAGTACTGGCATAACAGCAGACATATAGACTGATGGAATAAAACAGAGATCCCAGAAATAAACCCTTACATATATGGTCAAGTGATTTTCAACAAGGGTACCCAGTCCAGTGCAGGAAAGGACAGTCTTTTCAACAAATGGTGCTTGGAAAACTAGATATCCATATTAAAAAGAAATGAAGTTGGGGAGCACCTGGGTGGTTCAGTAAGTTAAGTGTCCAACTCCTGATTTTGGCTCTAGTCACAATCTCACAGTTAATGGACTGAGCCCCGTGTGGGGCTCTGTGCTGACAGCATGGAGCCTGTTTGGGATTCTCCCTCTCCCTCTCTCTCTGTCCCTTTCCTGCTCATGCTTTCTCTCTGTCTCTCAAAATAAATGAATAAACATTGTAAAAAAATGAATTTGGACCCTTAACTTTCACCATCTATGAAAATTAACTCAAAATGGACCAAAGGCCTAATTGTAAGACCTAAACTACCCAACTTACAGAGATAAAACAAAGAGAAAGCATCATGACATTGGATTTGGCAGTGGTTTCCTGGATAGGATACCAAAGTAGGCAACAAAAATAAACTGGACTGCATCAAAATTTAAAACTTTTATTCATCAAAGGACACTATCAACAGAATGAAAAGGGCAACCCATAGAATAGGAGAGAATATTTGAAAATCGTATATTCTATTTAGTAGTATATATGTAGTAAGGGTTTAATACCCAGAAAGATAAAGTACTCCTAAAACTCAACAACAAAATCAAACAATCTGATTCAAAAATGGACAAAGGGACTTGAATAGATATTTCTCCAACAAAGAAAATCAAATGGCCAATAGGCACATGAAAATATGTTCGACATCACTGATAATTATGGACACAAAAGCAAAACTATAATGAGATATAGTTATATGTGAGTTATATGTGAGCACCTCACACCCATTAGGATGGCTATAATAAAAAAAAGAAAGGAAAATAACAAGTGTTGGCAAAACTGGAAAAATTGTGGAGTGCTCTTGGTGGGATTGTAAAATGTTGCCACCACAACCAAAAAACATGGCAGTTCATTAAAAATTTTTTAAAAATATACCTTACCTATGATCCAGCAACTCCACTTATAGGTACATATCCAAAGGAATTGTAATCAGAGTATCAAAAAGATATCTTCATAGAAGAATTATTCACAGTAGCCAAAAGCTGGAAGCAACCCAAATCTCCATGGACGATCAAATGTATAAACCAAATGTGGTTCTGTGTACACACACACATGCACAGTGGGATATTATTCAGCCTTAAAAAGGAAGGAAATCCTGGGGATGCCTGAATGGCTCAGTGAGTTAAGTGTCCAACTATTGATTTCTGTTCAGGTAATCATCTCATGGTCGTGAAATTGAGCCTGGCACATGGGGGTCTAGGCTGGAAATGGAGCCTGCTTAAGATTCTGTCTCTCTCCCCACCCTTCCCCCCTTCAAAAAAATTTTTTTTAATTGTTAAGAAAGGAAGGAAATCCTACCACATGGATGAGCCATGAGGACATTATGCTAAGGAGAATATGCCAGTCACATAAATACAAATACTGTATGATACCACTTAAATGAAGTACTAAAGTAGTCAGATTTATAGAAACAAAAAGTAAAATGGTGGTTACCAGGGCCTAGAAGAAGGGAAATAGGAAATAATTAGGGAGTTTTTTAATGGGTGTACAGTGTCAGTTTTGAAAGCAGAAAATATTTTGGGGATCTGTTGCACAATGAGGTGAATATACTTAATACTATTGAACTGCACACTTAAAAAATGGTTACCATGGTTGGAACACCTGGGTGGCTTAGTTGGTTAAGCATCCAACCCTTGATTTCAGCTCAGGTCACGGTTTCATGAGTCTGAGCCCCACGTCGGGCTCTGTGCACTGACAGTGTGGAGTCAGCTTAGGATTCTCTGTCTCCTCTCTCTGCCCCTCCCTGGTTCATGCTCTGTCTCTCTCTCAAAAAAAAAAAAAAAGGAAGGAAGGAAGGAAGGAAGGAAGGAAGGAAGGAAGGAGAAAGAAAGAAAGAAAGAAAGAAAGAAAGAAAGAAAGAAAGAAAGAAAGAAAGAAAGAAAGAAAGAAAGAAAGAAAGAAGAAAGAAGAAAGAAAGAAAGAAAGAAAGAGAAAGAAAGAAAGAAAGAGAAAGAAAGAAAGAAAGAAAGAAAGAAAGAAAGAAAGAAAGAAAGAAAGAAAGAAAGAAAGAAAGAAAGAAAAGAAAGAAAGAAACAAAATACACACATGCACAGGGTGCAGTCCTAAGAGTTTTTGGCTTTTAATCAGATTTATGTTTTTCAGATATATTTTTCACAACTTCGTCATGTTTCACAATTTTTCTAAACAATGCCCTGTCAAAGTTGCCAATATTAAAGTTTGCTTTCTTCATCTGTATGATGTGGGAATAACAAACTCTCTGTACACTTTAAAATTGTAATTAAGAGTAAATATTAGAAAAGAAAGATACTTTCCTTTATTGCTTTCAAATTATGTTCAACGTATGGAGTGTAAAATAATTCACCTCTCACAACTTTCCAATATAATAAAATATTCCAGTAATTTGTTCACAACAAAAATATTTGATTAATAAAATGCTGGCTAAAAACACTATGAGTGAAGTTACAAGTGAATTTTTAAAATCTAAACTCAGAAACATTAATTACTCAGTTACCAAATTCCCCTGGGTTGAGCTAAGTGTAAGAATGACAGAAGTCATAGGGGGACTATGACTACAAGATTTCCACTGTGCATTATATAGTTAATTGACAACTTTTTAAGTTTCGTTGGGCTATGTGAAAGATTTTCCTGTAAGCATACTTATGAAGGAGTTATCAGAAATTTTATTTGATTTTAACTTATACCTTGATCATTTTTTAACAGAACTCCTGGGGCCTTTGGACAGAGGAGATACGCTAAATGAAGCTTTTGTTGGCCTATCTTTAGCTCCTCAAGGAGAAGACACATTTCCAGATGACCTCCCTCCCTTTTGTTCAGTCCATAAACATATTCAACAAAGAACACGGAATGTCTCTTCTAACAGGTAAGATATGTTGAACTGAGTAAAGTGCTCCACAAAGTATTTAGTATTAAACAATTTAAATATTCCCTTTTTAAATGCAAAGTAATAGTTAAGCAAGGAGATTTCAAAATATCAAAGAAAAAAATGTGCATTTTCTCATGGCAACGACTTTATAGTAGTTTGTTCATGCAACAGCATATATGATGTAATTGAGTGTAAACAGAGTATTGTTAGAATGAATGTTATTGCAAACCAACATGAACATGAAATTACTATAAGATACTAAATTCTAGTCTTACTCTGTTGTTAAATGTTAGGATTGTGAGATTATTAGATTAAAATATTAATTTTTAGTATATTCAGTTTGTATTATAATTTATATGATCATACTTATGAAGGTTACCATTAGTTTTTGGAATCTGATAATTGATAACTCATATGTATGTAGCTGATTATATTGGGTTATTGAGAAAATAAAGGATAAATGTGAAGTAAATATACTAGACAAAGTATTATTATTTATAATGGTAGCTATGTTAATTATGATAATGCTTTGAAGCAAATGTCAGCAAACTTTTTGTGTAAAGCACCAGATATTAGGCTTTGTGGATCATACAGATTTTATCACAACACTCAACTATGCCATCTTAGTATGAAAGCAGCCATAGATAATACATAAATAAATGAGAGTGGCTGTGTTACAGTAAAACTTTATTTACAAAAATAGGCAGTGGGCAGTATTTGGCCCCTATTCGGTAGCTTACATATCTGCTCGTAAGGATCCCAACTATATGCAATTACTGTGAAGAGGCCATATTTTTCATATATATCATATTTCAATATATTCCATATTTCCTATCAATTATACATGCATACGTAAAACATCCTTGAGAAAAATGCCTCAAACTACATAGTTTGGTTAATAGTAAATAAAGGAGAATTTCCAGGTATGGCAAAGTTTAGAGGTGAATAAATCCTATCCCCAGGAAACAGTTTTAAAACTGGACAAAAACTACGATTTCAGGGCTCTGAAATCAAAAAGGGCAAACAACAATTTGATAAGCATTTATTCATGAAATAATGCTGAACTTCTAGTAATGAAGGGGAAATCTGATGTTCTGGGGCTGCTCCCATCCTTCCACCACTCCCAAGCTAGTTCAGCCTTGTAGTTAGTTCTAGGGTAGTACCGGCTGTGAAAAACCAGCTAGTTGACGTGATGTGGAGCTTTTGAATGGAAAAACCCTTGTCCAGCACTATTATCGATAAAAATAACAAACTGTCAGCAAAAGTAACAAATTTGATAGGAAATGAACAGGGAAAGCCACAGTTCTACTAGCCTGCTTAGGTCAAGTGACAGAATGGGAGACTAGCCAAAAATTTAACCAGAAGATCCTGGAATAAGACCGTCTAATTAAGCTCTTTACACATTCCTGATAGAGTTGTATGGCCTCTTAATTTTTTTGGCTCCCTTTTATATTGCAGGATCCTAAATTTTCCCCTTTTGCTTCTTTCTTCCTTCACACCCAACCGCCATAAGGTGCTTCTCCCTTTCTACCTTTTTCACCCACTCATCACCCCACCCCAGAAGCTGTGCATTTAAAAAAAACTATCCCTTCAAGTTGCATGGTGTAGTTCATGCTAAGAACACCAGGAATTGGAGATCATGCACTGGCATTTGGCGTTTTTTCCATTTTATTTACAATTGTTTGGAAGTTCTCTGTCAAGTCATGCTGAAGCTGTGGCTTTCATGCAGTTTGTTTCTTCCTTATTATGTTCTATACTGTTTATAGAGGAAGTACTGAGAGGTGGAAAGGAAAGCAGCCATTATTATCTTCAACTCTCTGGCAGTCCTACTTCTTTATTTACTTTTTTAAAAACAATGTTACTGGCGTATAATTTACACGTACCACAAAATTCACTCCTTGTAAGTATACAATTCAAATATGTTTGCTGAATGTATAAAGTTGTGCAACTACCACTACAGTGTAGTTTTAGAACATTTCCACTGCCACAAAGTTCCCTGATGCCAATAATTTACAGTCCATTCCCACTCCTACCTCCAGCCTGAGCCAGTCATGTGTCTGCTTCCTGCCTCTAGAGGAATTTCATATAAATGATATCATACAATCTGGAAACTTCATATAAATTAATTCATACAATATGTTGTCTTTTTTTGTGTCAGCCTTCCTTCACTTAGCATTATGGTTTCTGAGGTTCATACATGTTGTAGTGTCTAGTTTATTCCTTTTTAATTTCTGAATAGTATTCCGTTGTATGGATATACCATATTTTGTTTATCCACTCACCAGCTGCTGGATATTTTAATTACTTGTAGCTTTCGGCTACATGAATAATGTTGATATAAATATTCACATAAGTCTTCGAGGGAACATACGTTTTCATTTCTCTTGGGTAGATATCTAGGAGTGGAACTGATAGATCATGCTCTCAGTTTATATTTATCTTGTTAGTTTTTAGAAACTACCAAATTGTTTTTCCAAAGTGACTAACATTTTACATACCCGTCAGCAACATACAAGGGTTTCAGTTTCTCCATATCCTCACCTGTGGTTGGTATTGTCAATCTTTTTTATTATAACCATTCTACCGGGTATAGTGTCTTATTATGATTTTAATTTGCATTTCCCTAATGACTAGTGATGTTGAGCATTTTTATGTGATTATTAGCCATTAGCTTATCTTTGGTGAAATATTTATGCAAAACGTTGTCCATTTTTTAAATAAGTTCTCTTATTATTGAATTATAAGACCTCTTTATTATATTCCTCAGTTTGAAGTCCTTTATCACATAATATGATTTGCAAATATTTTCTCCCAGTCTATGGCTTGCCCTCTCATTTTCCTAACAGTGTCTTTTGAAGTGCAAAAGTTTCAAATTTTGATAAAGCACAATTTAGTTTTTCTTTTATTGATTGTACTTTTATATATAAGAAATCTTTTTCTAAACGAAAATCACAAAAATTTTCTCTTAAGTTTTCTCCTGGAAGTTTTATAATTTTAGCTTTACATTCAAGTCCATTTTGAGTTAATTTTTATGTCTCATATAAGGGTTAAAGTTCATTATTTTGTATATGAAAATCTAATTGCCTTTACTCCTTTGTCAAAATCAATTGACCATACGTGTGAAGATTTATTTCTGGATTTGCCATTCTGTTCCATTGGTCTATGTATCTACCCCACAAAAACAAGTGTCAGACTTAGCTATACAAAGGGCTCCAATGAACCAGAATCTCACAAAATACATTCCAATACCACAAAAATAAACAGGAAAAAGATGAAGAGTTCTATAGAGTTATACTGCAAAGAAGCAGAAAAATGTAGACCAACATATATCAGTTGAGAAAAATTCTCTCCCCTAAAACAGGCATGAAGTACAAGAAAACTGTACAACACTTCAAGCACTCTGGAAACCCACTCTGAATTAGATGAAAACTAAGAGGAGAGGCAGGGAAGAGGAAGCTCAGTGCATTCAAGAAACAAAAGGAAGCAAAATATCTTAGAAATGAAAAATAAATTACAAGGCATTCCAATGGGAATAAATTCAAATTAAAATTTAATAAAAGGCACTGAAATGACAGAAATGACAGAAAAAAATCCTCAAGAAAATAGGAATTGAGGGATATATTCTTGATATATATAACTTAGTCCTAATACTAGTATCTTATTTAATGGGAAATCACTGAGGGCATTTCCACTAAAATCAGAAACAAGACAAGAATACCCACTATCTCTGCTACTGTTCGACACTGTACTAGAGGTACATTACAGTTAGCCATTACAATTAGATAAATCAACTAGATCAAAGGTTGGCAAACTATGGCTCAGTGGCCAAATCCAAATCTGCTGTTTTTGTAAATAAAGTTTTATTAGAACACATCCACACCCATTTATTTATTGTTTATGGGTTGGTAGTTGAGACTGTATGTCCTCAAAGCCTAGGTAATTTACTATCTTATACTTTGAAGTTTGCCAATCCTTGAAGTAGAGAACAAAAAGTGGTAAGAAGGGGTGCCTTGTTAGCTCAGTCGGTTGAGTGTCCTACTTCAGCTCAGTCATTATTTCCTGGTTCGTGGGTTCAAGCCCTGCCATCAGGCTCTGCACTGACAGTATGGAGCCTGCTTGGGATTCTCTCTCTCTTCCTCTCTCTGCCCCTTCTCTGCACTTGCTCACTCCCTAAACAAACAAACTTTAAAAAAAATTGGTAAGGAAATAAAACTATCTCCATTTTCAGTGATATGACAATATAACAGAAGACTACTAGGGAATCAATGATAAAATCAAATATTTTAAAAATACAGTAAGGTAGAAAGATATAAAACTAATGTACAAGAACCACTAGCCTTCATATACACAAACAGTAATGAGTTAGAGATGGTAATGGTAGAGGAAAACCCCATGTATTTTATCAACAAAGATTAAATACTGAGGAATAAACTGAACAAAAAATATGCAAATTCCGTATGATAGAAATCTTACAACACTGTGAAAGACATAAAAATGGCCTTGAACAAATGGGAAGATATCCCTCTTCTTGAATAGGATGACTCAACATCATAAAGATGTCAGTTCCCCCTAAATTAATGTATTATGTTAAACTACCTACATTTAATGTAATCCCAATAAAAAGACCAACATACTTTTTTATTGAGTTAGACAAGGTGATATTAAAGTTCACATAGAAAATTAAAACAAAGAAGAAACTATGGGAGGGGAGCTAGTCCTACCAGATAGTAAAACACCCTAATTATAAAGCCTTATAATACTATAATACTTACAGTTTTATTCTTATGTGATTATTAGATTAGTATCTGCTTCCTCATTAACCTATAAACTCCATGAAGGGGAAAACCACCATGACTCTTAGATATTATCATTTCACTAAGCCCTGCCATAATGCCTAGTGTATAGTTGGCACTGCAGGCCTACTGCACTCTTGGCATTCTCAAGCATGTAGGGGAGGAAGAGGAATGCTATAGATAAGAAACAAACAAAAATACATAACTAAAGGTCATTCAATTAATGATAAATACTAGAAAAAAATACAAAGAACTGGTGAGTAGAGAAGGTACTATTTGAGTTAAGGGCTGAATGATAGGAGTCATCTATGTGAAGATGCAGTAAATTGACAGAAGATTCCAGGGAGAGGAAAGTACCCATACAAAGGCCCTAGTATAGTAACAAGATTGGGAGGTTTGCATAACAGAGAGCCAATACAGCTAAATTGTAAAGGAGTATGGAACATGATAAATTACTAGAGCCTCGTTAATCCATATTAGTGTGTATGATCTTTGTTTTAATTACAGTGAGAAGCCAATATAGGATATTAAAGTATGTAGTGGGCAGAATGGACTCCCAAAGATGTCCATATCCTAACCCCAGAATCTGTAAATATGTTACATCATGTTGTAAAGGGGAATTAAGGAAACAGATGGAATTAAGGTTGTTAATCATCTGACTTAAACATACAAAGATTTGGGGCACCCAGGTGGCTCAGTTGGTGAAACATCCAACTTCAGCTCGGGTCATGATCTTGCTGTTCCTTGGGCCCCATCGGTGCTGACAGTTCAGAGCCTGTAGCCTGTTTCAGATTCTGTATCTACCTTTTTCTCTCTGACCCTCCCCCTCTTACCCTCTGTCTTTCTCTCTCTCTCTCTCAAAAATAAGTAAACAATTAAAAATTTTTTTTAAATAAGAAGATTACCTCAGATATCAGGCCTAATGTAATCCTTAAATCTGGAAGAGGGTCCTTAAATGTGGTTGAGAGAGGCAGAAGAATCAGAGTCTAAGTGATTCACTATGAGATGGACTCAACCTACCATTGCTTTGAAAATGGAGAAAAGGAGCCGTGAGCCCAGGAATGCAGGCTGGCCTCTAGAAGCTCAAAAATGCAAGAAAACAGATTATTCTGTAGTACTTCCAGAAAAGGAATGCATGCTGTTTAAGCCACTAAATTGTTAAAAAATCAAGGAAAAATTAATACAAAGTGTTAGGATGTGTTCTGCAGTTTTAATAGGTCATTTTGAATGACGAGGCTGACTTGATAGGGAAAGCTGCCTTGGCATCAGTGACAATTTTGATGTGATGTCTGATTTCATACTTCAGCATACGGATGCTAGGGTTCAGGGCTAAATGTGAATTTCAGAACTACATTGGGGAAGTTTACCCAAAGATACTTAAAGTTTTTGTCTATAGGAGTTCAGTAATGTATCAAGCTCTGTAAGAAAGAGAAGCAGAGAGAAGAGAATGGCAGCATGGCCCACAACATGGGTCTACTCACCAGGGGTTAAGAGTGTACCTACTTTTGCTCACTATTGTATCCAGAGCCTCCAACCCAGCACTAGGCACAAAGTTAGGATTCAACAAATATTCCATCCATGAATGGTTGACTGAACCATAAAATATTAGCCTTCTTTATAAAATGTCCTCTTAATTTTAAGTCCTTCCCATTAATTATTTACATTTTTCATAGGCCTATATGACTGAATAAATTATTTTTTTATTCCTAATATACCTATTTAAATTCAAGTTAACATACAGTTTAGTACTGGTTTCAGGAGTAGAACCCAGTGATTCATCACTTACATACAACACCCAGTGCTCATCCCAACAAGTGCCCTCCTTAATGCTCATCACTCATTCAGCCCATCTGCCCACCTACCTCCCCTCTAGCAACCCCGTTTGTTCTCTGTATTTAAGAGTTTCTTATGGTTTGCCTCCCTTCTGTTTTTATCTTATTTTTCCTTCCCTTCCCCTATGTTCATCTATTGTGTTTCTTAAACTTCACATGAGTGAATTCATATATTTATATTTCTGAGTGACTTATTTTGCTTAGCATAATACATTCTAGTTCCATCCATGTTGTTGCAAATGGCAAGATTTCATTCTTTTTCATCACCTAGTAGTATTCTGTTGTGTGTGTGTGTGTGTGTGTGTGTGTGTGTGTGTATAAAATCAGTCGATGGACATTTAGGCTCTTTCCATATTTGACTATTGTTGATATATCGCACTGCTATAAACATTGGGGTGCATGTGCCCCACTGAATCAGCATTTTTGTATCCTTTGGATAAATACCTAGTAGTGCAATTGCTGAGTCATAAGGTACTTCTATTTTTTATTTTTTGAGGAAACTCCATACAGTTTTCCAGAGTGACTGCACCAGTTTGCATTCCCATCAGCAGTGCAAAAGAGTTTCCCTTTCTCTGAATCCTCACCAACATCTGTTGTTTCCTGAGTTAAGTTTACTATTCTGACAGGTGTGAGGTGCTATCTCATTGTGTTTTTGATTTGTATTTCCCTGATGATGACTGATGTTGAGCATCTTTTTCATGTGTCTGTTAGCCATCTGGGTGTCTTCTTTCTAAAAGTGTTTGATGAACATAAGGGAAGGTAAGCAAAACTAACATAAAAACAGGGAGAGGGACAAAACATAAGAGACTCCTAAATATAGAGAACAAACAGGGTTGCTGGAGGGGTGGGGGGTGGTGGATGGGCTAAATGGGCAAGGGGCTTTAAGGAGGACACTTGTTGGGATGAGCACTGGGTGTTATACATAGGGGATCAATAACTGGATTCTACTCCTGAAATCATTATTGCACTATATTCCTAAGTTGGATATATATTTTAAAAAATAAAATAAATTTAAAAAAAAGACAAGTGTCTGTTCACGTCTCTTGCTCATTTCTTCACTGGATTATTTGTTACTGGGGTGTTGAGTTTGATAACTTCTTTATAGATTTTGGATACTAACCCTTTATCCAATATGCCATTTGCAAATATCTTCTCCCATTGTTGGTTGCCTTTCAGTTTTGTTGATTGTTTCCTTCACTGTGCAGATACCTAGTAATAAACCTAACCAAAGAGGTAAAAGACCTGTACACTGAAAACTACAGAAACCTTATGAAAAAAAATGAAGACACAAAGAAATGGAAAAAACATTCATCCTTATGGACTGGAAGAACAAATATTGTTAAAATGTCTATACTGATCAAAGCAGTCTACACATATACCACCAGCATTCCTCAAAGAGCTAGAACAGACAATCGTAAAGTTTGTGTAACCACTAAAGACCCCAAATGGCCAAAGTAATCTTAAAAAAGAAAACCAGGAGCACCCAGGCGGCTCAGTTGGTTAAGCAGCCGATTTCATTCATATCATGATCTCACTGTTCTTAAGTTCAAGCCCCATGTCGGGCTCTATGCTGACAGCTCTGAGCCTGGAGCCTGATTTGAATTCTGTGTCTCCCTCTCTCACTGCTCTTTCCCCACGTACACTCTGTCTCTGTCTCTCTCTCAAAAATATAAACATTGGGGCGCCTGGGTGGCTTGGTTGATTAAGCGTCCGACTTCGGCTCAGGTCATGATCTCACGGTCCGTGAGTTCGAGCCCCGCGTCGGGCTCTGTGCTGACCACTCAGAGCCTGGAGCCTGTTTCCAATTCTGTGTCTCCCTCTCTCTCTGCCCCTCCCCTGTTCATTCTCTGTCTCTCTCTGTCTCAAAAATAAATAAACGTTAAAAAAAAATTTTTTTTTAATATATAAACATTAAAAAAAATTAGGAAAAAAAAGCTGAAGGCATCACAGTTTGGACTTCAAGCTGTATTACAAAGCTGTAATCATCAAGACAGTATGGTACTGGCACAAAAACAGACACATAAATCAATGAACAGAATACAGAACCCAGAAATGGACCAACAAATGTATGACCAAATAATTTTCAACAAAGCAGGAAAGAGTACCCAGTGGAAAAAAGACAGTCTCTTCAGCAAATGGTGCTGGGAGAACTGGACAGCAACATGCAAAAGAATGAACCTGGGGAGCACCTGGTTGGCTCAGTCGGTTGAGTGTCTGGTTTTGGCTCAGGTCATGACCTCACAGTTTGTGGGTTCGAGCCCCACAATGGGCTCTGTGCTCACAGCTTAGAGCCTGGAGCCTGCTTCGAATTCTGTGTGTCCCTGTCTCTTTGCTCCTCCCCCCTCATGCTCTGTCTCTCTCTCCTTCAAAAATAAATAAAAACATTTTAAAAATTTAAAAAAAAAGAATGAACCTGGACCACTTTCTTACACCATACACAAAAATAAATTCAAAATGGATGAAAGACCTAAACGACAGGAAACCATCAAAATCCTATAGGAGAAAATATGCAACAACCTCTTTGACCTTAGCCATAGCAATTTCTTACTAGCTATGTCTTAGGAAGCAAGGGAAACAAAAGCAAAAATGAACCATTGAGACCTCATCAAGATAAAAAGCTTCTGCACAGCGAAGGAAACAATCAACAAAACAATAAAAATTTTAATTTCTGTGTAGGCTATGGCAAAATTAATAAATGGAATTCATTTGAACTAAATATAATACAGAAACCAACTGAAAACTGGTTTTGAATAGACTGTATTGTGCTTGAGTTTATAAATAAACTTACTTGAATGTAAACTGTATGAGGGTAAAGATGTCTTTTTTTAATTCTTCATTGCTGGATCCTACAGGACTTAGAAAATTGTCTGTAATATAACGGATGCTTAATAAATATTTACTGAATAAATAAGATAATTATTTTTATAATACAAGAATATACAGGATATTAAGAATACATTACTAGTAATACATGTGTTAAGTAGACACTTTAGACACCCAAAAGAATCAGGCACTTCCATATTAATAGCAGTTACAACATCTAGGATATAAATGAGTGTTTTTAAAAATCACCATTATGTGAATTGACTGAGACTTTATAGGTCACCGACATTATTATTTAAATAGTTGGTTTCCATATTTTATGTGGTTAAAATAAACATTATTTAAATGGTTAGTTTTTCATATTTTTTGACCTGGCAATTAAAAAAAATGTTAAACAACTCAAAGAAAAAACAGTTTAGAATGAAAAAGGGTAATGAGAAGGACAATGGTAAATAATTGATCCTAGGACTAAATATTTTACTTTAGGTTTGGTACTGCCCTAAACTAGTTATTATATTTTAAATTATTCCGTTTCTCTAATTGCTTCAATCTTTCCCTCTGTATTAGATTATCTCCTTCAAGGTCTAAATTCTTTACTGTAAATAAACCTTGCGTTTGTAACAAATCTACTTTGATATTTACCATCATAAATGAATAGTAATATTGTTTAGTTTTCTATTTATTATATCTGAATTCATACCTAAGAAACTCCAAATAAAATACAAATCTTGCTAAAAGTTTTAAATATTGGCTTGGTTTTATTAGATTTGTTTCTAAGCAAATTTCCCTTAAGTTAGAACAAACAAACAAAAAAACCCCATCTATCCATAATCCTTATGTGTGCCTATAAACAATATAACTGATGAAAATTTTCAGTGTTTACAAAACAAAGAAAATTGTCAACAGAATGCCTGGCGGTAGACTTACCAGCAAAAAAAAAAAAAAAAAAAAAAAAAAATTTACAGCCTATAATTCATGAAGATTGGCTCAAAACAAACTGTCCCTGCCAACAGAAAATCTGACAATTATTCTGTTGTCTAATTTGGCTCAGCTTAAGTTGACCTTGTTTATTCATCTCAGTCTTTTAATTCTTGTTAACTTGGCATAAGAAGAGAACATATGGCATATGTCTAGGAAGTCCATTTCTGCATCTTAAACCAAAATAAATGTAGAATATACTGAGCATTTCCAGTGTGTTCAGCTATTAAGGTAACTTAATGTATATTACACAGAACTGATTAAGTTCATATTATCCCCACTAGATGTTTTATGTTTGCTGCCTATAAAGCTGAAAACTAAGTACAGACATCTTTTTCTAAGCTTCAGTATATGACTAAACCTGGCCAATTTCAAACATATTTCCAAAGACGACCATCAATTATAAACTCTTCTAAAACATAAAAATTAAAGGGTATCAGCAATTTGACAATGTAAAGATGTTTACAGGTTTTCACTTAATCTCTAGCTATGTTTAAGAAAGCTGATCAAGAGAATGTGACAAAGATAGAATAAAAGCTGTAGAAGAAAAAGAACATTTCCATTTTCTCTCCAGTCTAATCTGGTCTCCAGTGAATTTTCTTATTTTCATTTTCTGACCCACTAAAGCTTATTGTTAAAGAGAAATTTCATTTTATTGTGGCTTTAATGTGTCTCAAAAAAAGCTATGACGAAATGAGGTGCTTTACAGATTCATGGCTCTATTACAGAATCGTAATTCTCCAGTACCGGAAAAAGAAAAGCAAACACCTTGAAAATCCAAAGTTCCAAAATTTACGTATTTTAAGGGTATTATTTTGGTTTAGAATGTATTCTTTTTATTAACTAAGTGAAATGAAAAACATGAAAGTATAATTTCATGTACAAAACCGTATTAGTATTAATATATTTTGAAGCTCTTAACCTTTGTTAGTGTTCTTCACAGTACTTCTTGCATAGTACTTTTCTTCCACAAAGCTCACAACATTCAAACTTCATGACTTGCATTCAAAATACCATAAAATTTCAACTATAGGGGCATCCTTATTACCCAGATATTCATTACCTGAAATCCTATAGTTATGTGTTTACAAAGAGCAACAACAGTCTTCATAATGTGAAATATCTAAGAATGAACTAACTACTTATAAACTCAGTCCCCACTCAAATATTTCTCCACAGTGAATACTAGCATTTATTTCTACATATTAAGTGCAAGGTCATCGGCAGTTTCACAGATTATCAGCTGTGCAAACACCTACCACAGTAATACAAAGACATTTCAAAACAACCGAACATTTTGCACAAAGGAGTATTTCATGAGTTCAATGAAAGACATTGGAGGAATGTTCAGATCCCATGCAAAAACCATTGGTAAATGAGGAAATGGCACTTAGGCCAATTAAGTTAAAAAGAGAAATTCCATAAGGGTAATGAAATTAAAAGAATTGCAAAAGAAAACTAGTTTATTATCGAAGTATTAATAGAAACCACAGGAAAATGAATGGCCTTCTTTATGAAGATGTGTACTGCAAAAGTCAAATGTGAAGTAAAAGATGCCATTTAATGCTTCTAGAGGATCTAGTCAAAAAAACTAGGACCACTCCCCACCTGCCCAGTCAAACTGACTTACTCTTTGTTCCTTCTAAGAATTTGTGCCTAGTTTGAAATTATAACCTACATGTTATTTTTTTTAATTTTTTTAATTTAATTTTTTAAATTTACATCCAAATTAGCATATAGTGCAACAATGATTTCAAGAGTAGATTCCTTAATGTCCCTTACCCATTTAGCCCATGCCCCCTCCCACACCCTCTCCAGTAACCTTCTGTTTGTTCTCCCTATTTATGAGTCTCTTCTGTTTTGTCCCCCTCCCTGTTTTTATATTATTTTTGTTTCCCTTCCCTTATGTTCATCTGTTTTGTCTCTTAAAGTCCTCATATGAGTGAAGTCATATGATTTTTGTCTTTTTCTGACTAATTTCACTTAGCATCATACCCTCCAGTTCCATCCATGTAGTTGCAGATGGCAAGATTTCATTCTTTTTGATTGCCGAGTAATACTCCATTGTGGATATATACCACATCTTCTTTATCTATTCATCCATCGATGGACATTTGGGCTCTTTCCATACTTTGGCTATTGTTGATTGTGCTGCTATAAACATGGGGGCACATGTGTCCCTTCGAAACAGCACACCTGTATCCCTTGGATAAATGCCTAGTAGTGCAACTGCTGGGTCGTTGGGTAGTTCTATTTTTAGTTTTTTGAGGAACTTCCATACTGTTTTCCAGAGTGGCTGCACCAGCTTGCATTCCCAATAATATACATGTTATTAACATAAACTTATCTCTATGTTTTACCTTTTATTTTTTAGTCGTATTGTACTATCACTATTTACAATGATTTTCAATCCCAGTTTAAAGGCTCCCTTTATTTATATATTTAGTTTTCCCTGGAAAGCTGTTATCCTCAGACACAGAGCTTAAAATATTTAAATATATGGTTTCAAAATAATGCAATGTATGCCATTGAGGACAAAGGAGAAATATCTATGTACCTTTAGTTGTTCTTTACTATTCTTTTGGGTTCCTTTTTTCTGCCGTATTTGTTGAATCTAGGTTCACATACCTTACGCTATCAACAAAGAGAAATGAAAAAAGTTAGGAAACTGAAACTTTTAAGGAGAGAATTATGAAAGCATAAAATAACCTAAGGAAGATGATTCCATTTATATACACAGAAAAATAAATAAATAAATAAAACAAAAGATGCTTTGGTTTTGCTATTTCATGTACAACTGAAAACAGGTGTCCTGAATTGCATTCTGAAGATATGGAAGAGCCTAAGAAAATCCTCTAAATGGGGTCTGAAACACCCTGACACCACCATGTAATACCTTTTCTTTATAGGCCAAGCTACTGGTCTGTTACCTGTTGTACAAGATATACCAAATTTTGCATATCCCTTCACAGAGACAAACTACATATCTGGAATATGGGAGAAGAACATCAGTCATCTATAAATCCCCTATATTTAGAAATTTTAATTATTTTACTCTTCTTATATATATTCCTATAAACAAATTTAGGGAAATTGTTGCTTTGTGTCCCAAATAACAAAAAATAACAGAGGATACTCTGTGCTATTACCATACAACAGGAAGTATATAATGTCTTTTAGTGATGTTAAGATTAATCAGTGGAATTCTCCATTACAGATGATCCCTGACTTAAGAGGGTTCATCTTATGATTTTTTGACTTTATGATGGTGCAGAAGTGATACACATTCAATAGAAACCATACTTCAAATTTTGAATTTTTTTTTAACGTTTCTTTATTTTTGAGACTGAGAGAGACAGAGCATGAACAGGGGAGGAGCAGAGAGAGAGGAAGACACAGAATCTGAAATAGGCTCCAGGCTCTGAGCTGTCAGCACAGAGCCCGACATGGGGTTTGAACTCACGGACCGTGAGATCATGACCTGAGCCCAAGTCGGACGATCAACCGACCAAGCCACCCAGGTGCCCCTGAATTTTGATCTTTTCGTGAGTTAGTGATACGTGGTATTGTGTGTGATGCTGGGCAGTGGCAGCCAGCCACAGCTCCCAGTTAGCCATATGATTAAGAGGGTAATCAACTGACACATTTATCACCATTTTGTACCCATACAACCATTATTCAGTAGTCAACAAATTACATGAGATACTCAACACTTTATTATAAAATAGGCTTTGTGTTAGATCATCTTGCCCAACTGTAGGCTAATACAAGTATTCTGAACATGTTTAAGGTAGGCTAGGCTAAGCTATGATGTTTGGTAGGTTAAGTGTATTAAATCCAACATCCACTTAAGGTATTTTCAACTTACAATGGGTTTATCAGGATGTAACCCCATCAAAAGTTGAGGAAGATCTGTATAAAGTCCCCCATCAACCTTTCTCCTAATGTTTTGGAATTTACTCATGAAAGCTGCCCAGATGACTGTTTAATTAGGAGTAGTGAAATGGTGATTTTTTTAACAGTGGCATTCCTTCTGCAGTTATAAGCTGGAATTCTTCTATACAGGAAAAAAAAAAAAGATTCCTTACTAGTTATTTGATTACCCTGAAAGGCTAAGTAAATGCTTGATAGTTCCCTATATTTATCAGTTTCCAGAGCCATAGTAAATTAAGCCATCAACCTGAAATGGGGACCACTATTTTGGCAGGGGTGGGAGGGGGGAAATGTCAAGTGCATTTTTAAATGGTGTTTAATGTGTTAGTCCATTGTGGTTGTCAAAAGTTCAGAAATAACAGTAAAACCAATGAATCACCAAAGTAGTAAATAGTAAGTTTACTGTGCACACACCAGAAACAAAGTTTCAAACCAAAGGCAGTCAAACCAAAACATCAGGGGTATATTATTATAGAGCAGCTTATATAGTAAGAAATCAGTGACACTTTATTCTTCACAGTGATTAGTTATAATATTAAAATTTTCTTAAATGCTAGGAAATTGGTGAGTGGTTACTTTACGCCAACCCTGGGAAACAGTTCAAGTTTTAGGATCTCCACAGGCAAAAGCAAGAAATGACCCAGGTCAAGTTAGTCTTGCAAAATAAGCTAAATTAAGCTTTGTTGATATGATGAAACTGATTTTGTCTGTTGAGGGAATTTTCTTTTTTTTTTTTTAATGTTTATTTATTTTTGAGAGAAAGAGAGAGAGGAAGAGGGAGAGAGAGAGGGAGAGAGAGAATGAGCAGGGGAGAGGCAGAGAGAGAGGAAGAAACAGAATCCAAAGCAGACTCCATGCACTGAGCTGTCAAGCCCAGAGCTCGACATAGGGCTCAAATTCACGAACCATGAGATCATGACCTGAGCCAAAGTCAGACACTTAAACGACTGAGCCACCCAAGGGCCCCTCTTTTTTTTTTTTAATGTTTATTTATTTTTTGAGAGAGGGAAAGAGCGTGAGCTGGGGATGGGCAGAGAGAGGTAGACACAGAACCTGAAGCAGGGTCCAAGATCTGAGCTCTCAGCACAGAGCCCTACATGGGGCTCAGACTCACAAACCGTGAGATCATGACCTAAGCTGAAGTCGGATGCTCAATAGACTGAGCCACCCAGGCATCCCAGTTGAGAGAATTTTCAAGACTGGTCTCCATTTGTTTTGTATTTTAATATGGTAAATATTCTTTTTGATGGTCAGGTTTTATGCATCCAATTAAGTTTTTCAGAAAGTAATCTTGGCAACTGTATCAAAATATCATGACTTAAAATTTCATTTTTGTTATATATATGTGTGTGTGTGTGTCCATCACATTGCTGGCATAAAATGAATAATCTTAAATGCCTATTTGGGAAATTACTGAGTAAATTACAGTATATCCAAATATTAGAATACTATGTAAGCCATTAAAAATCATAATTATCAGATTCTGGTCCCAGATGGAGTAAGCATACTATTCCTGGTCTCTCCCACTGAATGCAACTAAAAATCCTAGAAAGAATATACAGATTAGCTATTTGAAGACTCTGGAAAGTAAATAGTGGCAGACAGCTTGAGGAAGAAGACCAGAATTGAACTACCTCAACCAATGGTAAGTTTACCAGTATTTTTTCCTTCATTTTGCCACCACTTGGGCCTGAAGGCAGTAATAGTCAAGGAAGTAGGTGGCAGCATGTAGTTACTGATGCCACTGCTTCAGAGAGGAGAAAAGTACCAACAGAGATTACAGATAGGAAGGACCTCAAGAAAGTGACCCAATTAAATTGTTTCTAAATTCCAGGTTTATACCCCAAGATATGCATGTGTAGATCTGATCCTAACTAGCATATAATAGACTTTGAGATCTAAACTAACAGATAAAACATCACCCAAGTCACAGATTCATTACTGGGTGATACACACATGAACAGATCTAAATAGTATTGCAAAGACTCTGAAAATTGAACTGACATTGGAACCACAGCTCACAGAGGTACACTAGAACTTGATGCCTAAAGCTAACAAGATCAGTTGCCTGCTAGGACAGAAATATCAACATTTATCATGGGATTTCAAATAAGAACAAGTCTTGCCAGTATTCAAAATATCTAGGACCCAAAATTACTTGGCATAAAAAGAACCAGGAAAACCCCCACTCACATGAGAAAAAATAGTCAATAGACAGTAATATGGAGATGATACACTGGAATTATCTGATAAAACTTTAAGCAGTTATTACAAAAATGCTCCAACAATCATAAAAGCTGTTGGAAATGAAAAATACAAAGTCTCAAAAAGAAATAGGAAACAGGAAAAACACATAACTCAACAATAAAGTAACCAATTTTTTTAAAGCTCACTGATGGCTTCAATAATAGCAGGAATGAGATGAAAAAGGAGTGAACTGCAAGACAAATCAATAGAAAATATCCAATGAACAACAAAAAGAAAAAATACTGAAAAAATAATAATAAAGAGAGCCTAAGGGACCTCTGAGACAATGCCAAGTCTAACATTTATAACATCAGAGTCCTGGGGTGCCTGGGTGGCTCAGTCGGTTAAGTGTCTGACTCTTGATTTTGGCTCAGGTCATGATCCCAGGGTCATGGGATCAAGCACCAAGTCAAGCTCTGCACTGAGCATGGAATCTGCTAGGGATTCATTCTCTCTCTCTCTCTCTCTCTCTCTCTCTCTCTCTCTCTTTCTCTCTGCCCCTCTCCCCTGCTTGCATTCTCTAAAATAATTTTTTTTAAAGAAAAAAAAAAGAGTGCCATGCAAAAAAATAGTTTATAGCAGTGCTATCAACAATAGCCAAATTATGGAAAGAGCCTAAAATGTCCATCAACTGATGAATGGATAAAGAAGATGTGGTATATACATACAGAATATTACTCAGTGATCAAAAAGAATGAGATCTTGCCATTTGCAATAATGTAATGGAACTAGACTGTATTATGCTAAGTGAAGTCAGTCAGAGAAAGATAAATATATGATTTCACTCATTATGGAATTTAAGAAACAAAACATATGAGTGGCAGGATGGGCTAAAAGGTGATAGGTAGGGGTGTCTGGGTAGCTCAGATGGCTAAATGTCCAACTCTTGGTTTCAGCTCAGGTCATGATCTCATGGTTTTGTGAGTGCAATCCCACATTGGGCTCTTGTGCTGGCAGCACAGAGCTTGCTTGGGATTCTCTCTCTCTCCCTCTCTCTCTGCCCCTCCCCAACTTGTGTCGTCTCTGTTTCTCTCAAAATAAATAAACTTAAAAAATAAAGAGGGGTACCTGGGTGGCTCAGTCAGTTGGGCATCCGACTTCAGCTCAGGTCATGATCTCATGGCTTGTGAGTTTGAGCCCCCCATCAGACTCTGTGCTGACAGCTCAGAGCCTGGAGCCTGCTTCAGATTCTGTGTCCCTCTCTCGCTCTGCCCCTTCCCCACTTGTGCACTCTCTCTCTCTCTCTCAAGAATAAAACATTTTTAAAAACTTTTTTAAAGAGAGAGAAAAAAGAAATCTTCCAAAGATTCAGTCAATCAATCAATCAATAAATAGCTGATGGGCATTAAGGAGCACACTTTTTGAGATGAGCACTGGGTGTTATATATAAGTGATGTATCACTGGGTTTTACTCCTGAAACCAATACTACACTGTATGTTAACTTGAATTTAAATAAATAAATTATGTACTCTAAAAAAAATAAACAAACTACCAAAACCAAAACAGGAAAAAAACAGAAAACCTGAACAGACCCATAACCAGCAAAGAAATTAAATCAGTAATCAAAAATCTCCCAATAAACAAAAGGCCAAGGCCAGATGGCTTCACAGGTAAATTCCACCAGACATTTAAAGAGGATGTGGAGAAAAGGGAACCCTCTTGCACTGTTGGTGGGAATGCAAACTGGTGCAGCCGCTCTGGAAAACAGTGTGGAGGTCCCTCAAAAAATTAAAAATAGATCTACCCTATGACCCAGCAATAGCACTGCTAGGAATTTACCCAAGGGATACAGGAGTGCTGATGCATAGGGGCACTTTCACCCCAATGTTTATAGCAGCACTTTCAACAATAGCCAAATTATGGAAAGAGCCTCAATGTCCATCACCTGATGAATGGATAAAGAAATTGTGGTTTATATATACAATGGAATACTACTTGGCAATGAGAAAGAATGAAACATGGCCTTTTGTAGCAATGTGGATGGAACTGGAGAGCGTTAATGCTAAGTGAAATAAGTCATACAGAGAAAGACAGATACCATATGTTCTCACTCTTATGTGGATCCTGAGAAACTTAAGACCATGGGGGAAGGGAAGGGAAAGAAAAAAGTTAGAGAGGGAGGGAGCCAAACCATAAGAAACTCTTAAAAACTGAGAATAAACTGAGGGTTGATGGGGAATGGGAGGGAGGGGAAAGTGGGTGATGGGCACTGAGGAGGGCACCTTTTGGGATGAGCGCTGGGTGTTGTATGGAAACCAATTTGACAATAAATTTCCTATTAAAAAAATAATGAGGAGGTTAATTCCTATTCTTCTCAAACTATTCCAAAAAATACAAATAGAAGAAAAACTTGAAAATTCATTCTATGATGCCAGCATTACCCTGATACCAAAACCAGACAAGACTTCACTAAAAAAGAATACAGGCCAATATCCCTGATGAACATGGATGCAGAAATTCTCAATAAAATACTAGAATCAAATGAAAACAGTACATTAAAAAAATCATTCACCATAATCAAGTGGGATTTATTCCAGGGCTGCAAGTGTAGTTCACTACACCACATTAATAAAAAGAAAGGATAAGAACCATACAGTCCTTTCAACAGATGCAGAAAAGGTTGACAAAGTACAACATCTATACATGATAAGAAAAAAACAAAAACAACAAACAAAAAACCTCAGCAAAGTACGGTTAGAGGGAACTACCTCAACATCTTAAGGCCATATATGAAAAACTCACAGCTAATATCATCCTCAATGGGGAAAAAATGAGAGCTTTTCCCTTACACAGTCAGGAACAAGGCAAGGATGTCTATTCTCACTGTTACTTTTTAACACAGTACTGGAAGTCCTAGCCTCAGCAGTCATACAACAAAATAAATAAAAGACATCCAAATTAGAAAGGAAGAAGTCAAACTTTAACTGTCTGCAGATGACATGATACTGTATATGGTAAACCCAAGAGACTCGACCAAAAAAATTGCTATAAGTGGTACATGAATTCTGTGAAGTCACAGGACACAGAATCAATGTACAGTAATCTGTTGCATTTCTAGATACTATAATGAAGCAGCAGAAAGAGAAAACAAGGAACCAATCCCACTTACACTTGTACCAAAACCTACAAGATACCTAGGAATAAACCTAACCAAAGAGGTAAAAGATCTGGACTCTGAAAACTGTAAAACACTAATCAAAGAAACTGAAGATGACATAGAAATGGGAAAACATTCCACACTCATGAATTGGAAGAACAAATATTGTTAAAATGTCTCTATTACCCAAAGCAATCTACAGTTTTAATGCCATCCCTGTCACAATACCAACAGCATTTTTCACAGAACTAGAACAAACAATCCTAAAATTTATATGGCACCACAAAAGAACCCAAAATAGCCAAAGCACTCTTGAAAAAGAAAAGCCAAGATGGAGGCATCACAAATTTCAGATTTCACATTATATTACAAAGCTGTAGTGATCAAGACAGTGTGGTATGGTACTGGCAACAAAAACAGACTGGCACAAAACAGGACAGAATAGACACCCCAGAAATGAACTCACCACTATATGGTCAAGGTCAATTAATCTTCAACAAAGCAGGAAAGAATATCCAATGGAAAAAAGAGAGTCTCTTCAACAAATGGTTTAGGGAAAACTGGACAAGAACGTCCAGGAAAATGAAACTGGACTGCTTTCTTACACCATACAGAAAAATAAATTCAAAATGGATGAGAAACCTAAATGTCAGACAGGTAACCATTAAAATCCTACAGAAGAACACAGCCAATAACCTCTTGACACTGGCCATAGCAACTTTCTACTAGATAGGTCTTCTGAGGCAAGGAAAAAAAGCAAAAATAAACTACTGGGACTTCATGAAAATAAAATGTTATGCACAGCAAAGGAAACAATCAACAAAACTAAAAGGCAACCTATGGAATGGGAAAAGGTATTTGCAAATGACATACTTGATAAAAAGTTAATATCCAACATTTATAAAGAACTTACAAAATTCAACGCCCAAAAAACAATCCAGTTTAAGAAATGGGCAGAAGACATGAACAGGCATGTTTCCAAAGAGGATATACAGATGGCTGACACACGAAAAGGTACTCAACATCACTCATCATCAGAGAAATACAAATCAAAACCACACATACCTCACACCTGTCCGAATGGCTAAAATGAACAACTCATCAAACAACAGATGCTGGTGGGGATGTGGAGAAGGGGAACCTTCCGCACTGTTGGGAATGCAAACTGGTACATCCACTCTGGAAAACAGTATGGAGGTTCCTCAGAAAGTTAAAAATAAAACTGCCATATCATCCAGCAATTGTACTATTAGGTATTTACCCAAAGGATAAAAACATACTAATTCAAAGGGATACATACACCCCGATGTTTCTGGCAGCATTATCAACAATAACCAAATTATGGAAAGAGCCCAAATGTCCTTCACCTGATGAAGAAGTAGTGGCATATATATACAATAGAATATTACTCAGCTATAAATGAGAATGAAATCTGGCCATTTGCAACCATGTGAATAAAGCTAGAGAGTACTATGCTAAGCAAAACAAATCAGAGAAAGACAAATACCATATGATTTTACTCTTATGTGGATTTAAGCAACAAAACAAATGAACACGGGGAAAAAAAGAGAGGCAAACCAATAAACAGACTCTTAACTAGAGAGAACAAACTGATGGTTACTAGGTGGACAAAGGGATGGATTAAAGAGGTGATGTGTATTAAGGAGGGCACTTGTGATGAGCATGGGTGTCGTATATAAGTGATGAATCACTAAATTCTGTACCCGAAACAAATATTGCACTATATTTTTACTAGCTGGAATTTAAATAAAACTTGGGGAAAAAAGTAAAGGTTTTGTAGAATTCAAATGTGAAGCCATCTGTTCCTGGACTTTGTTTTGAGAGAGTTTTAAAGTATGGTTCAAATACTGCTTACACTAATCAAAGAAGACCACAATAAATGGAGACACATACCATGTTTATGGACTGAAAAACTCAATATGGTACACATATCAGTTGTCTTCTGATTGATCTAAAGTTTTAAAACAATTCTAATCAAAATCCCAGAAAGATTCTGTGTAGATATGGACAAGCTGATTCTAAAACTTATATAAAAGGACAAAGAAATTAGAATACCGAAAACAATTTTGAAGAAGAGAAATAATGTTGGAAAAATCATGCATGATCTTAAGACTTTTTCTAAAGCAAGAACTAGCAAACACTTTCTATAAAGGGTCATTTAGTAAATGTTTTAGGTTTTGCAAATCATACAATCCCTGTCACAGCTACTTAAGTCTGCTGTTAAAATAAAACAGCAGCCATTGATATTATGGAAATAAATGGGTGTGGGTGTGTTCCAATAAAACTTTATCTACAAAAATGGGCATCACTTTAATTTCCCATGGACTATGGTTTGCCATGCCCTTCTCTAAATCTATACTAATCAAAAAATCGTGGTATTAGCAAAAGGACAGATTGACAGAATAAAACTGAACAGAGAATCCAGAAATAAACCTATGCAATATGCCCCACTGATTTCTGACAGAAGTACAAATGCAATTCAGTGAAGAATACTCTTCAATAAATGGTATTAGAACTGGACATCTTATGTATAAAAGCAATGAGCCCCAAAGTAAACCTCACACCTTATTAAAAAATTAACCCTAAATGTATCATACATCGAAATATAAAATGTAAAACTATAACACTTTTAAAAGAAAACATTTAAGTAAATCTTCATGATCTGGTATTAGTCTAAGAATTCTCAGAACTGACACTAAAAGTACAATCCATAAAAATACAAATTTGACAAGCTAGACTTCATCAACTTTTGCTCTTCAAAGGATACTGTTAAGAACATGAAATGACAAGCTAGCAAAATTAGTGGTTCCTAGGCTTACTAATAGAGGTGAAAGTGTGACTGTTAGGTATGAGGGAGTTTTTTTTCACATGCTGAAACTATTTTTATTCTGATTGTGATAGCAGTAACACAAATCTATACATCTGTTAAATTCATCGAATCTACATCTTTCTTTAAAAAATTTTTAAGTCATCTCTACATCCAATGTGGGGCTCAAACTCATGACCCTAAGACCAAGAGTCCCATGCTCTGGGGTGCCTGGGTGGCTTAATCAGTTAAGCTCTGACTCTTGATCTTCGCTCAGGTCATGATCTCATGGTCTGTGAGTTCCGGCCCTACATTGGGCTCTGTGCTGACTGTGCAGAGCCTGATTGGGATTCTTCTCTCCCTCTGTCTGCCACTCCCCCTTTCAAATAAATAAACTTTAAAAAGAAAAAACAAGAAAGTCACGTGCTCTTCTGACTGAGCCAGCCAGGTGCCCCTAAAATCTACATCTTTTTTTTTTTAATGTTTATTTTATTTTTTTGAGAGAGAGAGAGACAGAGCTCAAGCAGGGGAGGAGCAGGGAGAGAGGGAGACACAGACTCTGAAACAGGCTCCAGGCTCTGAGCTGTCACCACAGAGCCCCAGGCGGGGCTTGAACTCACAAACCATGAGATTATGACCTGAGCTAAAGTCAGATGCTCAACTGGCTGAGCCACCCAGCACCCCTAAAACCTACATCTTTAAAAGTCCATTTTTAAAAAAATAGTCCATTTTAATGTGTAATAATTTACATACAAAATGTGACAAAAACTGTATGAGAGCTATATAAAGTTTTATAAGATAGTATTATCTCAGCTTTGTTTAAAAAGATGCTTGGGGCACCTGGGTGGCTCAGTTGGTTGGGCGTCCGACTTCGACTCAGGTCATGATCTCATGGCTTGTGAGTTTGAGCCCTGCGTCGGGCTCTGTGCCGGCAGCTCAGAGCCTGCAGCCTGTTTTGGATTCTGTGTCTCCCTCTCTCTGCCTCTTCCCCAGCTCGCATGCTCTCTCTTTCTCTCTCAAAAATGAATAAATATTTAAAAAAAAATTTTTTAAAGATGCTTACATATAGAAGCTAATTATCCAGATGAGAACTCTGGAAATCTGAATTATGTTATTGTTTTTTTCCTTTGTGTTTTTTTTTAAATTTTTCTGTAGTAATAAATTACTTTTAAAATCAGGAAAATAAAATGTGTTTAATAGGAAATTTTTACCATCCATTCTAATCCTGTAATACCCCAGTAAAATGTCACATTTTGTTTCCACTACTTCTTTTGAAAATTGTGTATGTAAAATATTTTATTTGTATCTTAAATTTGAATTTAATTGCTCTTCAAAAATGTCCTGTAAATTATTTAATGATGGGAAAATTGAAAAAATTCTATGACATATTAACCCTATAATTTTCTTTTTAATCCTTTTTCCAATTAAAAAAAAAACAACAGACAAGTACTTGACAGAAGAAATGAACTTGAAAAAGACACCTGTGCTGAATCTTTGATGACTAAGACCTGTAATGAAGAAGGTAATGGTATCCAAGTTGCTCAAAGTATTTAAAGCATAACAGAATAACAATATTATGGCTGGCAAGAGCTTCCAGTAAATGAATAAAACTAAGAAATCCCTGAGCATTTCTAGTTGGTGTGTTATAAGACAGTTCTTGGTAAATATAGTGTAAAATACTAAGTCAGCTTATTTTAACAAAGGCTTAATTATAATGATTATACAAATAAATTTGGGGATCTTCTTAAAATGTTGGTTCTCACTGAATAGGTCTTGAGTAGAGCCCATGATCTTGACCTTCCAACAAGCTGCCAGTGATGTGTACACTTCTGGCTTAGAGATTACAATTTGATAAGACAGGTTCTGAAGGTCACTGAGAAAAATGGCTTCATTCTTACCTAATTTAGTAAGAAAGAAGTGTACACAGTAAGTTAGACTACAAGTGCTACCCCAAATAAGCATGAGGAGGTAATAGAGCAATCACTTCTAGCCAAGATATTCAGCTGAGCAGATGGCCTTCAAAGAATTTCAACATGTAGAAGAAACTGTGTGAGCATTTATAGAAAAAGAAAGTACAAATAACACATAGTTGACTGTGTGTGAAGAGACAAAAGTAGTTAATATTTGAATGTTCACACTATGTTCCCTTTTCACTATCCCCTAAAGATGAATCTTAGTTTGGCCTATTTATTTTCTTACCTTTCTCCCTGAAAATGGGTCATTTCTGCTTAACTAAAGTCTTTGAAACTTTGAAATGCTGACGTTGGAACAAAAAAAGGATATGGAGAAGGACAAGAGAGGCATGTGGAGTTAAGAGACTTTTTATGACGTTTTTGGGGTTCTTTTTCCTACATAGCCCAGAGAAAGAAGTGCATAAGAGCAACTTCTGAGGCAAGTGGACAGGAAGGAAAAAGAACTTTTAAGAAGTATCGTATAGTGCCAGGCATATAGCACTTACTTTACTGCTGTTGTTTTATAAACTGAGGTCTACCAAGGATATGCCACAAGACCTATGTATGGTCCCAACCCCAACCCAAAATACTATTACTTCAATTCTTTTGTTGTCCTCATCTATAAAATAAAAATTTCAATAGAATGGTTCTCATGAAGGATGAACAGTTGAATAAACAATTTAGAGCTATGTTTTTGGCATTAGTAGTTTAAAGATACATGATTCTATGTAAGAAAGAAATGGCATTTTCCAATTTTGTTTCTTTTGAATTTGAAGAAAAATGTGGAGTTTATAGTATTCAACAAGGCCAGCAGCTAGTTGATGGTTACTAGCAAGATGGCAGAATAGGTCTCCAGCCCTCATTCCCCCCTCCCCATAAACACCAATTTGGCAACTATCCACAAACATAAGTACTATTGTGGGGGCTTCAAAATCCAGGAAGAAAGTTGCAAGAGCACAATGGAGCCCAAGACAGAGGACTCTTTGAGAAAGCATACCCCTGCCCCAGGACCTGACCACAGACCTAGGAGCAGCTCTATCACCCCATATACATGGATCTACACTAGTGGGCCTGGCAGGAATGTCATCATGTGCCTGTAACCCCACTAATAGGCCCACTGACTATAGACCCAACTGCAAACCTAGAAGCAACCCCATATTCAGTTCCAACTGCTCAACTGTGATCCCACAGCCAGTCTGGTCCACCTAGGAACCTGGGAAGAGAGATGCCAATCTATGTCCCAAGTAATAGGCGGGCTAACTATGGACTCAGAAGTAGCCTTTCCACCTGGGCAAGCAGCACAAGCTATGCCTGATGATGCCCCCAATGATAAATCAGCCAACCCGTAACCTAACTGTAGACCAGGAAGTAGCCCCATGACCTGGCCCTGGTTCTGCTCCACTGCAATCCTGGAGGCAGGCTTGTCTATCTGGGGATCTGCAGGAGTAGGTCTTTACCTGCCAAAAACACTCTGTAAAGAATGGAAGAGGTCCCTGCTCCTTTAGTTGCACAGACACCAGTGCAAGGCTATAAAGTCACAAAGAAGTGGGCACAGTACCACCAAAGGAAACAAAAAGTTCTAGTAACCAGTGCCAAAGAAATGGAAATCCACAAACTGCTTGACAAAGAATTCCAAATAAAATCATCTTTACAAAGCTCAATGTAGATAGGTAGGTAGGTAGGTAGGTAGGTAGGTAGGTAGATAGATAGATAGGGGGCCCAGTGAGGGGCACCTGGGTGGCTCTGTCAGTTAAGCCTCTGACTCTTGATTTCAGCTCAGGTCATGATCTCACAGTTCATGAGATTGAGGCCTGCATCGGGCTCTGCACTGACAGTGTGGAGCCTGCTTGGATTCTCTCTCTCCCTCTCTCTCTGCCCCAACCCCACTCGCTTGCTCTCTCAAAATAAATAAAAATTTAAAAGGAAAAAAGTTCAATGAGCTAAAAGAGAACACAGATAACTAAAGAAAATTAGGAAAACAATACATGAACAAAATGATGAAGCTCAAAAACAAACAAACAAAAACCAACCTATTAAAAAAAAAAAAACAGAAATCTGGAGCTGAAGAATATAATGATAAAACTAAAAATTCCATTAACTTCAACAGCAGAATCAATTAATCAGAAAAAACCCCAACAAACTCAAAGACAAGTCATTTGAAATTCCAAATTTAAAAGAACAAAAAAGAAAAGAATGAGGGGTGCCTGGGTGGCTCATTCAGTTAAGCGTCTAACTTCAGCTCAGGTCATGATCTCATGGTTCATGAGTTCGATCCCCACATCAGGCTCTCTGTTGTTGGTATGCAGCCCACTTCAGAACCTCTGTGCCCCCCCACCCCTCTCCCACTCCCACTCCCTCTCAAAAATAAACATAAAAAAACAAGTGAAAAAGTGAAGAAACCCTATGGGACTTAATATGATACCCCAAAAGAACGAATACTCACACTGTAGGTGTCCCAGAAGGGGAGAGAGAGAGAGAGAGAGAGAGACCAAAAAGTTAAAGAAACAGTGATTGAAACATCTCAAATATAAGCAGGAAAATGAACATCCAAATTTGTGAAGCCCCAAAGTTCCCAAAGAGGTTCAAGTAAATTGTCTAAAGTAAAAAGAAAACATTTTCACAGTAGCAAAAGAAAATGACTGGTCACACCAAGGGACTATAACAAGGAATAGCACCTAAGACTATCAGTGGATTTCTCCACAGAAACTGTGTAAATCAAAAGAGAGAGGGATGAAGGGTGCCTGGGTGGCTCAGTCAGTTAAGTGTACAACTTCAGCTCAGGTGATCTCACGGTGAGTTCAGCCATGTCAGGCTCTGTGCTGACAGCTTGGAGCCTGGATCCTGCTTCAGATTCTGTGTTTCCTTCTCTCTCTGCCCCTCTCCTACTCACACTCTTTCTCTCTCTCCCTCAAAAATAAATATACATTAAAACTTTTTCTAAAAAAAAGGGGGGGGGCGGGATGATATATTCAAAGCACTGAAACAAAAAAAGTACAAACCAAGAATACTTTACCTGACAAAACTGTATTTTAAGAATAAAGGAGAGAGTCTCCCATACAAACAAAACCTGAGGGAGTATATTATGCTAGATGTGCCTTACAATAAAAACTAAAGGGAGTTCAGTTTGAAACAAACAAAAAAAAAGTAAACAATAACATGAAAGCATATGAACTGTCACTGTTAAAGGATATACTTTAATAGTGGCATGTAAATCACTTTTAACACTAGTATACAAAAATTAAGACCAACGTACTAAGAATAACTATCACCACTAAAATGGAACACAACATAGAAAGAAGTAAAATCTAGATCAACTCAAAGTTTATGTGAGAGAAGTGTACACATTCTGCACATAAGTAAAATTAAGTTGTTATTAGCTTAAAACAGACTGCCTTAACTAGAAAATGTTTGAAGTGAGCCCAGTGGTAACTACAAAAACAAAAGGCACAATAGATACACCAAAGATAAAGAGAAAAGAATCAAAGCATACGGCTGCTGCTGCTGCTGCAATCATCAAATAAAGAAAGACAAGTTGAAGAAGAAACAAAATCACTACAAAACAGAAAACAGTTAATCAAATAGTTATATTAAGTCTTTTCCTATCACAGTAATTACTTTAAATGTAAATGGATTAAATTCCTCAATCAAAAGATAGTATGGCTGAATGGATTAAAAAATTTAAAAAGACTCAACTATATGCTGTCTACAAGACACTCACTTTAGATTTAAAAATACACATAGCCTGAAAGTACAAGGGTGGCTAAAGGTAACCAAAAGAGAGGAGTCATTACAGTAGACAAAAGAGACTTTAACTGGTAAACTATCATGAGACAAAGGACATTACATAACAATAAAAAGGTCAATTTACCAGGAAGATTTAACAATTATAAATAAACATGTGCACAACATCAACTATATACCTGTCAATACATATTAACATATAAAGCAAAGATTTACAAATATGAAAAGAGAGGTAGACAGTAATAAAATAGTAGTATAGTTCAATACCCACCTCTTTATAATGGATAGATCATCTACACACACAAAAATTCAGTAACACAGCAGAACTGAATGACACTATAGACAAAATGGAAACTGAACATATATAGAACATTCCACCCCAAAACAAAATACTCATTCTTCTCAAGTGCACATGAAACATTCTCCATGATAGATCACATACTAGTTCACAAAACAGGTCTTAACACATTTAAAAAGACCGGAATCATTTTAAATATCTTTCCTGATCACAATGGAATGAAATTAGAAAGTAATAATATTTTTGTGTATGGTATAAGAAAGTGGTCCAGTTTCATTCTTCTCCATGTCACCATCCAGTTTTCCCAACACCATTTGAAGAGACAGTCTTTTTTTTCCATTGGATACTCTTTCCTGCTTTGTCAAAGATGAGTTGACTGTATAGCTGTGGGTCCATTTCTGGGTTTTCTATTTTGTTCCATTGTTTCCATCTGTTCTATTCTGTTCTCTTGTTTCCATCTGTTTTTGTGCCAGTACCATACTGTCTTAATCACTACTGCTTTGTAATATAGCTTGAAATCCAGAATCACAATGCCTCCGGTTTTTTCTTTTTCAAGACTGCTTTGGCTATTCTGGCTCTTTGTGGTTCCATACAAATTTCAGGATTGTTTTTTCTAACTCTGTGAAGAATGTTGGTGGTATTTTGATAGGGATTGCATTTAATGTGTAGATTGCACTGAGTAGTGTAGACATTTTAACAAAGTTTGTTCTTCCAATCCATGATCATGGATTGCTTTTCCATTTCTTTTTGTCCTCTTTAATTTCTTTCATAAATCTATATTTTCAGAGTACAGACCTTTTATCTCTTTAGTAAGGTTTATTCCAAGGTATTTTACTGTTCTTGGTGCATTGTTAATGGGATTGATTCCTTGATTTCTCTTTCCGCTGCTTCATTATTGGTGATAGAAATGCAACAGATTTCTGCACGTTGACTTTATATCCTGTGACTTTGCTGAATTTATGTACTAGCAATTTTTTGGTGGAGTCTTTGGTTTTCTACATAGAGTATCATGTCACCTGCAAATAGTGGAAGTATGACTTCTTTTTTGCCAATTTGTATGCCCTTTATTTCTTTTTGTTGCCTGATTGCTGAGGCTAAGACTTCCAGTACTATGTTAAATAGTAATGGTGAGGGTGGACATCCTTGTCTTGTTCCTGACTATAGGGGAAAGGCTTGAGCTTAGCATAATACATTCTAGGTCATTCTTCAGGTTTTCCCCATTGAGGATGATATGAGTTGTGGGTCTTTCATATATGGCCTTTATGATGTTGAGGTGTGTTCCAGTGATCCCCACTTTGTTGACAGTTTTTATTAAGAATGGATGCTGGGGGCACCTGGGTGGCTCACTCAGTTAAGCATCTGACTTCAGCTAAGGTCATGATCTCACCATTCGTGGGTTCAAGCCCCATATCTAGCTCTATGCTGAGAGCTCAGAGCCTGGAGCCTGCTTCAGACTCTGTGTCTCCTTCTCCCTCTGCCCATCCCCCACTCATGCTCTGTTTCTCTCTCTCTCTCAAAAATAAACATTTAAAAAACTTTTTAAAAAAAGAATAGATGCTGTATTTTTGTCAAATGCTTTTTCTGCATCTATTGACAGGATCATATGGTTCTTATCCTTTCTTTTATTAATGTGGTGTATCACATTAATTGATTTGTGAATACCAAACCAGCCCTGCAGCCCAGAAATAAATCCCATTTGATCATGGTAATTCTTTTAACGTACTCTTGAATTTGATTTGCTAGTATCTTGTTGAGAATTTTTGCCATCCAGGTTCATCAGGGATATTATATTGGCCTATAATTCTCATTTTTAGTGGAGTCTTAGTCTGGTTTTGGAAAAAAGGTAATGCTGGCTTCATAGAATGAGTTTGGAAGATTTCTATTTCTGTTTTTTGGTACAGTTTGAGAAGAATAGGTATTAACTCTTCTTTAAATATATGGTAGAATTCCCCCTGGTAAGCTATCTGGCCCAGGACTCTTGTTTGTTGGAAGATTTTTGATTACTGATTCTTACACCATACAAAAAAATAAATTCAAAAAAGATGAAAGACCTAAATATGAGACAGGAAAATACCAAAATCCTAGAGGAGAAAAGCAGCAGCAACCTCTTTCACCTCAGCCATAGCAACTTCTTACTAGACATATCTCCAGAGGCAAGGGAAACAAAAGCAAACATGAACTACTGGGACCTCACCAAGATAAAAAGCTTCTGGATAGTTAAGGAAACAATCAACAAAACTTAAAGGCAACCAGTGAGATTGGGGGACGATATTTGCAAATGACACATCATATAAAGGGTTCATATCTAAAAATCTATAAAGACTTTATCAAACTCAATACCCCAAAACCAAATAATCCAGTGAAGAAATGGGCAAAAGACATAAACAGACACTCTTCCAAAGAAGACATCCAGATGGCTAACAGACATATGAAAAGATGCTTAACATCTTATCATTAGGGAAATCCAAATCAAAAACACAATGAGATATCACCTCACACCTGTCAGAATGGCTAAAATTAACAACACAAGAAACAACAGGTGTTAGCAAGGATGTGGAGAATGGGGAATCCTCTTGCACCACTAGTGGAAAGGCAAATTGGTGCAGCCACTCTGGAGAACAGTATAGTTTCCTCAAAAACCTAAACATAGAACTAACCTGCAATCCAGTAGTGACACTATTATGTATTTACCCAAAGGATACAAAAATACAGATTTGAAGGGGTGTATGCACCCCAGTGTTTATAACAGCATTAGCAACAATAGCCAAACAATAGAAAGAGTCCAAATGTCCACTGACTGATGATTGGAAAAAGAAAATATTTTTGTGTGTGTGTGTATATATATATATATACATATGTGTGTGTGTGTGTGTATATATATATATATATATACATATATATGTATACATATGTATGTGTAGTGGAATATCACTCAGCCATGAAAAAGAACAAAATCTTGCCATTTTCAGTGACATGGACAGAGCTAGAATGTAGTATGCTAAGTGAAATAAGTCAATCAGAGAAAGACACATACCATATGATTTCACTCATATGTGGAATTTAAGAAACAAAACAGATGAACATATAGGAAGGGAGAGAAGAAGAAAGGGAAGCAAACCACCCAAGACTCTTAATGATATAGAACAAACTAAGGGTGATGGAGGGAGATGGATGAGGGTTGAGCTAGATGGATGATGGATATGAAGGAAAGTTCTTGTTGTGGTGAACACTGGGTGTTTTAAGTAAGTGATGAATCACTGAATTCTACTCCTGAAGTCAATATTGTACTATATATTAACAAACTAAAATTTAAATTAAAAAAAAAGAAAATCCAATAATCAAAAAGAAAAATAAAAAGAAATGAATAATAAAAAGAAAATGAGAAAATTCACAAATACTCAAAACTTTAAAAGCATACTCAAACATTTATTGGGTCACATATGAAATCAAAAGGAAAATAAGAAAATATCTCTAAAGAAACAAAAATGGACACACAATATATCCAAACATATTGGAGGCAGCAAAAATAGTATTAACAAGCAAGGCTATAGCAGTAAGCTTTTTTTTTTAAATGTAGAATAAACAACATAACTTCATACCTCAAGGAACTAGACAACAACAAGCTAATCATGAAGTTGGCAGAAGGAAGAAGTAATAGAGATTAGAACTGAAATAGAGAATAGGAATACATTTTTAAAAAATCAATGAAATTAAGAATTCTTTTGGGAAAATATAAAGTCAACACACCTTTAGGTAGACTAAGAAATAAAGAGAGAAGAATCAAATAATAACAGAAACAAAAGAGGCGACATTGCAACTGATCCCCCAGATATAAAAAGGATCATAAGGGACTATTATCAAAATTATACACCAGTAACTTGAAAAACCTACATGAAATAGGAAAATTCCTACAAACATACTACCTAACAAGACTGAATCAAGAAGAAACAGAAAGCCTGAACAGACCAATAGCAAATGAGAAAAGTAAAGGAGTAATTAAAAACCTTCCAACAAAGAAAAGGCCAGGACCAGATAGATTCACAGGTGAATCCTACCAATCATCAAAAAAATTAATACCAGTCCTCTCCAAACACTTCCAAAAAGTCAAAGAAGAGGGAACACTTCCACCTATTCTGAGACCAACACCACTGTGATACCAAAGTCTGACAAAGACACCAGAAGAGAAGAAAACTACAAGTCAAACATCTCTGACAAACATAGTTGCAAGAATCCCCAACAAAATACTAGCAAACTTAGTTCAAGAGCACATTAAAAGAATCATATCCTTGGAATGCAAGGATGGTTCAACATAGAAAAATCAGTAAATGTGACATGCCACATTTAACAGAACAAAGGATAAAATTAACATAATCATCTCAGGACACGTAGGAAAAGCATTTGACAAAATTCATCTCCTTCTCATGGTAAGAAAGAAAAAACTCTCAACAAATCAAGTACTAAAACAAATGCACCTCAACACAATAAAGGCCATTTATGAAAAGGCCACAGGTAACATCGTACTCAACAGTGAAAAGCTGAAAGCATCATATTTAACTTCTAAAACAAGGATGTCCACTTCCCTCCTCTCCAATTCAACATAGTACTTAAAGTATAAGGCAGAACAATTAAAAACAAAAAGTAAACAAAGGCACCCAAATTGCAAAGGAAGAAGTGAAACTACCTGTTTGCAAATAACATAATCTTAAATGTAGAAAACCTTAAAGACTCCACAAAAAACAGAGTACATGGATTCAGTAACAACACAGGATACAAAACCAACATACAAAAATCAACTACATTTCTATACATTAACCACCTACCAAAAAGGAAATTTAAAAAACAGTTCCATTTACAATAATATTTTTTAAAAAAGAAATACTTACGTATAAATTTAACCAAGGAGTAAAACCCTTATACACGTAAAACTACAAAACACTGACTTAAGAAATTTAAAAAGAGGGCACCTGGGTGGCTCAGTCAGTTAAGCATCCAACTTTAGTTCAGGTCATGATCTTGCAGTTCGTAAGTTTGAGCCCCATGTAGGGCTCTATGCTGACAGCTCAAAGCCTGGGGCTTCCTTCAGATTCTGTGTCTCCCTTTCTCTCTGCCCCTCCCCCACCCACACTCTATCTCCTTCTCTCAAAAATAAACTTTTTTTTTAATTTATTTTTTATGAAATTTATTGACAAATTGGTTTCCATACAACACCCAGTGCTCATCCCAAAAGGTGCCCTCCTCAATACCCATCACCCACCCTCTCCTCCCTCCCACCCCCCATCAACCCTCAGTTTGTTCTCAGTTTTTAACAGTCTCTTATGCTTTGGCTCTCTCCCATTCTAACCTCTTTTTTTTTTTTTCCTTCCCCTCCCCCATGGGTTCCTGGTAAGTTTCTCAGGATCCACGTAAGAGTGAAACCATATGGTATCTGTCTTTCTCTGTATGGCTTATTTCACTTAGCATCACACTCTCCAGTTCCATCCACGTTGCTACAAAAGGCCATATTTCATTCTTTCTCATTGCCACGTAGTATTCCATTGTGTATATAAACCACAATTTCTTTATCCATTCATCAGTTGATGGACATTTAGGCTCTTTCCATAATTTGGCTATTGTTGAGAGTGCTGCTATGAACATTGGGGTACAAGTGGCCCTATGCATAAGTACTCCTGTATCCCTTGGATAAATTCCTAGCAGTGCTATTGCTGGGTCATAGGGTAGGTCTATTTTTAATTTTCTGAGGAACCTCCACACTGCTTTCCAGAGCGGCTGCACCAATTTGCATTCCCACCAACAGTGCAAGAGGGTTCCCATTTCTCCACATCCTCTCCAGCATCTATAGTCTCCTGATTTGTTCATTTTGGCCACTCTGACTGGCGTGAGGTGATACCTGAGTGTGGTTTTGATTTGTATTTCCCTGATAAGGAGCGACGCTGAACATCTTTTCATGTGCCTGTTGGCCATCCGGATGTCTTCTTTAGAGAAGTGTCTATTCATGTTTTCTGCCCATTTCTTCACTGGGTTATTTGTTTTTCGGGTGTGGAGTTTGGTGAGCTCTTTAGAGATTTTGGATACTAGCCCTTTGTCCGATATGTCATTTGCGAATATCTTTTCCCATTCCGTTGGTTGCCTTTTAGTTTTGTTGGTTGTTTCCTTTGCTGTGCAGAAGCTTTTTATCTTCATAAGGTCCCAGTAATTCACTTTTGCTTTTAATTCCCTTGCCTTTGGGGATGTGTCGAGTAAGAGATTGCTACGGCTGAGGTCAGAGAGGTCTTTTCCTGCTTTCTCCTCTAAGGTTTTGATGGTTTCTTGTCTCACATTTAGGTCCTTTATCCATTTTGAGTTTATTTTTGTGAATGGTGTGAGAAAGTGGTCTAGTTTCAACCTTCTGCATGTTGCTGTCCAGTTCTCCCAGCACCATTTGTTAAAGAGGCTGTCTTTTTTCCATTGGATGTTCTTTCCTGCTTTGTCAAAGATGAGTTGGCCATACGTTTGTGGGTCTAGTTCTGGGGTTTCTATTCTATTCCATTGGTCTATATGTCTGTTTTTGTGCCAAAAAATAAACATTTTTTAAAGAAATAAATTAAAAAAAAATAAATGGGGTGCCTGGGTGGCTCAGTCAGTTAAGCATCTGATTCTTGATTTCTGCTCAGGTCATGATTTCACAGTCCTGGGATGGAGCATCACGTCAGGCTCCATGCTGGGCGTGGAGCTTGCTTGAGATTCTTTTCCCCTCTCCCTCTGCCCCTCTCCTGCTCACACAATCTCTCTCTCTCTCTCTCTCTCTCTCTCAAAACAAAAACAAAACAAATACATAGAAGGACATCTCATGTTTATGTACTAGAAGACTCAGTATTGTTAAAAAGCTCGTATTTCCTGGGGCACCTGAGTGGCTCCATCAGTTAAGCATCCTACTTTGGTTCAGGTCATTATCTCACATTTCATGGGTTCAAGCACCCATTAAGCACACATCAGGCTCTGTGCTGACATCTTGGAGCCCGGAACCTGTCTCAGATTCTGTCTCACTCTCTCTCCTCCCTTCCCCTGCTTGTGCTCTGTGTCTCTGTCTTTCTCTCTCCCCTACCTCTCTCAAAAATAAACATTTAAAAAATTTGTTTAAAAAAAGCTCATCCTGGGGTGCCTGGGTGGCTCAGTCAGTTGAGCGTCTGACTTCGGCTCGGGTCATGATCTCACAGTTCGTGAGTTTGAGCTCCGTGTTGGGTTCTGTGCTGACAGCTCAGAGCCTGGGGCCTGCTTCGGATTCTGTGCCTCCCTCTCTCTCCGCCCCTCCTCCTGTCTTTCTCTCTCTCTCCCCCTCAAAATAAACATTAAAAAAAAAAAAAAAGCTCATACTTCCCAAAGCAGTTTGTACATTCAATGCAATCTTTATCAAAACCCCAATGGCATTTTTCACAAAAACAGAAGACAATACTAAAATTTTTTTGGAACTACAGAAAACCCCAAATAGCTCAAAAAATTTTGATCAAGAATAAAGCTGGAGGTATCATACTGCCCAATTCAAACATATTACAAATTTATAATAATCTAAACAGTATGGTATGGGCAGAAAAACAGAAATATAAATTAATGAAACAGAATAGAGTACCAGAACTAAGTCCATGCATATAAGAATCAACTGATCTTCAGTAAGGGTGCCACAAATACACACGTGGAAAAGACCATTTCTTCCATAAATGCTGGGAGAAAAATTAGAAATTTACATGTAAATAAATGAAACTGGACCCTTATCTCACTCCATTTTGAATAATCCACTCAAAATGGATTAAAGACCTAAACTCAAAACCTGAAACAATAAAGTCTTAGAAGAAAATCTAGGGTAAAAGCTACCAGACATTGGACTAGCCAATGATTTCTTGGATAGGACACCGAAAGCACAGGCAACAAAAGCAAAAATAGACAAATGAGATTATATCAAACTAAAAAACTTCTTTACAAAAACGAAGTCCTCAACAAAATAAAAAGGCAACCCACAGAATGGGAGAAAATATTTACAGGCCAAATATTAAATAAGGGCAAGTTAATACCCAAAATTTATAAATAATTACAACTCTCGGTATACAGAGGAATATTATTCAGCCTTAAAAAAGGAAATCCTGCCATTTGCCACAACATGGATGCGCCTAAAGGACATGATGCTAAGTAAACTAAGCCAGACACAGACAAATCTTGGGGCTCCTGGGTGGCTCAGTCGGTTAACTTCAGCTTCAACTTTAATTTCAGCTCAGGTCATGATTTCATGGTTTATGAGTTCAAGGTCTATGCTGGGCTCTGCACCAACAATACGGAGTCTGCTTGGGATTCTCTCTCTGTCCCTTTCTCTCCGCCCCTCCTCTACTTGTGCTTTCTCTCTCAAAATAAAATTTAAAAACTTAAAAAAAAAGCAAGACATGATCTCAATTATATGTGGAGTCCAAAATAGTCAAATACATAGAAGCAGAGAGTAGAATGGTGGTTGCCAGGGGCTGTGGAGAGGAGGAAATGGGAATCTGTTGGTCAAAGAGTACAAAATTTAATTTATGCAAAACGTTCTGGAGATCTACTGTATGTGACCTGTAATGTTTAATACCGTATTTTAAAATTTTCTGAGAGAGTAGGTATTATGATAAGTGCTCTTACCACAAAGGAAAAAAGGAAAAACAACAAAGGGGGTATGGGAGGAAACCTTTGGAAGTGATAGATAAGTTTATGGCAATTATAGTAATGATGGTTTCACAGGTGTATACGTATCTCTAAACCCATCAAGTTGTATACGTTTAAACATCTACAGCTTTTTGTATCACTGCGGTTAATATAGTTTCCTTCATGGTATTAAAAAATGTAATTGAAGGGGCACCTAGGTGGTTCAGTCATTTAAGCATCTGACTTTGGCTCAGGTCATGATCTCATGGTTCCTGGGTTCAAGGCCAGCATCAGGCTCTGTGCTAACAGCTCAGAGCCTGGAGCATGCTTTGGGTTCTGTCTCCCTCTCTCTCTGCCCCTCCCCTGCTTGCACTCTTTCTCTCTCTCAAAAATGAACAAACATTAAAAAAATAAAAAAGAGAAATGTAATTGAAGAACTTGAGTTATTTTGGAACAACCAATATCTGGATGTGGGATTCTGTCATTTTGACAGTGACAGTCATTGTACTTGCCTCGTTCCAGGTTGCCTATATCTCCTCAATGAACTGTGCACTTGTTTGGCATTCCAGTTTTTGCAGCTGCCACCTAGGGGGATACCCTTTGATCACCTAGCTCTGGTGGCCAGCAAGGCTTACATTCAAAAGGACTGTAATAAATGGACAAAAAGTTCTTAACCAGCTACCCTAGGGCACAGCAGAAAGGCAGCAGACTGAAATGCCTGGTCTTTCTGTGAAAGAGGCGTATAAGATACCTTCTTGGCTGCACCCTGAGGGACAGGATTCTAATTTAATACACATCTAAGAGCCAACTGTAATCCTCTCCAGAGATCTCAGAGGGTGGGAACTATCTTCCTGCTCTCCCTCTGCCCTACTCCAGGTCACTGGTGTTTCTGAGAAAGGAGATTGTATACTTGGTTGGTGCTTCAACTTTTGTCTGCTGCCGAGAGGACAGGTTCCTTGATATCCTAACTCTTGGTGACCAGTGGGACCTGCATTCACAGGCTACCATTTCAGAGGGAATGACAAAAACACTCCCAGTCTTCCCATGAAAGAGTCGTGTCTGCATACTTTAAAAGCTACTGCCTGAGGGTTTGTTTCCAATCAGCCTGAATCTATGAGCCAACCAAGATCTTCCCCTTTTGGACTCTGACAGGTCTTGGCAAACCCTCAACTATTGACAGCCACTAAGAATAAAGTAGGCTGCTTGGAGAAGCACAAAGGTTTGAGAGACTTGGGTTGAAAGATGAAAATCATTCCTATGAGGTACTGCTTCAAAACAGGGAATGGTAGCTGTTTTATCTAATGCATAGAAACTAACACAGAGAGTCAAGAAAATGAAGAAAGAGGAATAGGTTCCATATGAAAGAGCAAGATGAAACCTCAGAAAAACATTTTCATGAAACAAATAAGTGATTTACCTGATTAAAAGTTCAAAATGACAGTCATAAAGATGCTTACCAATCTCGCCAGAAAAATGTATGAACAAAGTTTATGAACAAATTTTAACAAAGAGAAAATATAGGAAAGTGTCAAATAAAAGTCACAGAGCTGATAGATACGATAACAGAATTGAAAAATACAACACAGAGATTCAACATCAAAACAGATGAATGAGAAGAAAGTAGCAGTGAATTCAAGGACAGGTCAGCAGAACTCATCTAAATAGCAGCAGGAAGAAAAAAAAAAGTGCAGATAATTTAAGAGGTTTATGAGAGAGCATCAAGTGGACCAACATTCATATTATAGGAGTTCCAGAATGAGAAGAGACAGAGAGAAGGGGTAGAGAACTTAAAGACATAATAGCTAAAAACTTCCCTACTCTTGGAGACCCACTCTAAAACACATTATAATTGTCTAAAGTTAAAGATAAGGAGGGAATCTTTTTTTTTTTTTTGGTAATTGGTCCAGCCTCGCATCTGTGTGTTTTTTTTTTTAATTCCAGTAAGTTAATGTTCAGTGTTATGTTCATTTCAGGTGTGCAATATAGTGATTCAACAATTCTGTATATTTGTCAGTACTCATCAAGATAAGTGTATTCTTAATTCCCTTCACCTATTTCACCCCCGCCCCTACCTACCTCCCCTCTGGTAACCACCAGTTTGCTCTTCATATTTAAAGTCTGGTTTTTGGTTTGTCTTTTTTTTTTCCTTTGTTTGTTCATCTGTTTCTTCAGTTTCACATGAGTGAAATCATATGGTATTTGTCTTTCTATGACTTATTTCACTTAGCATATACTCCCTAGATCCACCCATGTTGTTGCAAATGGCAAGATTTCATTGTTTTTATGGATGATTAATATTCCAGTGTGTGTGTGTGTGTGTGTGTGTGTGTGTGTGTGTGTGTGTATACACCACTTCTTTATCCATTCATCCATAGATAGGACAGTTGGGCTGCTTCTATAATTTGGCTATTGTAAATAATGCTATAACAGGGGGTACATCTATCTTTATAAACTAGTGGTTTTTTATTCTTTGGGTAAATATCCAGTAGTGGAATTACTGGATCATATGGTAGTTATGTTTTTAATTTTTTGTTTAATTTTTTTTAAAGTTCATTTATTTTGAGACAGAGAGAAGGTGAGGAGCAGAGAGAGAGAAAGAGAGAGAGAGAGAGAGAGAGAGAGAGAGAATCCCAAGGAGCTCTGCAGGACCAGCACAGAGCCAACTTGGGGCTTGAACTCATGAAACTGTGAGATCAAGACCTGCGCTGAAGTCAACAGTCAGATACTTAACTGACTGAGCCACCCAGGTGCCTCTGTTTTTAATTTTTTTAGGAAACTCCATACTGTTTTCCACAATGGCTGCACTAGTTTCCATGCCCACCAACAGTGCACAAAAGTTCCTTTTTCTCCACATCCTTGCCAACACTTGTTGTTTCTTGTCTTTTTTATTTTAGCCATTTTGACAGGTGTGAGGTAATATCTCATTATGGTTTTGATTTGCATTTCCCTGATGATGAATGATGTTGAACATCTTTTCATGTGTCTGTTGGCCATCTGAATGCTTTCTTTGGGGAAATATCTGTTTATGTCGTCTGCCCATTTTTTAAATTGGATTTTTTTTTTGGTGTTGAGTTGTATCAGTTCTTTATATATTTTAGATACTAACCCTTTTTCAGATATGTCATTTGCAAATACCTTTTTCCATTCAGTAGGTTGTTTTTTTATAGTTTTGTTGATTGTTTGCTGTGCAGAGGCTTTTTATTTTGATGTAATCCAAATAGTTTATTTTTGCTTTTGTTTCCCTTCCCTCAGGACACATGTCTAGGAAAATGTTGCTATGGCCATTGTCAGGGAAATTATAACCAGTGCTCTCTCCTAGGATTTTTATGGTTTCAGGTCTCACATTTAAGTTCTTAATCTATTTGGGGTTTATTTTTGTGTATGGTGTAAGAAAGTGGTCCAATTCCATTCTTTTCGGATTGCTGTCCAATCTTCCCAGCACCATTTGTTGAGTCTTTTTTCCCATTGCATATTCTGCCTCCTTTGTTGAAGATTAATTGAACATGTAATTGTAGGTTTATTTCTGGGTTTTCCATTCTATTCCATTGATCTATATGTGTCTGTTTTTGTGCCAGTACTATACTGTCTTGATCACTATAGCTTTGTAGTATAATATGAAGTCTCTAATTGTGATGCCTCTAGTTTTGCTTTTCTTTTTCAAGACTGCTTTGGCTATGCGGGGTCATTTGTAGTTCCATACAAATTTTAGGATTATTTGTTCCGTGAAAAATGCTGCTAGTATTTTGATAGGGATTGTATTAAATCTGTAGATTTCTTTGGGTATTTTAACAATATTTGTTCTTAAAACAAGGAGAGAATCTTAAAAGCATCAAGAGAAAAACAATTAGTTAAATGCAAGTGAAATCCCATAAGAAAATCAAGATTTTTGAGTGGAAACTTGGCAGGCCAGAGGGAGTAGGCACAATATATTCAAAATACTGACAGAAAAAGACTGCCAACAAGACTGTCTAGCAAAGATGTCCTTAAGATTTGGGGTGGGGGTGTGTGAATGAGTTTTCCAGACAAGGAAAAGCTTAAGGAGTTTATTACCCCTAGACCTGACTTACAAGAAATGTTAAAAGGACTTCCTTAAGCTTAAACATAAAGCACTAATTAACAATAGGAAAACATAGGAAAGTATAAATCTCAGTAGTCAAGGTAAATATAGCAAATATCAGAAATAATCTTATATTGTAAAGGTGGTTGGTTAACTACTCATAAATCTAGTATGATGGTTAAAAGACAAAAGTAGTAAAAATAACTGTAACTATAATAATTTGTAAGTTAATATTGAAAACTAAAAGATTTAAATTGTGATATCAAAACAAAATGTGGAAGAGAAAAGATGTCAGGTTTAGAATACATCTGAACTTAAGCTATTAACTTAAAATAGACCATCTTTATTTATTTCTATGTGATGTGAGATATATGTAAGATATATGTAAGCCTCATGGTAACCACAAAGCAAAAACCTATAGATACACAAAAGATAGGAGACCTATAAGCCTATTACTACAGAAAATTATCAAATCACAAAAGAAAAAAGAAAGAAAAATAGAAAGGAATAAATTTTAAGAACAGCCAGAAAACAATTAACAAAATGCCAATAACTACCTATTCACCAATAAATTGCTTTAAATGAAAATGAGCTAAATTCTCCAATAAAAAGCCAGAGAGTGTGGTAGCTGGATGGCTCAGTCAGCTGAGCATCCAACTCTTGATTTTGGCTTAGGTCACGATATCATAGTTTTGTGGGTTTGAGCCCCGGGCTGGGCTCTGCACTGACAGTGAGGAGCCTACTTGAGATTCTCCCTCTCTCTTTTCCCTCTCCCACTCATGCTCTCTCTGAAAATAAATAAATAAACTTTTAAAAAAAAGACACAGACTGGCTGAATGAATAATAGAAGATGCATTTATATGCTGCCTACGAGAGACTCACTTCAGATGTAAAGACAGGCAAACTGAAAGTAAAGAGTGGAAAAAATATACTCCATGCAAATGAAAAGCAAAAGAAAGCTGGGGTAGGTATACTTACAGCAGACAAAATACACTTTAAGACAGACTATAATAAGAGACAAACAAGGTCATAAAATAATGATAAAAGGGCCAACCAAACAAGAGGATATAACATTTGTAAATATTTATTCACCCAATGAAGAAGCATCTAAATACATAAAGCAAACTTTGATCAATGTCAAGGGAGAAACAGACATCAATTAAAAAATAGTAGGGGACTTAAATTCCCCCACTTTCATCAATTAGATCATCAAAACAGAAAATCTATTCAAGGGGCACCTGGGTGGCTCAGTTGGTTAAGCATCTAACTCTTGATTTCAGCTCAAGTCATGATCTCATGGTTCATGGAATTGAGCCCTGTGTTGGACTCTGCGCTGACAGTGTGGAACTTGCTTGGGAGTCTCTGTCTCTCCCTCTCTCTCTGCCCCTCCTCGATTCACACACTCATGCTCTTTCTCAAAGTAAATAAACATTACAAAAAGAAAATATTAAAAACCATTTTACTTAAATGACATGTTAGACTAGGTGGACTTAACACACACAGAACCCTCTATCCAAGCAACAGAATACATAGTCTTCTTAATCTCACATGGAACATTCTCTAGGAAGAATCATATGTTACACCACACAAGTCTTCAAAAATTTAAGAGAACTCAATCATATCAAGCATCTTTTCTCACCACAGTGGTATGAAACTAAAAATCAGTTACAAGAAGGAAAGTGGAAAATTTATAAATATGTGAAGATTGAACAACATTGTACCAAACAGTCCATGCATCAAAGAAGAAACCAAAAGAAAAAGCAAATTCCTTGACAAATTTGAAAATGGAAATACAACATATCAAAACTTATGGGATGTATCAAAAGCAGCTGTAAGAGGGAAGTTAATAATGACAAATGCCTTCACTAAGAAACAAGGGGTCAAATAAACAACCTAACTTTACACTTCAAGAAACTAGAAAAGAAGAACTAAACCCAAAGTTAGCAGAAAGAAATAGCAACAAAAAGAGCAGAAATAAATGAAATGTGACAAAAAAAAAAAAAAGAAAGCAGAAATGAAACTGGCTTCCCAGAAATTTTTACAAAGGATAGGAGACTACCATGAACAATTAGAATTCAACAAATTGGAAAATCTGAAGAAATGGATAAAACTCTAGGAGCATACAGCCTATCAACGTGAATCGTGAAGATACAGAAAAGTAAATTAAATCTCTAATCAAAAATCTCCCCCAAAAGAAAATTCCAGGACCAGATGGTTTCACTGACGAATTCTACCCATTTAAGTAAGAGTAACAATCCGTCTGAAACTCTTCCCAAAAAAAGTAAAGCAGAGATTTTCAAACTCATTTTACAAGGCCAGAATTACCCTAATACCAAAAGTAGCAATGACACCATACAAAAGAAAACAATAGGCTAGTATCTCTGATGAACAGATGCAGAAAACCTCAACAAAATATTAGCAAACCAAATTCAACAATAACACTAAAAGGATCATACACCATGATCAAGTGCAGTTTATTCCAGGGATGCAAGGACTGGTTCGACATTTGTAAATCTATCAATGTCATACACCACATTAACAAAATGAAGGATAAAAATCCTATGATTTTCTCAATATATACAGAAAAATCATCTGATGGATTTCAACATCCATTTATGATTTTTAAAAATCTCAAAAAGTGGTTATAGAGGGAACATATCTCAACATAATGAAGGCCATATATGACAAGCCCACAGCTAACATTTTACCCAATGGTGAAAGCTGAAAACTTTTCCTCTGAGATCAAGACAAGAATGCCCATTCTTATCATTTTATTCAATGCAGTATTGAAAGTCATAGCCAGAGTACTTAAGGCAAGAAAAAATAATTAACAGCTATCCAAATTGGAAAGGAAGAACTAAAACTCTATTTGCAGATGACTGGTTATAGAAAACCCAGATTCCATCAAAAAGCTGCTAGAATAAACAAATTCAGTAAAGTTGCAGGTTAAAAAAAAACAACATACAAAAATCTGTTGTGTTTCTATGTAATAATATTGAACTGTCATAAAAAGACATAAAACAATCTGGTTTACAACTACATCAAAAAGTATGAAATACCTAGGAATAAATTTAACCAAGGAAGTGAGAAACATGCCCAGTGAAAACCATAAGGAATTGATGAAAGATTGAAGACGTCACAAATAAATTGAAAGAGAAACCATGATCAGATTGGAAGAATATTGTTAAAATGTCCATACTACCCAAGGAATCTACTGATTTAATGCAATTCCTTTCAAAATTCTAATGGATCTTTCCACAAAAAAAGAATAAACAATCCTAAAATTTGTAGGGAAGTACATAAGATCCCAATAGCCAAAGCAATTTTGAGAAAGAAGAATCAAGTGGGACTTGAAATCACACGTCCTGATTTCAAACTATATTACAAAGCCACAGTAATCATACAGTATGATACTGGCATAAAAAAAATAAGACACATAGATCAATGGAAAAGAACCGAGAGCCCAGAATTAAACCCAAGCATATAGGGCCAATTAATTTACAATACAACAGATAAGAATGTACAAAAGGGAAAAGATAATCTTTTCAGTAAATGGTACTGGAAAAACTATTACAGCTACATACAAAAGAATGAAACCATACCACTACCCTACATGCACAAAATAGCCTAAAATGGATTAAAGACTTGAATATGAAACCCAAAATAGGAAAACTCCTTAAGAAAATATAGGCAGTAAGAGCCTTGATTTTAATCTTGGAGACAATTTTTTGGATCTGACACTAAAAGGAAAGGCAACAAAAGCAAAAATAAACAAGTGGGACTAACATCCAACTGAAAAGTTTTGCACAGCAAAGGACCATCAACAAAATGAAAGACAACCTACTGAATAGGAGAAAATATTTGCAAATCATATATCTGATAAGGGGTTAATATCCAAAATATATAAAGAACTTGACAACTCAACAGCAAACAAACAATCCAATTAAAAAATGGGCACAGGATCTGAGGTGGTGATCCCAGGGTCATGAGATCAAGCCTTGCATCATGCTTCACACTGAGTGTGGAGACTGCTTGAGATTCTCTCCCCCTCTTTCACTGCCCTTCCAGAGTTCTCATGAACATGCTCTCTTTCTCTCTCTCAAAAAAACCCAAAAACCGGGGGTGGGGGGGCAAAGGATCTAAATAGACATTTTTCTAAAGATGACATATGGATATCCAATAGGTACATGAAAAGGTGCTCAACATCAGTAATCATCAAAGAAATACAAATCAAAACCTCAGTGAGGTATCTCCTCACCCCTGTGAGAATGGTTATTAGCAAAAAGAAATAACAAGAGTTGGCAAGGATGTGGAAAAAAGGGAACCCTTGTGCACTGTTGGTAGGAATGTACACTATAGAAAACAATATGGAGATTCTTCAAAAAAATAATAAAATAAAATAGAACTACCATTTGATCAAGCAATTCAACTTCTTTGTATTTTTCCAAAGCAAACAAAAATACTAACTTACAACAGTATCTACATTCTCATGTTCATTAGCATTATTCACAATAGCCAAGTCATGGAAACAACCTTTCAGTGTCCATCAGTGATTGAATATGATATAAATACACAATGGGATACTTTTCAGCCATAAAAGTCAAGGAAAGCCTGTTTTTTCTGACAACGTGGATGGACCTTGGGGGCATTATACTAAGTGAAATAAGTCAGAGAAAGACAGGTATCATATGATCTCACTCATGCATGGAATCTTAAAAAACAAATACAAAAAACAACCCAACTCCGATATACAGAAAAGAGTTTGGTGTTTACCAGAGATGGGGGTGGTGGGAAAAATGGGTAAAGGTTATCAAAAGGTAGAAACTTTCATATATAAAATAAGTCATGGGTATATAATGTACAGCATAATGACTATAATCAATAATACTGTATCAGGGGCACCTCAGCATCCCGTTGACTGAGCACCCCACTCTTGGTTTCAGCTTATTTTGGGTCATGATCCCAGGATCATGGCGTCAGGCTCTGTGCTAGGTGTGGAGCCTGCTTGGGATTCTCTCTCTCTCCATTTGCCCCTCTCCCCTGCTCATGCACTCTCTCTAAAATAAAATTTTAAAAACTAATAATAATGCTGTATTATATTTCTGAAGGGTGATTAGAGAATAAATATTAAAATTTTTCATCACAAGAAAAAATTCTAATGGCTATAGATGTTAACTAAGCATACTGTGGTGATCATTTCACAATAAATCAAATCATGTTGTATACCTAAAACTAACATAGTGTTATATGTCAATTATATCAACTTTTTAAGTGTAATATCAAAATTTTAAAAATAAAAATTCAAATTTTATTAAACATACATAGAATTATCCTGTCAAACTGTCATAAATGTTTATAATTGCTTCTTTTTTCCAAGCACAAATAATAAACAGTTAACAGACCAGCAAAAAATAGTTTGATGATCAGCTATTAGTCTTCATCCCATACTTTGAGTACCACTGTTCAAAGAGTAACTCGCCATTAAATTTAGGGAGAAAGCTCATATAATAAATTTGTGATGAAATAACACAAACACTGGATGTGTTTAAGTCAGAAAGATCTAAAGTGTTTTGCAATTTTTGAACTATATAGCTAAGCAAAACATCCCATTCTGTACACAAATATCCCAAAATAGCAAGTAATTTTGAGTTAGTGACGGACAAGTAAGATGTATTTTTATAGAAATATAATCATCGGGGAGCCTTGGTGGCTCAGTGGGTTAAGCGTCTGACTCTTGATTTTGGCTCAGGTAAGCCCCGAGTCAGGCTCTATGCTGACAGCACTGGCCTGCTCAGGATTCTCTCTCTCTCCCTCCCACACTCATGCACTCTCTCTCTCTCTCTCCCTCAAAAATGAATAATTTTTTTCTAAAAAAAGGAAATATAATCATTATCAAGGCATTTCTTGTTGCCAGGACTACAAGGAGAAATAAGATGCTGCTGACAAGCTTTTAAAAACATAATATATTAGAGAACTAAGTGATACACTAAAAAGAAATAATATACGCATAATTGGTATCCCAGAGGAGGAAGAGAGAGGGAAAGGTGCTGAAGGGGTACTTGAAGAAATCATAGCTGAGAACTTCCCTGAACTGGGGAAGGAAAAAGGCATTGAAATCCAAGAGGCACAGAGAACTCCCTTCAGACGTAACTTGAATCGATCTTCTGCACGACATATCATAGTGAAACTGGCAAAATACAAGGATCAAGAGAAAATTCTGAAAGCAGCAAGGGGTAAACGTGCCCTCACATATAAAGGGAGACCTATAAGACTCGTGACTGATCTCTCTTTTGAAACTTGGCAGGCCAGAAAGAATTGGCACGAGATTTTCAGGGTGCTAGACAGAAAAAATATGCAGCCGAGAATCCTTTATCCAGCAAGTCTGTCATTTAGAATAGAAGGAGAGATAAAGGTCTTCCCAAACAAACAAAAACTGAAGGAATTTGTCACCACTAAACCAGCCCTACAAGAGATCCTAAGGGGGACCCTGTGAGACAAAGTCCCAGAGACATCACTACAAGCATAAAACATACAGACATCACAATGACTCTAAACCCGTATCTTTCTATAATAACACTGAATGTAAATGGATTAAATGCGCCAACCAAAAGACATAGGGTATCAGAATGGATAAAAAAACAAGACCCATCTATTTGCTGTCTACAAGAGACTCATTTTAGACCTGAGGACACCTTTAGATTGAGAGTGAGGGGATGGAGAACTATTTATCATGCGACTGGAAGCCAAAAGAAAGCTGGAGTAGCCATACTTATATCAGACAAACTAGACTTTAAATTAAAGGCTGTAACAAGAGATGAAGAAGGACATTATATAATAGTTACAGGGTCTATCCATCAGGAAGAGCTAACAATTATAAATGTCTATGCGCCGAATACCGGAGCCCCCAAATATATAAAACAATTACTCATAAACATAAGCAACCTTATTGATAAGAATGTGGTAATTGCAGGGGACTTTAACACCCCACTTACAGAAATGGATAGATCATCTAGACACACGGTCAATAAAGAAACAAGGGCCCTGAATGAGACATTGGATCAGATGGACTTGACAGATATATTTAGAACTCTGCATCCCAAAGCAACAGAATATACTTTCTTCTCGAGTGCACATGGAACATTCTCCAAGATAGATCATATACTGGGTCACAAAACAGCCCTTCATAAGTTTACAAGAATTGAAATTATACCATGCTTACTTTCAGACCACAATGCTATGAAGCTTGAAATCAACCACAGAAAAAAGTCTGGAAAACCTCCAAAAGCATGGAGGTTAAAGAACACCCTACTAACGAATGAGTGGGTCAACCAGGCAATTAGAGAAGAAATTAAAAAATATATGGAAACAAACGAAAATGAAAATACAACAATCCAAACGCTTTGGGACGCAGCGAAGGCAGTCCTGAGAGGAAAATACATTGCAATCCAGGCCTATCTCAAGAAACAAGAAAAATCCCAAATACAAAATCTAACAGCACACCTAAAGGAACTAGAAGCAGAACAGCAAAGGCAGCCTAAACCCAGCAGAAGAAGAGAAATAATAAAGATCAGAGCAGAAATAAACAATATAGAATCTAAAAAAACTGTAGAGCAGATCAACGAAACCAAGAGTTGGTTTTTTGAAAAAATAAACAAAATTGACAAACCTCTAGCCAGGCTTCTCAAAAAGAAAAGGGAGATGACCCAAATAGATAAAATCATGAATGAAAATGGAATTATTACAACCAATCCCTCAGAGATACAAACAATTATCAGGGAATACTATGAAAACTTATATGCCAACAAATTGGACAACCTGGAAGAAATGGACAAATTCCTGAACACCCACACTCTTCCAAAACTCAATCAGGAGGAAATAGAAAGCTTGAACAGACCCATAACCAGCGAAGAAATTGAATCGGTTATCAAAAATCTCCCAACAAATAAGAGTCCAGGACCAGATGGCTTCCCAGGGGAGTTCTACCAGACGTTTAAAGCAGAGATAATACCTATCCTTCTCAAGCTATTCCAAGAAATAGAAAGGGAAGGAAAACTTCCAGACTCATTCTATGAAGCCAGTATTACTTTGATTCCTAAACCAGACAGAGACCCAGTAAAAAAAGAGAACTACAGGCCAATATCCCTGATGAATATGGATGCAAAAATTCTCAATAAGATACTAGCAAATCGAATTCAACGGCATATAAAAAGAATTATTCACCATGATCAAGTGGGATTCATTCCTGGGATGCAGGGCTGGTTCAACATTCGCAAATCAATCAACGTGATACATCACATTAACAAAAAAAAAGAGAAGAACCATATGATCCTGTCAATCGATGCAGAAAAGGCCTTCGACAAAATCCAGCACCCTTTCTTAATAAAAACCCTTGAGAAAGTCGGGATAGAAGGAACATACTTAAAGATCATAAAAGCCATTTATGAAAAGCCCACAGCTAACATCATCCTCAACGGGGAAAAACTGAGAGCTTTTTCCCTGAGATCAGGAACACGACAAGGATGCCCACTCTCACCGCTGCTGTTTAACATAGTGCTGGAAGTTCTAGCATCAGCAATCAGACAACAAAAGGAAATCAAAGGCATCAAAATTGGCAAAGATGAAGTCAAGCTTTCGCTTTTTGCAGATGACATGATATTATACATGGAAAATCCGATAGACTCCACCAAAAGTCTGCTAGAACTGATACATGAATTCAGCAAAGTTGCAGGATACAAAATCAATGTACAGAAATCAGTTGCATTCTTATACACTAACAATGAAGCAACAGAAAGACAAATAAAGAAACTGATCCCATTCACAATTGCACCAAGAAGCATAAAATACCTAGGAATAAATCTAACCAAAGATGTAAAGGATCTGTATGCTGAAAACTATAGAAAGCTTATGAAGGAAATTGAAGAAGATTTAAAGAAATGGAAAGACATTCCCTGCTCATGGATTGGAAGAATAAATATTGTCAAAATGTCAATACTACCCAAAGCTATCTACACATTCAATGCAATCCCAATCAAAATTGCACCAGCATTCTTCTCGAAACTAGAACAAGCAATCCTAAAATTCATATGGAACCACAAAAGGCCCCGAATAGCCAAAGGAATTTTGAAGAAGAAGACCAAAGCAGGAGGCATCACAATCCCAGACTTTAGCCTCTACTACAAAGCTGTCATCATCAAGACAGCATGGTATTGGCACAAAAACAGACACATAGACCAATGGAATAGAATAGAAACCCCAGAACTAGACCCACAAACGTATGGCCAACTCATCTTTGACAAAGCAGGAAAGAACATCCAATGGAAAAAAGACAGCCTCTTTAACAAATGGTGCTGGGAGAACTGGACAGCAACATGCAGAAGGTTGAAACTAGACCACTTTCTCACACCATTCACAAAAATAAACTCAAAATGGATAAAGGACCTAAATGTGAGACAGGAAACCATCAAAACCTTAGAGGAGAAAGCAGGAAAAGACCTCTCTGACCTCAGCCGTAGCAATCTCTTACTCGACACATCCCCAAAGGCAAGGGAATTAAAAGCAAAAGTGAATTACTGGGACCTTATGAAGATAAAAAGCTTCTGCACAGCAAAGGAAACAACCAACAAAACTAAAAGGCAACCAACGGAATGGGAAAAGATATTCGCAAATGACATATCGGACAAAGGGCTAGTATCCAAAATCTATAAAGAGCTCACCAAACTCCACACCCGAAAAACAAATAACCCAGTGAAGAAATGGGCAGAAAACATGAATAGACACTTCTCTAAAGAAGACATCCGGATGGCCAACAGGCACATGAAAAGATGTTCAGCGTCCCTCCTCCTCAGGGAAATACAAATCAAAACCACACTCAGGTATCACCTCACGCCAGTCAGAGTGGCCAAAATGAACAAATCAGGAGACTATAGATGCTGGAGAGGATGTGGAGAAACGGGAACCCTCTTGCACTGTTGGTGGGAATGCAAATTGGTGCAGCCGCTCTGGAAAGCAGTGTGGAGGTTCCTCAGAAAATTAAAAATAGACCTACCCTATGACCCAGCAATAGCACTGCTAGGAATTTATCCAAGGGATACAGGAGTACTGATGCATAGGGCCACTTGTACCCCAATGTTCATAGCAGCACTCTCAACAATAGCCAAATTATGGAAAGAGCCTAAATGTCCATCAACTGATGAATGGATAAAGAAATTGTGGTTTATATACACAATGGAATATTACGTGGCAATGAGAAAAAATGAAATATGGCCTTTTGTAGCAACGTGGATGGAACTGGAGAGTGTGATGCTAAGTGAAATAAGCCATACAGAGAAAGACAGATACCATATGGTTTCACTCTTATGTGGATCCTGAGAAACTTAACAGGAACCCATGGGGGAGGGGAAGGAAAAAAAAAAAAAGAGGTTAGAATGGGAGAGAGCCAAAGCATAAGAGACTGTTAAAAACTGAGAACAAACTGAGGGTTGATGGGGGGTGGGAGGGAGGAGAGGGTGGGTGATGGGTATTGAGGAGGGCACCTTTTGGGATGAGCACTGGGTGTTGTATGGAAACCAATTTGTCAATAAATTTCATAAAAAAAATAAATAAATAAAATAAAAATAAAAACATAATATACTTGGAAGCCAGTCTAAATAAATAAAGGAAATAAATAATAATATGTTAACATAAGCATAGTGCCAAATAAGTGGTATATGCATACATGCACTAAGGGCTAGTACAGAAACATAACTGGTACCTATAAACACCCACCAATTATACACAATTACTTGTTTCAAGGATGAGAATATATAAATTAATGTCTATCTAATACCATGAATAATGGGAAATTAGACTGTAGCACTATGACATGTGTTTTCTTTCAGTCTAGTGGCATATAAATTTAAGTAAGGATGTCTCTTTTAAAAGCATCATTTAGATATACTAAGCCAGGACCTAGCAGGTATATCACTGCTATGAGAGCAAATAACCCATAAGCAAATACAGTATTCTTTTCCCTTGAGGGAAAAAAAAGGGGGGGGGCTTATGAAACTCAACTGAGTTTTCTAGGTAACCACCACTAATCAACTAGAATTGGCACTTAGATTGAACTTGCCAAGCAAGTTTTAAGGTATCATTTTAAGAACAGAAGGAACAATGTAGATATAGTCTACTCATTTGATTTCACTGCAGCTCTTAGCCCCAAAGGTATGTATGAGAATCACTGGTAGTTTCATACTATTTTGAGGTTTGGCTATTGCTGTCTCTTGAGTTTTCAGTATTTCAATTTGTTTAAATTAGGATTTAAAATAGTCCTAATTAAAATATTTCTCTTGCTACTAAGGATATATTAAAAAATTCTGTTAACAATTTTCAGTACGGCTCTTTATTAGATGTCAAATAATTAATGTTGCAATATTTTATTTTTAAAGGAGAAAGGAGAGAAGACTACATAGAACAGGTAAAATGCTTTCTCTTACTGTTTATCATTAGAAAATTAAATTCCAAGAGAAAATCATACTATGTGTGATTATTTTGAACTCAGAAAAAGATGCCCACTGGTATATATTAATGGGAAAATATTTTTCTAGAGAACTATTCAGTTTTGTAGTATTTCAGGGCTGTAATTATTATTAAAATAGTTATTTTTGAAAAATAAAATTATGCATAATGGAACATGTACAATGAAATTATATACATGGAATGTGCTTCAAAATAATCCAGTGGGAAGAAAGGAGGTATATACATGAATTGAACTCACCATGAGTTGATAATTGATGCAGGTGGGTGATGAGTAAAATAGCAGTTTACATATATTATTCTCTCTACTCTGGTTTATGTTTGAAACTATCCAAAATTAAAAGTTAAAAATAAAAGAAAGGTTTATAATAATAACAAGGTTATCAAATTCATTTTTATTATATTTATGTATAATTTTCATAAGTAATGCATGTCGGGTCTCTCTCCATATTCTGCCATTAAAATATCTAAATTCATTTTGAGGAAATACCAATGGTTTATTATACCAATTTCAAAAAGGTTAGGTCTAAGTCAGAGAAAGTCTCATAATTTTATTAAAAAGTTCTCAGCAGATTGCCCTGGTAACTGATTATGAGACTTGAATCTGAATAATCGTTCTACAATTACTAGCATTATACTTTGGAAAATCATTTCATCTATGTATGCCTCAACTTCTTCATCTATAGAACAGATAATTCCACATACCCCACGGGATTTTTATGAAGGAGTATTGTGACTATGTATGTGGTAGGACTTTGTTAATTATATGGAACTATACTAATGATAGTAATTATTAAACCATTGTTTCAATCTACTTCTTTATAGATATATTTATAATGAAAATAATTTTAGTTCTTGATTTGCTTAGAGAAAAATATTCCATGTTACAGTTGAATACACATTCATATAATCTGCTCTTAATTTGCTAAAGCTTAAAGAAACTTAACTATAAATTTTGTATATTTTTAAATAGATTATTTTTAAGAACACTTGTTAAAGAAAAAAAAAACTGCATCCCGTCAAAACTTTATACACATCCACTTGAATACATAAGTGCACAGGACATCCAATCAAGAAACTGATTTCCCAAGGACTTTTCTGGAAGGGTTGTTATACAGAATGAGAGGACTATCAGTTTGTGTACTGAAATATAGAATGGTTATCATAACTTAATTATTAGGCCACAAGTCTTTAAATTCAAATATTAATACAATTTAAGTTCAGATTAGCACCAATCATATACATGTCATGTTCAACCTTCTAGTTTCTTGTTTAGAAACTTGTTTAGGAAGATACACATAAAATTCAGATTATAAGAGCCTGTCATTATTGCTTACAAAGGTATTTCTCATTCAACATTTTCATATACTGCATTTTAAATTAGGATTTTATGTGTTTCTTTGTATAATTTTCTTTTAGTAATTTTTTTCAGCATATTTCTCTATCACCTACTTATTTAAGTTTAACCAATTGGATATATTCAACAAGAACTAAGTTTTTAACAATAAAACAACAAAAAAAAGAAAGCAAAAAATAAATAAAATAAAATAATGCTAGTATTTCTCAACTGCTTATTATATTACTGGCACTGGTCTCAATGCTTTAAATATTTTAATTCAGTGAATTCTCACAACAACTCTATGAGTTAAAAATTACTATTAGTGCCATTTTATAGACAAGGAAACAGACACAGATATTAAGTAACTTCCCCACAGTTTATAAAGTATACTGCTGGAATTCAAACCCAAACAATCCTCTTCTAGAACAGAGTTTCTTGAACTCAGAGGTACTGACATTTGGGGCCAGAAAATTCTCTGTTTTGGAGAGCTTTCCTGTGCACTTCAATTCTAAGAAAATTCTTTGGGTAGAATCTGCTGGGTGATATATAGAGAACTCCAGGTGTAAAGTTCTCTGATGCTTTGAATTAGCTGGCTGTCAAAACATTTGTTACTAGAGTAGCTACATTTTTCTCAAATAGTATACATTACTGCCTGCTTATGGCCCTCTCAAGAAAAAGTTTGTTCTTCAGATCCCTGTTTACCTTCTCTTTTGTGAAAAATATGAAAAGGGAATTATGTTCCATGTCTTAACTTGATGTAACTACCATCTGAAGAACAATTTATGTTAGTCTTTCTGAAAACAAATAAAAAAACAACACTCTGACAGTTTTTCCCTGCAATAAGAAGGCAATTCCACAAATGCTTAACTCCTTCTCACTTTTAAAATTTATAGACAGTCTTCAGAGTTACCCTACTAATCTCAGATGTCCTGAAATTTGGGAGATGTTCTCTAATAGATGTGGTACACTCTAAGAAGATTTTTACCCACTTTCTCCAGAACTATTTTGAAATACACATTTAAACAGATCTTAACTGAGCTACAGTTAAGAGTCAATCACAGCAAAGAAAAAACAAATTAGGAAAGTCATGAGTGATTAAAATGGCAAATTTTATGTTATGTATATTTCACCTCACAATTAAAAAGAAATAAAACTGCTAGAAGTCTAGCTGGCTCTTGGGAAGATTTTGGGAAGGATTTGTACTGGCAAATGCCGAGGAAAAGAATTTGATTTCTCCATTAAACTTTAATCAATTTGGAAGAGGATAACTTGGGCTTGCATGTCGGAATACATTTCTAGGTATGGAGCATACCTCTTGTTTCCCACTGACTTCAGTCATAAATAGGTAATAAATTGTACAGTCATATAGCTATATTGTTTTACCTGTACTACTCACTGGCATACTGTCTGGAAAAAAATCTTAGACTTGGAAATGCCAGAAACTCATTTTTTTAATGTGGAATTACAACAGATATACCAATCTGATGTTTATATTGCTCTTTTTGTGTTCTTCTATCATCCAACAAGGTGGATTCCAACCAGAAAGAGCAGTATGAATAGAAGAAAGTATATTTGTGTGTCTATGTTGTCAATATGTAAATATTAGGGATATATATACACACACATATATTATATTTACATATACATTTATATGTAATATAAACCTATATACCTACATATATTCATATACTTACATATAAATTTATATGTAATATATGTTTTTTACATATAAAACATATACATACATATATACACATATTTACATGTATATGGAAATATATTTACATACTGACAATTATCCATGTTAACAAGGAGCACCTTATATAACTGAAGTTTAGTTAATTTGTACAAGTGTGATAAAAGTAGCAATTTTGGGTTGTCACTTCTATCATAAAGCTTTTTTTTTTTAATTTATTTATTTTGGGGACAGAGAGAGACAGAGCATGAATGGGGGAGGGTCAGAGAGAGAAGGAGACACAGAATCCGAAACAGGCTCAGGCTCCAAGCTGTCAGCACAGAGCCCGACGCGGGGCTGGAACTCACGGACCACGAGATCATGACCTGAGCCAAAGTCGGACGCTCAACCGACTGAGCCACCCAGGGGCCCCTCATAAAGCTTATTAATCTACTTGATGGATAACAACATCTTCATATATTTGTTAAGATGAAAGGTGCTAAACTCGTCTCATACTTATTTCTGTCCTCCAAAGGATAATTTTTGAAAAATATTTTTAAATATATAAACCTACTACCCAAAGAGGAGAGTTAGATAAACCATTAGGTAGAAAACAAAAGGGTCAGCACATCCATAAAAAGTAGTCATTCTTCATAGATAGGAACCAATTTATCTTAGTATTTCTGACCTGTCTACTTTCTGAAAGATTTGGAGCTGAGTTCACAAAATTATTTTATATACAATATCAAAAATGAAATTAGACAAAGCAAAAATCAATTAAAATTTGCAAAGTAAGAGATGTTGCTGAATATCTGGGCTGTTACATACAAACTAAAAAGGAATTTGGCTCTCAATTTAGGGAGGCTAAGGTAAAAAGGGGAAATAGGTTTACTTTACTTGGGGAGGCATCATGGTATAATAGAAAGAATGTAGGATTTATAGGCAAACTATCTCAGTTCCACTTTTTTTCCACTACTTCCTCACTGCTACAGCCTATTTATACCTATTTCTTAAACTGTAAAATTGGAACAGTTATATTTAACAACATCATAGGACTGCTATGTCAAATTAGGTAATGTGAAAGCATTTTGTAATTCCAAAACACCATTCATTATTATTGTCTTTACTGACTTAATTGTTTAAAGTATGCAAACAGTAAATGCAACTAAATTGAAACGTTTTTCTAGCACTGGATTCATACTCAAGAATGCCTGGAGACCCCTGAGCCTGCTTGGGATTCTCTCTCTCCCTCTCTCTGCCCCTCCCCTGCCCTCTCTCTCTTGTAAACAAAGAAAGCAAGCTTGTGTTAGAAACTAAACATTCCTCAAGTAGAGTTCTGAAAAAGAAATCCTATTCACAAAGAAGTTTTCATTAGAAATCTTCTATGAAAGCTGGAATTATACTGAGTCAAAACTCAGTGAAGGCTATTCTGTGGAAAGGTGAGAGGACATGTTCCTACCACCTTCCTTTCTGATGGCTGACTTAACACAGAGAAGGCTAGACAATGAGATAGTTAGCTTATCTATTAACCTCTCTCACACACATACCAGAAACCTCAAGCCAACCTTTGGCAACTGCTAGATTGTAGTCAACTTAAGATTTCATTTTCTAGAAAGAATATCAAGCAACAAAACTCCGGAATGCTGATTAAAAATAAATCCGTGTATGATACCAAATATGCAAAAAGCAGAGTTAACAGTCTATAGTGAAACCGGATTAACTGGACCACTTGCTCAAGAAAGCATCTCCTGTCACACAGGGGTGGGCTACTGGCATGCCTGTAGAAAAAAAGCCTTAAATGACAGAGTAAGGCAATCTTAAGAGTTCATCATAAAGTAGCCTGTGGAACACATGTTCCTTGTTACTACATAAAAAAAGCTGTAGTGGAAAAAGCACCTCAGAGACATAAAAACGAAATTCTAATCCCAGGTCTGCCACTAAATGAGTAATTATGGATAAAACACTTAACCCATGTGAGCCTTGGTCTCCTCATCTGTAAAATGAAAGGACCGCCAATTAGGAAACTTTCTTCTCTCTCTCTCTAAAATAGAACACTTCTGGGATTTAACTATTGTTGAAACAAACAAGAAACATGAGACCATTAGGGGAAACCTAATGTAAAATAATGAGATGCTCACTTAGTATTATATAGATATAGAGATAGAGATAGAGATAGAGATATCTGTATTAATTGAGGAAGAAGTCAAAATCCAGTTTGTAACAAAGCAAAGCATAACTTGTCTACAGAATTTGATTATCAAAGTCTATGTACATTTAAAAGAAAGTGACCTGGTATCACCCAACATTAGGTAACAGTAATAGGGTGTGGTTTAGAAAATGCAACTAACCGTATGTTGAAATCAAATGAGGGTCTGGGGAAAACCCTTTTGTTGCTGTAAATTATTACAAGAATTAACATGTAGCCATTCAATCAAGGGTGAGCACAGTTTCAGCACTTAATAAAATGAAGATTAGCCTCCATCAAAACCACAACTTTCTATTACCAAACAAAATCACCTCCTCCCAAACTAGGAAATAAAGAAAGCTACACTACCAATTCTAGTATTTATCCAGAGGCCTAAAATTTCATAAGCTTTGGTCCAATAATTCTATCTCTGCAACTCCATACCAAAGAAATAATCCTAAACACAGAAATAAAACTCATGCCTAGTAATATCTTTTAAAAATTTTTCTATCACTGAGTTACTTAAAAAAAGAGGAAACTGGTAACAACACAGATTTTAACCAAAAAAAAAAAAAAAAAAGGAATAGTTGAGTAAAGCTACAGTATTTAATGGAATAAAATTTGTTAAAAACAAAGGCTGGAAGCAATGAAAAGTGTTCAAACTGAGGCAAAACCCTCCAAAATATATAGAATTGTATATATGATTTCAGCTGTGTTTAAAAAAAAAAAACAAATATAACATGGAAAAAAAGAGACTGGAAGCAAATACATGTTAAACCACAGTTTTATATGACTAGTGGGACTATGGGTAAATGTTTATACTTTTCTGTGTTCCAAATTCTATTTAATGAATTGACTTTATTTCAAATAGTAAGTAACTGTGTATACAAAATACATTATTTCATTAATCATCAAAATAGTCCTCCAAGTTGAGTAAGGACAAGTCAATGTTATTTAGCATGGAACACATTATGATGGAAATCCTGAAATGCCCTGAAGTAAGTCTTTTACAAATAGAATGAGTTTTATGAAGTTTTTTGTTTTTTTTTTTTTTAAGTCCTGGGAGATTCTTAAGAAGTTAATTCTAAGGTTCCTACTTTTGAGAATTCTTTTTTTTTTTTTTTTGAGAATGTAATTCTTAACATAAGACACTATATATATATATATATATATATATATATATTCTTGATATATATATATATGTTCTTGATATATATATATATGTTCTTGATATATATATATATTCTTGATATATATGTTCTTGATATATATTCTTGATATATATATGTATGTGTGTATATATATATATAGTGTCTTATGTTAAGACACTTGATATATATATATATATGTGTATATATATATATATATATATATATCAAGAATATGGCTGAACCAGATGATACATCGAGTATACAAAATCTGGCCTTTGGTAACAGTTATAACTGGATATTAGAGAAATAATTTGATATATATATATTCTTGATATATATATGTATGTATATAAATATATAATTTGATATATATATTCTTGATATATATATGTGTGTATATATATATATATAGTGTCTTATGTTAAGATATATATATATATAAGATATATATATATATATATCAAGAATATGGCTGAACCAGATGATACATCGAGTATACAAAATCTGGCCTTTGGTAACAGTTATAACTGGATATTAGAGAAATAATTTACCTAGGATTTCTGCCAGTTAGTCAACAAGACCAAAACCTAAATCCAAGTTTCTTGATGACCATTCTAGTGGTGGAGAAAACAGACTTTGGGATAGTAGCTTATAAGCCAAGAATTGGAACTTATGCTTTTTAAAAAGCTGGTACTTTCAATTTTTTTTGTTTTTAAATTGAAAGCTACCTAAGTCTCCTGAACTTGCCAGCACACACACATAAGCCTCCAGGAATGTTAAATTTGTCATTCTTGTTACCTGTTTTTCCAGGTTGGTATTTTTTTTTAATTTTGTATTATCAGGATTCATAGGCACATACATACATACATGCTTCCCTTACGTGTCAACCCCACACCTGTTTTCTTCTAGATAGGACAAATTTCTGAAAGGCTTCTCTTACTAAAAAGAACTTTAAAGATATAAGTAAGGGATAATTTTAAATTCTTAAAGAGTAGTGTCTGCAATTATGACATGTTAGCTTAAGTACTAACCACCATCCCTACTCTCTTTACTTTTCCCCTTTACCATTTCAACTTTAAGTAGGTTATCTCCAAATTTCAAAAATGTCCCCACTGTACTGTTTTTCAAATAATGTCATTCACCTTTGGTGTCATGTTTAAACATTCTCCAATTTCAGAATCCTATGATAAAATTTTTTGTTTATCTCTACTTAATGGGGTAGGTGGGAAGGTGAGAAAAAAAGTAAAAAATGGGAAATGGATGAAGTTCTTGTATCTCTTTGCAGCTTCATAAAATTTTATGAAGGGCTTAGAAACACCAAAATTAAGAAATAGACTTTGGGAACAGATAGTATTATAAAATCAAAAAGGTAGAATAAAAAAATGAGGACTCATAATTTGCATCTTTTTATTGCAGGAGCCTTTACATGCTTCCAAATTTCAACTAACATTTTTCCTTCTTTACCTTTTTATGCTTTGTATGTTATTAATCTTTACTGCCTTTTATGAACACCATATCAAAATTTTAACAGTAAGCTGAATACATGGTTCTCTTATTTACATATATACAGTGCATTTAACTATTTTATTTTGCTTCAATGTTTTCTAATATTTATATTAAAAATATTAAAATATAAACATTAAGTCAATTATCATTTAATCTCTACCATAAACATGATCTTAATTGTTTTTATTTGTTTACTTTCAGGAACTTGGAGATGGTGGTTCTCTCAGAATGGTTCACTTTGGTTTGGTATAAACAATGAGAAACTATTTTACTTAAATAAAACAACACATTTCTCACATCTAAAATCTTTCATGGCCTGATACAGAGTAAAATCTCCCTATACAGATTAAAAAGAGAAAAGACAATATGAATTAGTTAAGTGTTTTAAATTGAGAGTATTCTCAAGCTACATTTTATTAGTTTCAAAAACATGTAACTTACCAGCAGTGATCCTAAGTAGAAGTCCTTAACTTATTTTCAATAATTTAAAATTTTTGAAGTTTCTTAAATTATATATTATTGGGCATAAAAAGTAAAATATTTAAACTTGTTTCTCCCAAGTATTTTAAACATTTACTCTTGTGAACTTGTTTACATTACTAATTTGCATTATGAATAAGATATTTACTAAGCAAAACTCCCAGACCCATTGCTGGGAGGCAGTTTTCTATGGGTCTCTTGAATTATGGCTATGAGGCAAAGAATGCCCCTTGGAGCCAGATACCATCTCCCTCTAGAGCATAGACCAGACATGCTTACTGCCCATTTGAAAAGTTCTGTTTTGGGGGCATCTGGGTGACTTAGTGGGTTGGGCCTCCAACTCTTGATTTCGGCACAGGTCGTGATCTCACAATTCATGGGTTTGAGCCCTGTATGGGCCTCTGTTCTGACCGTGCAGAACCTGCTTGGGATTCTTTCTCTCTCCCTCTCTCTCTGTTCCTCACCTGCTCTCTCAAAAATAAATAAATAAGCTTTTTTAAAAAAAAAGTTTTGTTTTGTGTTTAAAGATTCTATTTTTAAGTAATCTGTACCTCTCAATTTGGGGCTCAAAGAAGACCAAGAGTCACATGCTCCACCGACCAAGCCAGGCAGTCTCCCTGACCATGTGAAAGAATTAAAGTTCCCTAAACTCAGAGTTCCTAGCTTTTACACAGCCCACCTAGTGTGCAGTGGTCATCTGACCTTCTTGACATCACCTCATGGGAATGGGCTTAGGAATCAATGCCCTCCCCCTGCCCACCAAAACTTGACACTATAGCTGTTATTACTATGAGTAATAAACTGTCTTTTATTTCTGAGTCTTGAGCCTCATGTCTTCTACCAGCATGCCACTGTTACTTGGTAATTTGTTACAAGTAGGGTAAAAATCTCAAGCCCTTCACAGTTCTTGACACCCATTCATTAGGCAAATAGCATGTATTTTAGAAGAGTAAATGTCTATAATAATCAACATTTTTTTTCAAATGTTGTACATGAGGTAAATTATTTATTTCAATCTTAGAAGTTAATTAGATTGAAGGCTTTTACACTTCAGATTTTTCTCCCTACTTCCTATTCATATGCACCTCTACCAGATGGTATGATGAAGAAAGGAAGTAAAACTCAAATTAGATTTTTCAGTTTGCTACTCCTCTGGAAAAGGTTTAGTAATACATAGTATATGAGCCATACTAAAAAGAGATGTAGAGTTACCAACAAATTTTAATTTTACTATTCTGATCTTTACCATAATAATCAAAAGTTAGCTAATTTTTTAAGAAAAAATTATATTGAGAAATATATGGTTTTGTCAAGACTGCAACATTTTCTCCAGATTTTCTAGTAAATAGCCATTAACCGAAAATACAAACCACATTTCCTGATCTACCATATCCTTTTGTTCATTTCACCACTGTCTCTACAACGATGTGAGAGACTGGTAGAAGAGTTCAGTATTATTTCTAAGTTCTAGGCGAGTAGACATAGTATATGCTAAATAGATACAGTCTATGCTAAAACTAAAAATTTTTAATCAGACATTAAGGGGCACCTGGGTGGCTCAGTCAGTCAAGTCAGTTAAGCTTTTTGACTATTCTTCAAAATTCACAGATCTCAAATGATATCCACAATAATGCACAACTATGACATTTTGCCTTTTACTAAAATAAACTGTGTTTGCAATACTCCTATCTAAATGGTTTTGGAAAAGCTTCATTATGCTGTATTTGGCAGTGATTTCTTGGATATGACACCAAAAGTACAGACAACAAAAGTAAAGGTAAACTGAGTGACATCACTATTTAAAACTTTGGGCCTCAAAAGATACCATAGTCAGAGTGAAAAAAAAAATCCATGGAATGGAAGAAAACATTTGAAAATCATAGATATGGTAAGAACTCCAACAACAAAAAACTAAATAATCCTATTAAAAAATTGGCAAAGAACTTGAATATAGTTCTCCAAATGTAATATACAAATCACACGAAAAGATACTTATTATCATTAATAATTAAGGAAATGCAAAGCAAAACCACAATGAGATACTATTTCACCACATTAGAATGGCTATAACTAAAAAAAAAAAAAAAGATAAAAGAAAACAAGTGTCAGCAAGGATATAGAAAACTGGAACCCTTGCAAATTCTTGATTATAAGATAAAATGGTGCACCTGCTACGGAAAACATACAGTAGTTCCTCAAAATTAAAAACAAAATCGCCATCCAGCAATTCTACTTCTGAAGTATACCCAAAAGAATATAAAGTAGGAACTCTAATGTTTATACACCCATGTTCATAGCAGTGTTATTCACAATAGCCAAAAGATGGAAATAAGTGAAGTGTCCAACAAAGTATGAATAAATGAACAAAATGTGGTATATACATATAATGGAATGTTCAGTCTTAAACGCAATGCTGACATATGCCATAGCATGGATGAATCTTGAAGACATCATGCTAAGTGAAATATGCCAGTGACAAAAAGACAAATGCTATGGGATTTCACTTACATGAGGTATCTGGAGTAGTTCGATTCATAGAAGCAGAAAGTAAAATAGTGGTTGCCACAGGTTTGAGGGTGGGGAAATCAAGAAGTGTTTAACAGGTATATAGTTTCAGTTTTGCAAGACAAAAAAAATTCTGAAGACTGGTCACACAATGATGTGAATATACTTAACACTACTGAACTGTATACTTAAAACTGGCTAAGATGATAAATTTTATGTTTATATGTATTTTATCAAATTTTAAAATATGTGTGTAACATATGATTTTACCTTATTATACGACCTGGAAGCCTCTGAAAAAAAGTACATGGAGACCAATTATCTCCTTAAAATAAATAAAAAGCTAAATTTCAGAAGTAACAAGTTTTCTAAATCTTAATAATTTAGATGTATAATCCTAGTTAAATAACACCAATTTGCTTTTTTAAAAAAGTAATGGGGATTAAAACACAATTCTTATAAAAACAGATTTTATTTTTTTTATTTTAACTTGTTTTATTTTTTTAAATTTACATCCAAATTAGTTAGCAGATAGTGCAACAATGATTTCAGGAGTAGATTCCTTAATGCCTCTTACCCATTTAGCCCACCCCCCCCCCCACAACCCCTCCCGTAACCCTCAGTTTATTCTCCATATTTATGAGTCTCTTATGCTTTGTCCCCCTCCCTGTTTTTATATTACTTTTGTTTCCCTTCCCTTATGTTCATCTGTTTTGTCTCTTAAAGTCCTCATATGAGTGAGGTCATATGATTTTTGTCTTTCTCTGACTAATTTCACTTAACATAATACCCTCCAGTTCCATCCACGTAGTTGCAAATGGCAAGATTTCATTCTTTTTGAATGCCAAGTAATACTCCATTGTATATATATACCACTTCTTCTTTATCCATTCATCCATTGATGGGCATTTGGGCTTTTCCCATACTTTGGCTATTGTTGATAGTGCTGCTATAAACATTGGGGTGCATGTGTCCCTTCGGAACAGCACACCTGTATCCCTTGGATAAATACCTAGTAGTACAATTGCTGGGTCGTAGGGTAGTTCTATTTTTAGTCTTTTGAGGAACCTCCATACTGTTTTCCAGAGTGGTTGCACCAGCTTGCATTCCCGCCAGCAATGCAAAAGAGATCCTCTTTCTCTGCATCCTCACCAACATGTGATGTTGCCTGAGTTAAAAACAGATTTTAGAGAGTTTGGAAAGACATTGAAGTAGGACAATCCTGCACTCACTTCCTCCCATGCACACATGAAGGCTGAAACTACTTAGTGTGCAACTCACTCTGAAAATGACCTGAAGACTAACATACCAGCTCTTCCACAGCTAAAGATGTAAAAAAAGCCACATCAAGAAGAGTATGAAGGCCAGAGATGTGGTCGGGAATTAAAACCCCAGTGCAGTGACCCATTGGCAAGTGAAATATCAAAAACATAGAGGTCCTTCCTGAGGAGCAAGGGGATCAAGCCCCACATTAGACATTCACCAGCTTGGGGATCTGTGATGGGAAGACAAGCCCCCATGATGTTTGGCTCTTAAAATCAGCAGGACTTAACTCCAGGAGCTTTGAAAATTAGCAGAGCTTGGCATAAAAACAGAAACTCAGATCAATGGAACAGAATAGAGAAGCTAGAAATGCACCCACAAACATATGGCCAACTAATCTTTGACAAAGCAGGAAAGAATATCCAATGGGATAAAGACAGTCTCTTCAGTAAGTGGTGCTGGGAAAACTGGACAGCGACATGCAGAAAAATGAACCTGGACCACTTTCTTACACCATACATAAAAATAAACTCAAAATGGATGAAAGACCTAAATGTAAGATAGGGAGACATCAAAATCCTTGAGGATAAAGCAGGCAAAAGCCTCTTTGACCTTGACCGCAGCAACTTCTCACTCGACACATCTCCAGAGGCAAGGGAAACAAAAGCAAAAATGAACTACTGGAACCTCATCAAAATAAAAAGCTTCTGCACAGTGAAGGAAACAATCTGCAAAACTAAAAGGCAACCGAAAGAATGGGAGAAGATATTTGCAAACAACCTATCACAGAAAGAGTTAATATCCAAAATCTATAAAGAACTTATCAAACTTAATACCCAAAAAGCAAATAATCCAGTGAAGAAATGGGCCAAAGACATGAATAGACACTTCTCCAAAGAAGACATCCAGATGGCCAACCGACACATGAGAAGATGCTCAACATCCCTAATCATCAGGGAAATACAAATCAAAACCACGATGACATACCCCCTCACACCCATCAGAATGGCTAACATTAACAACTCAGGCAACAACAGATGTTGGTGAGGATGAGGAAGAGAGGATCTCTTTTGCACTGCTGGTGGGAATGCAAACTGGTGCAGCTAATCTGGAAAACAGTATGGAGGTTCCTCAAAAAATTAAAAATAGAACTACCCTACAACCCAGCAATTGCACTACTAGGTATTTATCCAAGGCATACAGGTATGCTGTTCCGAAGGGACACATGAACCCCAATGTTTATAGCAGCACTATCAATAATAGCCAAATTATGGAAAGAGCCCAAATGTCCATCGATGGATGAATGGATAAAGAAGATGTGGGGGGTGTGTGTGTGTGTGTGTGTGTACACACACACATACAATGGAGCATTATTCAGCAATCAAAAAGAATGAAATCTTGCCATTTACAACTACATAGATGGAACAGAGGGTATCATGCTAAGTGAAATTAGAGAAAGACAAATATTACATGACTTCACTCATATGAGGAATTTAAAATACAAAACAGATAAACATAAGGGAAGGGAAGCAAAAATAATATAAAAACAAGGAGGGGGACAAAACAAAAGAGACTCTTAAATACGGAGAACAAACTGAGGTTTCCTGGAGGCATAGTGGGTGGAGGGATGGGCCAAATGGATAAGGAACATTAAGACACTTTATTTTTTAATTTTCATATCAGTTTTATTTTTTTAATGTGAAATTTATTGTCAAATTGGTTTCCATACAACACCCAGTGCTCATCCCAAAAGGTGCCCTCCTCAATACCCATCACCCACCCTACCCTCCCTCCCGCCCCCCCTTCAACCCTCAGTTTGTTCTCAGTTTTTAAGAGTCTCTTATGCTTTGGCTCTCTCCCTCTCTAACCTCTTTTTTTTCTTCCCCTCCCCCATGGGTTTCTGTTAAGTTTCTCAGGATCCACATAAGAGTGAAAACATACAGTATCTTTCTCTGTATGACTTATTTCACTTAGCATAACACTCTCCATCCACGTTGCTACAAAAGGCCATATTTCATTCTTTCTCATTGCCACGTAGTATTCCATTGTGTATATAAACCACAATCTCTTTATCCATTCATCAGTTGATGGACATTTAGGCTCTTTCCATAATTTGGCTATTGTTGAAATTGCTGCTATAAACATTGGGGTACAAGTGCCCCTATGCATCAGCATTCCTGTATGCCTTGGGTAAATTCCTAGCAGTGCTGTTGCTGGGTCATAGAGTAGGTCTATTTTTAATTTTTTGAGGAACCTCCACACTGTTTTCCAGAGTGGCTGTACCAGTTTGCATTCCCACCCAAAGTGCAAGAGGGTTCCCATTTCTCCACATCCTCTCCAGCATCTATAGTCTCCTGATTTGTTCATTTCAGCCACTGACTGGCGTGAGGTGGTATCTGAATGTGGTTTCTCTGATGAGGAGTGACATTGAGCATCGTTTCATGTGTTTGTTGGCCATCCGGATGTCTTCCTTAGAGAAGTGTCTATTCATGTTTTCTGCCCATTTCTTCACTGGATTATTTGTTTTTCGGGTGTGGAGTTTGGTGAGCTCTTTATAGATTTTGGATACTAGCCCTTTGTCCGATATGTCATTTGCAAACATCTTTTCCCATTCTGTTGGTTGCCTTTTAGTTTTGTTGGTTGTTTCCTTTGCTGTGCAGAAGCTTTTTATCTTCATGATGTCCCAATAGTTCATTTTTGCTTTTAATTCCCTTGTCTTTGAGGATGTGTCAAGTAAGAAGTTGCTGCAGCTGAAGTCAGAGAAATTTTTTCCTGCTTTCTCCTCTAAGGTTTTGATGGTTTCCTGTCTCCCATTCAGGTCCCTTATCTATTTTAAGTTTGTTTTTGTGAATGGTGTAAGAAAGTGGTCTAGTTTCAACCTTCTGCATGTTGCTGTCCAGTTCTCCCAGCACCATTTGTTAAAGAGACTGTCTTTTTTCCATTGGATATTCTTTCCTGCTTTGTCAAAGATTAGTTGGCCATACTTTTGTGGGTCTAATTCTGTGGTTTCTATTCTATTCCATGGGTCTATGTGTCTGTTTTTGTGCCGATACCAAGCTGTCTTGATGATTACAGCTTTGTAGTAGAGACTAAAGTCGGGGATTGTGATGCCTCCTGCTTTGGTCTTCTTCTTCAAAATCACTTTGGCTATTCGTGGCCTTTTGTGGTTCCATACAAATTTTAGGATTGCTTGTTCTAGCTTCGAGAAGAATGCTGGTGCAATTTTGATTGGGATTGCATTGAATGTGTAGATAGCTTTGGGTAGTATTGACATTTTAACAATATTTATTCTTCCAATCCATGAGCACGGAATGTTTTTCCATTTCTTTATATCTTCTTCAATTTCCTTCATAAGCTTTCTATAGTTTTCAGCATACAGATCTTTGACATCTTTGGTTAGATTTATCCCTAGGTATTTTATGCTTCTTGGAGCAATTGTGAATGGGATCAGTTTCTTTATTTGTCTTTCTGTTGCTTCATTGTTAGTGTATAAGAATGCAACTGATTTCTGTACATTGATTTTGTATCCTGCGACTTTGCTGAATTCATGTATCAGTTCTAGCAGACTTTTGGTGGAGTCTGTTGGGTTTTCCATGTATAATATCATGTCGTCTGCAAAAAGTGAAGGCTTCACTTCATCTTTGCCAATTTTGATGCCTTTGATTTCCTTTTGTTGTCTGATTGCAGATGCTGGCACTTCCAACACTATATTAAACAACAGCGGTGACAGTGGACATCCCTGTTGTGTTCCTGATCTCAGGGAGAAAGCTCTCAGTTTTTCCCCATTAAGGATGATATTAGCTGTGGGCTTTTCATAAATGGCTTTTATGATGTTTAAGTATGTTCCTTCTATCCCGACTTTCTCGAGGGTCTTTATTAAGAAAAGATGCTATATTTTGTCAAATGCTTTTTCTGCATCGATAGACAGGATCATATGGTTCTTATCTTTTCTTTTATTAATGTGATGCATCACATTGATTAATTTGTGAATGTTGAACCAGCCCTGCAGCCCAGGAATGAATCTCACTTGATCATGGTGTATAATTTTTTTTATATGCTGTTGAATTCAATTTGCTGGTATTTTATTGAGATATTTTGCATCCATATTCATCAGGGATATTGGCCTGTAGTTCTCTTTTTTTACTGGGTCTCTGTCTGGTTTAGGAATCAAAGTAACACTGGATTCATAGAATGAGTCTGGAAGTTTTCCTTCCCTTTCTATTTTTTGGAACAGCTTGAGAAGGATAGGTATTATCTCTGCTTTAAATGTCTGGTAGAATTCCCCTGGGAAGCCATCTGGTCCTGGACTCTTAGTTGTTGGGAGATTTTTGATAACTGATTCAATTTCTTCACTGGTTATGGGTCTGATCAAGTTTTCTATTTCTTCCTGTTTGAGTTTTGGAAGTGTGTGGGTGCTTAGGAATTTGTCCATTTCTTCCAGGTTGTCCAGTTTGTTGGCATATAATTTTTCATAGTAATCCTTGATAATTGCTTGTATCTCTGAGGGATTGGTTGTAATAATTCTATTTTCATTCATGATTTTATCTATTTGGGTCATCTCCCTTTTCTTTTTGGGAAGCCTGGCTACAGGTTTATCAATTTTGTTTATTTTTTAGATTCTATATTGTTTTTTTAGATTCTATATTGTTTATTTCTGCTCTGATCTTTATTATTTCTCTTCTGCTGCTGCTGAGGAAGACACTTGTTTGGATGAGCACTGGGTGTTATACCTAGGGGATGAATGACTGGAATCTACTACTGAAATCATTATTGCACTATACTGGATGTAAAATTAATTAATTAATTAATTAATTAAAAAGATGTGATACATAATGGAATACTTTTCAGTCATAAAAAATAAAATCTTGCCATTTTCAATGACATGAATGGATCTAGAGAGTGTTATGCTAAGCAAAATAAAAAAATTTTTTTTACATAAAAACCTTCGAGGCAGTCAGGATAGAAGAAACATACCTTAACATTATAAAAGCCATGTATGAAAGGCCCACAGCTAATATCATCCTCAAAGGGAAAAAACTGAGAGCTTTTCCTCTGAGATAAGGAACATGGAACATGACAGGGATGTCCACTCTAACCACTGTTGTTTAACATAGTTTCGGAGGTCGTAGCCTCAGCAATCAGACAATGAAACAAAACAAAAGGCATCCAAATTGGCAAAGGAGAAGTCAAACTTTCACTCCTCACAGATGACTTTAATACTCTATACGGAATACCCGAAAGACTCCACCAAAAACTGCTAGAGCCAACACAAGAATTCAGCAAAGTCACAGGATATAAAACCAATGTACAGAAATCATTTACATTTCTATACCTCAATAATGAAGTAACAGAAAGAGATATCAGGGATCAATCCCATTTACAACTGCATCAAAAACCATAAAATACCTAGGAATAAAAACCTAACCAAAGAGGTAAAAGGCCTGTACTCTAAAAACTATAGAATGCTTATGAAAGAAATTAAAGATGACACAAAGAAATGGGAAAACATTCCATGCTCATGGATCAGAAGAACAAATATTATTAAAATGTCTATACTACTGAAAGCAATCTACACATTCAATGTAATCTCTATCAAAATAACACCAGCATTCTTCACAGAGCTAGAAAAAACAATCCTAAAATTTGTATGGAACCAGAAAAGGCCCCAAAGAGCCAAAGTAATGTTGAAAGAGAAAACCAAGGGGCACTTGGGTGGCTCAGTCGGTTAAGCATGCCACTTTGGCTCAGGTCATGATCTCACAGTTTGTGACTTCAAGCCCTGTGTCGGGCTCTGTACTGACAGCTCAGAGCCTGGAACCTGCTTTAGATACTGTGTCTCCCTCTCTCTTTGTTCCTCCCCCACACACACACACTCTTGTGTGCACTCGCTCTCTCTCAAAAATGAATACACACACACACACACACACACACACACACACACATTTTTTTTAAAGAAAAGACTTATTTCACTTAGCATCACACTCTCCAGTTCCATCCACGTTGCTACAAAAGGCCATATTTCATTTTTTCTCATTGCCACGTAATATTCCATTGTGTATATAAACCACAATTTCTTTATCCATTCATCAGTTGATGGACATTTAGGCTCTTTCCATAATTTGGCTATACAGAGAAAGACAGATACCATATGGTCTCACTCTTATGTGGATCCTGAGAAACTTAACAGGAACCCATGGGGGAGGGGAAGGAAAAAAAAAAAAAGAGGTTAGAATGGGAGAGAGCCAAAGCATAAGAGACTGTTAAAAACTGAGAACAAACTGAGGGTTGATGGGGGGTGGGAGGGAGGAGAGGGTGGGTGATGGGTATTGAGGAGGGCACCTTTTGGGATGAGCACTGGGTGTTGTATGGAAACCAATTTGTCAATAAATTTCAGAAAAAAAAAAATTAAGAAAAGAAAAGCTGAAGGCATCACAGTTCTCGACTTCAAGCTGTATTACAAAGCTGTTATTATCAGGACAGTATGGTATCAGCACAAACACAGATACACAGATCAATGGAACAGAACAGAGAATTCAGAAATGGACCCACATATGTGTAGCCAAATAATCTTCCACAAAACAGCAAAGAGTATCCAATGGAAAAAAGACAGTCTCTTCAGCAAATGGTGCTGGGAAAATTGGACAGCAACTTGCAGAAGAATGAAACTAGACCATTTTCTTTCACCATACACAGAAATAAATTCAAAATGGATAAAAGACCTAAATGTGAAACAGGAAACCATCAAAACCTACAGGAGAAAACAGACAGCAACCTCTTTGACCCTGGCCACAGGAACTTCTTACTTGACATGTGTCTGAAGGCAAGGGAAATAAAAACAAAAATGAACTACTGGGTTTATCATCAAGATAAAAAGGTTCTGCACAGCCAAGAAAACAATCAACAAAACTAAAAGGCAACCGACAGAAATGGAGATGAGACTTGCAAATGACATATCTGATAAAGGGTTAGTATGCAAGATCTAGAAAGAAGTCACCAATCTCAACACCCCAAAAAACAAATAATCCAGTGAAGACATGGGCAGAAGACATAAAGAGATCATTTTCCAAAGAAGACATCCAGATTGCAGATACATGAAAAGATACCCAACATCACTCATCATCAGGGAAATATAAATGAAAAAGACAATGAGATACCACCTCACACTGGTCAGTGGCTAAAATTAGCAACTCAGGAAACAATAGATGTTGGCGAGGAAGTGAAGAAAGGGGAACCCTCTTGCATTGTTGGTGGGAATGTAAACTGGTGCAACCACTATGGAAAACAGTGTGGAGGTTACTCAAAAAATTAAAAATACAACTACCCTCTGACCCAGCAATTGCACTACTAGGTAATTATCCAAAAGATACAGGAGTGCTGATTCGAAGGGACCCATGCATCCCAATGTTTATAGCAGCACAATCAACAATAGACAAATTATGGAAAGAACCCAAATGTCCATCAGCTGATGAATCGATTAAGAAGATGTGGTATACATATACAATGGAATACTACTCAGTGATGAAAAACAATGTTATCTTGCCATTTGCAACAATGTGGATGGAACTGGAGGGTATTATGCTAAGCAAAATAGTCAAAGAAAGACAAGTATCCCATGATTTCATTCACTCATAGCTGGATTGAGAAACTTAACAGATGATCATAGGGGAAGGGAAGGAAAAATAAGGTAAAAACAGAGAAGGAGGCAAACCATAAACGACTGAAATACAGAGAATAAACTGAGGGTTGATGGGGGTGGGGTGATGAGGAGTGGGGAAAATGGGTGATGGGCATTAAGGAGGGCACTTGTTGGGATGAGCACTGGGTGTTACATATAAGTGATAAACAAATAAAAATAATAATAAAATAAATAAATGCCTGGAGGAAAAAAATGAAAAAATAAAACAAAGATTGTAAGGAGCGCCTGAGTGGCTCAGTCATTTGAGCATCTGACTTCGGCTCAGGTCATGATCTTGTAGTTTGTGAGCTCGAGCCCCACATGAGCTCACTGCTGTCAGCATGGACCCACTTAGGATCCTCTGTGCTCCTCCCCGACTCATGCTCTCTCAAAAATAAACCATTAAAAAAAAGCAACAAAGATTGTAATAAGAGACAAAGAAGGGCTATACATAACGTTAAAGGAATCAATCTAACAAAAGGATATACGTGACAATTGTAAATATCTATGCACCCAACATAGGTGCACCTAAATATATAAAGGGAATATTAACAGAAATAAAAAAAGAAACTGACAACAATACAATAATAGTATGGGACTTTAACACCCCACTTACATCAATGTATAGATTATCCAGACAGAAAGTAAGAAAGCAGTGGCTTTCTTTTAAAAATTTTTTTTTTCAATGTTTATTTATTTTTTGGGGGACAGAGAGAGACAGAGCATGAACGGGGGAGGGGCAGAGAGGGAGAGAGACACAGAATCGGAAACAGGCTCCAAGCCATCAGCCCAGAGCCTGACGCGGGGCTCGAACTCATGGACCGCGAGATCGTGACCTGGCTGAAGTCGGACGCTTAACCAACTGCACCACCCAGGCGCCCCAGAAAGCAGTGGCTTTCAACAACACATTAGATGGTCTTAACAGATAAGTATAGAATAGTCCATCAAAAACAGCGGAATAAACATTATTTTCAAGGGCACATGAAACATTTTCCAGGATAGAGCACATGTTAGGTGACAAAAGTCACCTAAGTCTTAATTAATTTAAGAAGACTGAACTCATATCAAGCATCTTTTCCAGCCACAACACTAGGAAACAAGAAATCAATTACAAGAAAAAAATACTAAGAAAAAAATTATGAAGGCTAAAACAACATGCTACTAAACAACCAATTGGTCAACAAAGTAATAAAAGAGGAAATCAAAAAAATATCTGCAGGCAAATGAAATTGGAAACGTAACAGTTTGAAATTTCGGGGACACAGCAAAAGGAATTCTAAAAGGAAAATTTATAGCGATACAGGCCTATCTCAAGAAACAAGAAAAATCTCTAATAAACAATTTAACTTTACATCTGAGGGAACTAGAAAAAGAAGAACAAAACCTAAGAAGAGTAAAAGAAAGGAGACAGTAGAAATCAGAGCAGAAATGTATGAAATAGAGACTAAAAAAAACCAATATAACAGATCAATGAAACCAAGAGCTGGTTCTTTGAAAATATGAACAAAATTGATAAACTTCTAGCAATACTCATTTTAAAAAAAGAAGACTTAAATAAACAAAATTACTAATTAAAGAGAAGAAATAACAACCAACACCACCCAACAATTGTAAAAGAAAATTACTAAAACCAATATGTCAACAAATTGGACAACTTAGAAGAAGTGGATAAATGCCTTAAAAACATATAACCTACCAAACTAAATCAGGAAAATCTGAACAGACAAATCACTAGCAATGAAATTGAATAACTTATCAAAAATTCTCAAAAAACAAAAGTCCAGAACGAGAGAGCTTCAGAGGCAAATTCTACCAAAATTTAAAGAAAACTCAATACCCAATTCTCAAACATTTCTAAAAATACAAGAAAAACGAAAACTTCCAAATTCATTCTGTGCAGCTAGTATCACCCAGATACAAAAAAAAAAAACAGATAAAGACACAGGCCAGTATCCCTCATGAATACAGATGCAAAAATCCTCAATAAAACACTAGTAAACTGAATCCAACAATTATTTAAAAAATCACATACCACGATCAAGTGGCATTATTTCTGGGATGCAAGCATGGTTCAATATTCTCAAAACAATCAGTGTGATACATCACATCAATAAGAGAAAGTATAAACACTGTATGATCCTTTCAATAGATGCAGAAAGAGCACTTGACAAAGTACAACTTTCACTCATGATAAAAATCCTCTACAAAGTAGGTCTAGAGGGAATATCTCAACATAATAAAGGCCTTATATGAAAAACCCATAGCCAACATCATACTCAATGGTGAAAAACTGGGAGCTTTTCCCCGAAGTTCAGGAATAAGACAAGGCTGTCCACTCTCATCAATTTTATTCAACATTGTACTGGAAGCCCTAATCACAGCAGTTAGACAACATAAAGAAAGAAATGGCATCCAAATTGGAACGGAAGAAGTAAAACTCTCACTATTTGCAGATGACACGATACTATATTTTAAAAACCCTAAAGACCCTACCAAAAAACTATTAGAACTGATAAATGATTTCAGTAAGATGGCAGGATACAAAATCAATGTACAGAAATCTGTTGCATTCCTATACACTAATAAAGCAGCAGCAGAAAGTGAAATTAAGAAAAAAATACCATTTATAATTGCACCTCAAACAAGAAAATATCTTAAAGAGGGGAAAGACCTATACTCTGAAAACTATAAAATGCTGATGAAAGAAACTAAAGATGGCACACAAAAAAATGGAAAGACCTCTCATGCTCATGGGTAGGAATAACAAATATTGCTAAGATGGCTACACTGTCCAAAACTATCAACAGATTAACCGTAATCCTTATCAAGATACCAATAACATTTTTGACAGAACTAGAACAACAAATGATCCTAAAAATTTGTATAGAACTACAAAAGACCCTGAATAGCTAAAGCAATCTTGAAAAAGAAAAACAAAGCTAGAGGTATCACAATTACAGATTTCAAGTTATATTACAAAGTAGCAGTAATTAAAACAGTAAGGTAGGGGTGCCTAGGTGGCTCAGTCAGTTGAGTGTCCAACTCTTGATTTCTGCTTGGGTCATGATCTCATGGTTTGTGGGATCAAGCCCTGTGACAGACTGTGCTGACAGTACAAAGCCTGCTTAGGATTCTCTCTAAAAATAAATAAAGTTTAAAAAATAAATAAATAAAACAGTATGATACTGGCATAAAAACAGACACACAGATCAATGGAATAGAAAACTCAGAAATAGCAATCCCTATCAAAATAACACCAGCATTCTTCACAGAGCTAGAACTAACAACCCTAAAATTTGTATGGAACCAGAAAAGACCCCGAATAGCCAAAGTAATCCTTAAAAAGAAAACCAAAGCTGGAGACATCACAGTTCCAGACTTCAAGCTATACTACAAATCTGTAATCAAGACACTATAGTACTGGCACAAAAACAGACATATAGATAAATGGAACAAAATAACCCAGAAATGGACTCACAAGTGTATGGCCAAATAATCTTTCACAAAGCAGGAAAGAATACCTATCCAATGGAACAGACAGTCTCTTCAGCAAATGGTTTTGGAAAAACTGGACAGTGACATGCACAAGAATGAACCTGGACCACTTTTTTACACCATACACAAAAATATACTCATAATAGATGGAAGACCTAAACATAACAAATAAAAAAGGAATTCATCAAAATCCTACAGGAGAAAACAGGCAAAAACCCCTTTGACCTCGGCCTCAGCAACTTCTTATTAGACAGGTCTCTGGAGGCAAGGGAAATAAAAGCCAAATGAACTACTAGGACTTAATCAAAATAAAAAGCTTCTGCATGGTGAAGGAAACAATCAGCAAAACTAAAAGGCAACTGACAGAATGGGAGGAGATATTTACAAAGGATATATCTGATAAAGGATTAGTATCCAAAATCTGTAAAGAACTTATCAAATCAACACCCTAAAAGCAAATAACCCAGTGAAGAAATGGGCAAAAGACATAAATAGACACTCCTCCAAAGACGACATCTAGATGGCTAACAGACACATGAAAAGATGCTCAACATCACTCATCAGGGAAATACAAATCAAAACCACAATGAGATACCCCCTCACACCTGTCAGAATGGCTAACATTAACAACTCAGGCAACAATAGATGTTGGTAAGGATACGGAGAAAGAGGATCTCTTTTGCCTTGCTGGTGGAAATGCAAACTGGTACAGCCACTCTGGAAAACAGTATGGAAGTTCCTAAAAAAATGAAAAATAGAACTACCCTATGACCCAGCAATTACACTACTAGGTATTTATCCAAAGAATACAGGTGTGCTGTTTCAAAGGGGCACATACACCCCAATGTTTATAGCAGTGCTATCAACAATAGCCAAAATATAGAAAGAGCCCAAATTTCCACTGATAGATGAATGGATAAAGGAGATATGGTGTATACATATATACAACAGAATATTTCTCGGCAATCAAAAAGAATGAAATCTTGCCATTTGCAACAATGTGGATAGAATTGGAGCGTATTATGCCAAGCAAAATTAGTCAGAGAAAGACAGTATCATATGACTTCACTCATATGTGGAATTTAAGATACAAAATAGATGAACATAAGGGAAAGGAAGCAAAAATAATATAAAAACAGGAAGAGGGACACAACATAAGAGACTTAAATACAGAGAATAAACTAAGGGGTTATGGGTAGGAGGATGGGCTTGATGGGCAAGGGGCATTAAGGAGGACACTTGTTGGGATGAGCACTGGGTATTATATGTAGGGGATGAATCACTGGAATCTCTACTGAAATCATTATTGCACTATATGCAACTAACTTGGATGCAAGTTTCAATAAATAAATAAGTAAAAGAAAGAAAGAAAGGAGAGAAAGAGAGAAAGAGAAAGAAAGAAAGAAAGAAAGAAAGAAAGAAAGAAAGAAAGAAAGAAAGAAAGAAAGGAAGAAAGAAAGAAAAAGAAAACTCAGAAACAAACCCACAATTATATGGTCAATTAATCAACAAAGGAGAAATGAACATACAATGGCAAAAAGACAGTCTCTTTAACAAATGGTGTTGCGAAAACTGGAGAGCTACATGCAAAAGAATGACCACTTTCTTTTATCACATACAAAAATAAACTCAAAATGGATTAAGGACCTAAATGTGAGACATGAAACCATAAAAATTCCTGAAGAAAACACAGGCAGTAACCTCTCTGACATCAGCCGTAACAACATTTTTCTAGGTAGGTCTCCTAGGTAAGGGAAATAAAAGGAAAAATAAACTTTTGGGACTATGTCAAAATAAAAAGTTCTTGCACAGTGAAGGAAACAATAATGAGAACTAACAGGCAACCTTCAGAATGGGAGAAAATATTTGTAAATGACATATGTAATAGAAGGTTAGTATCCAAAATATACAAGAACTTATAAAACCCCACACACACAAAAAAAACACACAAATAATCCAGTTTAAAAATGGGAAGAATACATGAACAGGCATTTTTCCAAAGAAGATATAAAGATAGCTAACTGACACATCAAAAGATGCTCAACATCACTTATCATCAGGGAAATGCAAATTACAACTACAATGAGATATCTCACACTTGTCAGAATGGCTAAAATAAAAAATGTAAGAAATAACAAGTGTTGGCAAGGATGTGAAGAAGAAGAACCCTTGTGTACTGTTGGTAGGAATGCAAACTGGTGCAGCCATTGTGGAAAATAACATGGAGTTTCTCAAAAAATTAAAAAGAGAACTACCCTAAGATCCAGGAGTCACACTAGTGGGCATTTATCCCAACAATACAAAAACAGTAATTTTAACATTACTGTTAATTTTACAGTAATATATAACGTAAATATTACAGTAATATATAATGTAATTTTACAGTAATATGTAATATATAGTGTAAATATTACAATATTTACAGTAGCCAACCTATGGAAGCAGCTGAAATGTCCATAAAGATGAGGTGTTATACATAGACAATGAAATGTTACTCAGCCATAAAAACCATTTGCCATTTGCAACAACATGGATAGAGCTAGAGAGCATAATGCTAAGTGAGTAAGTCAGCCAGAGAAAGACAAATCCCATATGATCTCACTCATATGTGGAATTTAAGAAGCAAATGAGCAAAGGAAAAAAAAAAGAGAGAGCAACAAATCAAGAAAGAGACTCTTTTTTTTAATTTTATTTTTTATTTTTTAAGATTTACATCCAAATTAGTTAGCATATAGTACAACGATTTCAGGAGTAGATTCCTTAATGCCCCTTACCCATTTAGTCCATCCCCCCTCCCACAACCCCTCCAGCAACCCTCAGTTTGTCCTCCATATTTATGAGTCTCTTATGCTTTGTCCCCCTCCCTGTTTTTATATTACTTTTGTTTCCCTTCCCTTATGTTCATCTGTTTTGTCTCTTAAAGTCCTCATATGAGTGAAGTCATATGATTTTTGTCTTTCTCTGACTAATTTCACTTAGCATCATACCCTCCAGTTCCATCCACGTCGTTGCAAATGGCAAGATTTCATTCTTTTTGATTGCCGAGTAATACTCCATTGTATATATACACCACATCTTCTTTATCTATTCATCCATCGATGGACATTTGGGCTCTTTCCATACTTTGGCTATTGTTGATAGTGCTGCTATAAACATGGGGGTGCATGTGTCCCTTCAAAACAGCACACCTGTATCCCGTGGATAAAGGCCTAGTAGCGCAATTGCTGGGTCATCGGGTAGTTCTATTTTTAAAGAGACTCTTAACTGTAGAGAATAAACTGGTGGTTACCAGAGGAGAAGTTGGTGGGGGATGGGGATTAAATAGTACACTTATCATAGTGGAAAAAATAATCCCTTAAGCACTGATGAAAAAAATTGAATATGACACAAATAAATGGAAAGATATACCATGCTCATGGATTAAAAGAATAATAATTGTTAAAATGTCCATACTACCCAAAGGAATAAACAGATTCAATGCAATCCTTATCAAAATATCAATAGTATTTTTCACAGAACTAGAGCAAATAATCCTGAAATTTGTAAGAAACCACAAAAGATCCCAAACAGCAAAAACAATCTCAAGAAAGAACAACAAAGCTGGAGGTATCACAATACCAGATTTCAAACTTTACTACAAAGCTATACAACTACACTACAGTAATCCAAACAGTACAGTACTTGCACAAAAACAGAAACATAGATCAATGGAATAGAATAAAGGGTCCAGAAATAAACCCACATTTATATAGTCAATTAATCAGTGACAGAGGAGGTAAAAATAGATAATGAGGAAAAGACAATTTCATCAATAAATGGTAGTGGGAAAACTGGACAGTTACATGCAAAAGAATGAAAGTGAACCTGGCTCTTATAACATTTACAAAAATAAAATCAAAATAGATTAAAGACCTAAATATGAAAACTGAAATCATAAAACTCCTAGAAGAAAACGTGTGTAGTACATTTGTAGACATTTGTCTTAGCAATTATTTTTGGATCTGACCCTTAAATACAGAAAACAAAAGCAAAAATTAAAAACAAATTTAAAGCAAAGCAAACAACTGGGACTACATCAAACTAAAAAGCTTTTTTTTTAATTTTTTTTTCAACGTTTATTTATTTTTTTGGGGACAGAGAGAGACAGAGCATGAACGGGGGAGGGGCAGAGAGAGAGGGAGACACAGAATCGGAAACAGGCTCCAGGCTCTGAGCCATCAGCCCAGAGCCTGACGCAGGGCTCGAACTCACGGACCGCGAGATCGTGACCTGGCTGAAGTCGGACACTTAACCGACTGCGCCACCCAGGCGCCCCAAAAAGCTTTTACACAGTGAAGGAAACCCTCAACAAAATGAAAAGGCAACCTACTGAATGGGAGAAGAGATTTGCAAATGGGAGAAGAGATTATCTCTGATAAAGAGATAATATCCAAAATATAAAGAACTCCAAAAACTCAACACCAAAGAACCAAACAATCCAATTTTAAAAATGGGCAGAGATGACCTGAGCTAACATTTTTCCAAAGACATACAGATGGCAAAAGACACATGAAAAGATGCTCAACATCATTAATCATCAGGGAAACGTAAATCAAAACCACAAGGAGGTATCATCTCACACCAGTAGGAATGGCTATCATTAAAAAGACAAGAAATAAAAAGAGAACCCTCATGCACTATTTGGTGGTAACGTCAACTGGTACAGCCACTATGGCAAACAGTATGGAGGATTCCTCATAAAATCAAAAATAGAATACTATGTAATCCAGTAATTCTACTATTGGGTATTTACCTGAAGAAAACAAAAACACCAATTAGAAAAGATTCACCCCTATGTTTACTGGATCACTATTTATAATTGCCAAGCCAGCAAAGCAACCCAAGTATCCACAGATAGATAAATGAATAAAAAAGGTATTTACACAATGGAATATTACTAGCCATAAAAAAGAATGAAATCTTGCCATTGTGACAACATGGATGGACCTAGAGGGTATTATGCTAAGTGAAATAAGTCAGATGAAGAATGACAAACACCCAATAATTTCACTTATATGTGGCATCTAAAAAAGGAAATAAATGGGGGCGTATGGGTGGCTCAGTTGGTTAAGTGTCTGACTCTTGATTTGGCTCAGGTAATGATTTCATGGTTCTTGGGATCAAGCCTGCATCAAGCTCTGCGCTGACACCACAGGGCCTACTTGGGATTCTCTTTCTCCCTCTCTCTGCCCCTCCCCATGTGCTTGCTAGTGTTCTCTCTCTCTCTCCCTCCCTCCCTCCCTCTCTCTCTCAATAAACTTTAAAAATAAGTAAAATAAAAATAAAACAAATGGATAAACAAGAACAGACTCATAGATACAGAAAAGAATTTGGTGTTTGCTAGAGGGGAAAAGGTTTGGTCAGATGAGCAAAACAGGTGAAGGAGATTAGAGCTACAGACTTCCAGTTATAAAATAAGTCACAGGGATGAAATGTACAGCACAGGGAATATAGTCAATAAAACTGTAATAACTTTGTGTGGTGACAGATGGTAACTACACTTCTCATAGTGAGCATTTCATAATGTATAAATGTCAAGTCACTGTGTTGCACAACTGAAACTAATGTAACATTGTACTGGAACTATACTTCAATTAAAGTATTTTTAAAACTAAAAGGACACCTGGCTGGCTTACTCAGTAGAGCATGCAACTTTACTCTCAGGGTTGTGAGTTCAAGCCCCATGTTGGGTGTGGAGCCTACTTAAAAAACTAATAAAAAATAAAACTAAGCTAAAAAATAAAACATCTAGGGGAGACTGGGTGGCTCAGTCAGTTGAGCATCTGACTTCAGCTCAGGTCATGATCTCATTGTTCCTGAGTTTGAGTCCCACGTCGGGCTCTGTGTTGATGGCTCAAAGCCAGATTCTGTGTTTCACTTTCTCTCTCTCTCTACGCCTCCCCCACTCATGCTCTCTCTCTCTAAATAAATAAACGTTAAAATAAATAAAAATAAAACATCTGGATTTAATTTTGATTTGCTAAAAATCTACTTCAATATTCTACTTCCATTCTCAACTTCTCAAAGAAAACAAGTACTATTCTTTTATTTTCTCACAATTATCCTAACATAAATTACACACAAATATTTTCATTAGTTATCTAAGTTTCTTAAAACTTTTTTTTTAAATAAGCTCTATGCCCAATGTAGGGCTGCATTCATGACATCAAGATCAAGAATCACATGCTCTACCAACTGAGCCAGCGAGGCACCCCTTAAACTTATTTTTAACATATTTATTAAAATAATTTTACTAGGGGCGCCTGGGTGGCGCAGTCGGTTAAGCGTCCGACTTCAGCCAGGTCACGATCTCGTGGTCCGTGAGTTCGAGCCCCGCGTCGGGCTCTGGGCTGATGGCTCAGAGCCTGGAGCCTGTTTCCGATTCTGTGTCTCCCTCTCTCTCTGCCCCTCCCCCGTTCATGCTCTGTCTCTCTCTGTCCCAAAAATAAATAAACATTGAAAAAAAAATTAAAAAAAAAAAAAGATAAAATAATTTTACTAAACACAGTATTTCTGCTCTATTGCTCAACTGTTTACATAAAATGATAGTTAGAAATCATTTTCATACAATCTCCTGTTAGAAAAAAAGTATATTTAAATTTCCTTTAACTATTTCTTAAATATACATAAATTACAAACCACAATGCCCATACTGTAACAGCTGTCTTTATTTTTCACAGCCCATTTAAACATTTTCCTGCATGTATTTAATTTTTACCTATTTCATTCAAAAACATAAGCAACCGGAGCAATGTTTTTTATAGATTTAACTATTTTGTTTAAAAGCAATTTTTTTAAGTTTATTTATTTGGGGGGGGGGGGTGGTCAGAGAAAGAGGGAGAGAGAATCCCAAGCAGGCTCCATGCTGCGAGCACAGAGCCTGACATGGGACTTGATCCCATGAACCATGAGATCATGATCTGGAACTGAAATCAAATCAGACACTTAACCAACTGAATCACCCAGGAACCCCTAAAAGCCAATTTATCTGTACTTGTATAATGAGGAAATTAAAGTTCAGAATAATAGCAACATTTACATAAAATCTTTTAAAATATGTTTACCAAGTGAGTTACCTCAATAAAGTGGAAAAATCCAAATAGAATATTTAATGGCACTAGTTCACTGAAAAACCACCAGGGATACCTTTTCCATGAATCCCTATGAAAACCTAAAAAAAATATGTTTATGAGATTTAAATTCGGAGAATTATACAACAACCAGTCAAGAAGCATAGAATCTATCCTACATAAAATAACTTATCCATTGAGCTTTTTTGCTGAATCACAGCCATACTTCTGTCAGTTCAAATAATGATCTATATATGAGGGATTAATCTGACACAAGACAGTGAAGCTTAATCCTTCAGTATATCATAATCTATTTATTCTGCATGTTAAGAGGATTTCAGATTTAAAATTTATACAGGAAGTGATGCCAGAAATGTACACAGAATAAGATTTTCCTAAAATATTAGGTTTTAATGTCTATATAACATGAATAGACTTCATTTTAAAAAGTCAAAAAATGTCTAAGTAACATAAATGTACTTCTTTATTTTAAAATGTCTAATAAATGTCATTTAAGTTTTAAAAGGCAGAATTAAAGTTCATTTGATCACATTTTATATCAAAGAAATTAAGTCTTAAGTACAGATATTCATTGAAGGGGGACTAGCTAGAAGTCAGCATGTTCTCATTTTATGATCACTAATGAAGTTACCACTATCAAGAGAAGAGAGATGTGACCACATAATTCCCAAGTAGAGTAAAAGGCACTGTTAGACTAAAAAGATTCCTTTTTTACTCTGTAATTATTCACATAATATATAAAAAATAAAATTATTCAGGCGGCCTGGGTGGCTCAGTCAGTTAAGCAACCAACTCTTGGTTTTGGCTCGGGTCATTATCTCGCAGTTCCTGAGTTCGAGCCCCACATCAGGCTCTGTGCTGACAGTACAGAGCCTGCTTGGGATGCTCTTTCTCTCCCTCTCTCCCCCTCATGCTCTCTCTCTCTCTCTCTCTCAAAAATAAATAAACTTTTAAAAATAAAACAAAATAACTCCTGACATATACAAGAGATGCCAATAATTTCTTCTTTGAAAACCTGCCCTGCTTATAACCCTAGAAGGGACAGATCCCTTGTGCCACCTGACCCTGTCCCTTCACACCCAACCGTACCTCCAGAACACAACTGACTGAAGCAATTTATTACTCTGTCTTGGAAATCTGTAATTAGAATACGGACACTTAACTGTGGGATGAAGAGCTAGAAATCACGAGGACGATATGTCTTAGGCTATCATTTTGAAATGGTCATGATAAGTGCATATGCAAGTAAATATGTGAGCAGGAAAGTCAGTTTATAATGAATAAGAAGAGAGAAGCAAACATGCAAAGAAATGTCAACAAGCCAGCTGGTTCCAGAGAGCTGTTTCCTAGAAGTTGCCAGCAACTGAATGAAATCAAATGCCCTTTAAGATATCAACTCTCTCCAAGAGAGTTCTATTGAAACTTTTTGAACGCTTTCTGCTTTTATAAACAAATATCCCTTGATTATGACAATGATTCACAAAATATTTTATACACCAAATTTTACAAAATAATTAAGGACTTCCAAAAACATGACAGGATGAAGAAACAAACTCAACCTCCCTTTAAAATATCTGAGAACTGCTGCTTTTGTAAACGTGAGAAGCATGAGAGAAATGGCACCACTAAATATTGTCCTCTATCCCTCAAAAATCTGCAGTACAGGGGTTGCTTGGCTGGCTTAGTCAGTGGAGCATGCAACTCTTATCTTGGGGTTGTGAGTTCAAGCCTCATTTTGGGTGTAGAGATTGCCTTAAAAAAATTCTGCAGTAAAGCACTCAAGCTGTGAAATTCCTTAACTCAGAAGACACTTTTCATTCTTATTCTTACCAGGTGTTAATGTCAAGATTGGAGTACCTATTCACCTCCTCCATTTTTGTGTGATTTTATTTTTTTTTAATCTCTTCATGTTAGACTATTTTATTCTCTGTACCACTTGAACATATTTTATCATTTTATCCTTTACTTTCTGGTTATCCTAAATTGGTTATTCTTAGTTTATATTATTGTCCTAATATTTTTGCTGTCTTACAACTTTCAACTCTTATTTTTATCCTCTTAAATATTTAATTCTTCTTAAATCTGCATTCAAGTATTTATTTTATCCAGATTAGATAACATTTTTTTGGAAATTTCTTTATTTTTAAGTAAGCCCTATGCTTGAACTGATGACCCTGAGAGCAAAAGTCACATGCTCTACCAACTGAGCCAGCCAGGCACCCCCAGATTAGATATCCCTTAACCTTATTTATTTTTATTTTTTTCTCTGAACTTAAACTAAATATATTTTTAAATATATAAGATTTTTAAAGAATAAAATTTGAAACTTCTATTTTCTTTCACTCTCTTTTTCTGTGAATAGAGGCATACCTTTTTTTTTTTTGCTCTTTGCTTTAATGAGTTTCACAGAAATTCTGTTTTTAACAAATTGAAGGTCTGTAGCAACCCTCTATCAAGTAAGTCATTTTTCCAACAGCAGTGATTGCTCACTTTGTGTCTATGTGTCACATTTGATAATTCTTGCAATATTTCAACTTTACCACTATTACTATTTGCATTTGTTATGATGATCATAAGTGATCTTTGATGTTACTGTTGTAATTGCCTTGGGGCATCACAAAGTGTACCCACAGCAGATGACAAACTTAATAAATGTTCTGTGTGTTGTGAGTACTCCACCAACAAGTCATTCCTCGGTCTCTCTCTCTCTCTCCCTCTCCCTCTCTGGGATCTCCCTATTACCTGAGACACAGCAATACTGAAATCAGGCCAATCAGTAACCCTATAATGGCCTCAATGTGTTCAAGTAAAACAAGAAGTTGCATGTCTCTCACTATAAATCAAAAGGTAGAAATGATTAAGCTCGCTGAAGATGGCCTGTCAAAAGCTGAGAACAGTCAAAAGCTAGGCCTCTTGCATCCAACAGTTAGCCAAGTTGTGAATGCAAAGGAAAAGTTGTTGAAGGAAATAAAAATGGCTATACCAATGAACACACAAATGGTGAGAAAGCAAAGCAGCCTTGTTGCTGATATGGAGAAAGTGTTAGTGGTCTGAATAGATCAAATCAGCCACAACATTCCCTTAAACCAAAACATAATCCAGAGCAAGGTCCTAACTCTTCAATTTTATGAAGGCTCTGAGAGGCAAGGAAGCTGCAGAAGAAAAGTTTGAAGCTAGCAGAAATTGGTTCATGTGGTTTAAGGAAAGAAGCCATCCCCATAACATAAAAGTGCAAAGTGAAGCAGCAAAGTGCTGATGTAGAAGCTGCAGCAGGTTATCCAGAAGACCTAGCAAAGCTCATCAATGAAGGCTACACTAAAAATTTGTGTGTACACAAAACAACCTTCTATTGGAACAAAGTGCCATCTAGGACTTTCAGAGCTAGAAAGGAAGAGTCAATGCCTGGCTTCAAAGGACAGGCTGAGGATAGTGCAGCCAATGACTCTAAGTTGAAGCCAATGCCCACTTACCATCCCAAAAATCCTAGCGCTCTTTTCTAATTATGCTAAATCTGCTCTGCCCGTACTCTAGTAATGGAACAACAAAGCCTGCCTGAATGACAGTACATCTGTTTACAACATGGTTTACTGAATATTTTAAGAATACTATTGAGACATCCAGCTCAGAAAAAAAAGATGCCTTTAAAAATATTACTGTTCATTGACAATGCACCTAAGCTCTGATGGAGATGCAAAACAAGATGTATTATGTTTCATGCCTGCTTACATAATATCCATTCTGCAGCCCAAGGATCAATAAGTCATTTCAACATTCAAGTCTTATTACTGAAGAAATACATCCTGTAGGACTATAACTGCCATAGATAGTGACTCCTCTAGTGATCTGGGCAAGGTAAATTGAAACCTTCTGGAACACAATCACCATTCTATTTTTTTTAATGTTTATTTATTTTTTTAATTTTTTAAAATTTTTAAATTTTTTAAAAATTTACATCCAAATTAGTTAGCATATAGTACAACAATGATTTCAGGAGTAGATTCCTTAATGCCCCTTACCTATTTAGTCCATCCCCCCTCCCACAACCCCTCCAGTAACCCTCTGTTTGTTCTCCATATTTATGAGTCTCTTATGTTTTGTCCCCCTCCCTGTTTTTATATTACTTTTGTTTCCCTTCCCTTATGTTCATCTGTTTTGTCTCTTAAAGTCCTCATATGAGTGAAGTCATATGATTTTTGTCTTTCTCTGACTGATTTCACTTAGCATCATACCCTCCAGTTCCATCCACGTAGTTACAAATGGCAAAATTTCATTGTTTTTGATTGCTGAATAATGCTCCATTGTGTGTGTGTGTATGTATGTATGTATGTACATATATATGTACATGGATAGAGAATGTACAATGGATAAAGAAGATGTGTGTGTATGTACGTACATCTATATGTATGTACATATATATATATGTATACACACACACACACACACACACACACACACCCCACATCTTCTTTATCCATTCATCCATCGATGGACATTTGGGCTCTTTCCATACTTTGGCTATTGTTGATTGTGCTGCTATAAACATGGGGATACATGTGTCCCTTCAAAACAGCACACCTGTATCCCTTACATAAATGCCTAGTAGTGCAACTGCTGGGTGGTAGGGTAGTTCTATTTTTAGTTTTTTTGAGGAACTTCCATACTGTTTTCCAGAGTGGCTGCACCAGGTTGCATTCCCAAATCACCATTCTAGATGCCATTAAGAACATTCATGATTCATGAAAAGAGGTCAAATTATCAACATGAACAGGAGTTTGGAAGAAGTTGATTCCAACCCTCATGGATGACTTTGAGGGGTTCGAGACTTTATCAGAGGAAGTAACTGCAGACATGGTGCCAACAGCAAGAGAACTAGAAGTAGAAACGAAGCTTGAAGATGGGGCTGAATTTCTGTGACTAAATCTCATTACAAGGCTGAGGAAAGTTTCTTATCGAAGAGCAAAGAAAGTGGTCTCTTGAGTTGGAATCTACTCCTGGTGAAGATGCTGTGAAGACTGTTGAAGTGACAATGAAGGATTTAGAACACTACATGAACTTAGTCAATAAAGCAGTGGCAGGGTATGAGAGGACGGTCTCTGATTGTGAAAGAAATTCTGTTGATAAAATGCTATCAAACAGCATCTCATGGTACATAGAAATCATTCATGAAAACAAGAGTCTATGGATGCAGCAAACTTCATTATTCTCTTATTTTAAGAAATTGCCACAGTCACCCCAGTCTTCAGTGACCCCTGATCAGTGAGCAGCCATCAACATCAAGGCAGGACCCTCAACCAGCAGAAAGACAACTCACTGAAAGATCAGATGATAGCATTTTTTTAAATTTAATTTTTAAATTAAGATATGTATAGTTTTTAGACATAATGCTATTGCAAACTTAATGGATAGTGTAATATATAATAGTATAGTGTAAATACAATGTTCATATGCAGTGAAAAAAATTCATCTGATTTGCTTTACTGCAGTGGTCTGGAACCGAACCTGCAACATATCTGAGGTATGCCTGTGTATTATACAACTGGGATCACATAACATATATAGTTTAGGGTCCTGCTTTTTTTAGTTGAGTATAGTACAATTACACTTTAACACTCATCTCTTGATCAGCATTTAAATCAGTTTTCAGTTTAGGGTTTATATTAACACTAACATGTTTACATTACTTTTATATACTTATTTTTGAGTATTTCCTTAAAACAAATTCCTAGAGTTAGAATGCTATGTGAAAGAAAATAAATATTTTTACAAATTGTGAAACATATCACATGGTTTTCCATAAAATTTAACACAAATTCTCAGGAAATATGTTGAATGTAATTTTTTGTTTACTGCATCCTCAATAAATTCTCATGTTTCTTTGTTTTGTTAATACGATAGATTATTTCGCTGCACTGCTTATATTTTGAACAATTTTTAAAATATGTATGATCATTTTCTTTTGTAAATTGCTTCTTAATCTACTTTGCACTCTTAAATGGAAATATCTTTATTAATTTTGCTGACTACAAAATATTACAGATTCTGAAATATTACAGAGAGTAAAATTGTATCGCAGACTCTGTCAAAATCTAACAAAAGCAATTGAAAAACACCTTAAATAGCAGGGAAACCAAACAAGAAAGGAGAAACAACTATATGAAGGGGCCCAAAATAAGCCACTGTGGCATAAAAATTGTTTTGAGCTAAAGGCATTTGATTTCCTAAAATCTCTTATCTGCCAAACGAATTCAGTTGTCATAAAGCCCCTCCCAGGGAACAACTCTAATCTTCCTTCTTAAAAAAGAAGTCAGCACTACACCCAGTCAGACTTTGTCACAAAACTAAATCTCCCATCTTTTCTCCTAAGGGCCCACTTATCTTCCCAAAAAATTATCTGTTTTCTTCATGAGTGTCCCTTCTCTCCCTGCCTCTCTAAGAAGTCCTTTGTTTTCCCAAAAATGCTCCTCTACACCTGTCTATTAAGATGCTATGTAAGTCCCAAATTTCAAATAATTCAGTCACATTTAACTTCCATGCTACATACATAATTAAATATGTGTGTTTTGTCTTGCTAATATGTCTTTTGGTAGTTTAATTTGTAGGCCTCTAAGTGTGAACACAAGAGAGTAGAGGAAAACTGTTTCCTCCCTGACAATTTGCCACAAATATTCAAAAAATGATAACTAGAAAAATGGATGGGTTGACCATAATCTCCATCCCACCTCCATCCCAAAAAATCTCTTCAGAAAGAAGTGTCAGAGAAATCATGAGATTGCTCACAAGTAGTGCCTCAAGCAGACTAACGAAGTGAGTAGGGACCTTGGGAAAAAGAGACTGAAAAGGTCTTCAGAGACCTTTTGTCTTCAGAATAGACAAACGCCAAATAAAGTGCCTATATCCCAGTGAGGAAATGAGGAAACTTCAGGCCCATCATTTAAAACACAAGTAGAGCTAACAGTCCAAGACAATAAATCAGAATTTAGCAAAATAAAAAACTAAAAGGAAAGTCAACTATTATAAACTACAAATGTTGAAGTAGAAACATGGAATAGAATGTTTCTTCCTAGTGTAAGAAAAGACACTAGGGTTATACCACAAGTTGGAGGAAATCATCTGAACTCTGAAAGTATCCTCCACAGGAAAAATATAACCCACTGTTAGAAATGAACCCTAGTTCAGCCACGTAATAGAATTTCAAAGAAAAAGCAAAACCCATTTCCTTTACAAAAGGCTACACAAATCCCCAGTGAATTACCCTATTTCTCCTAGTCCTCCCAACTATAAGAGGATAGAAAGCAAATACCCAGCCATCAAAGTTTAGCTCAGAGAAGATAAACCAGTCATAGATCAAAAGTCAAGGAGGGGCACCCAGTTGGCTCAGTCAGTGGAGCATGCAACTCTTGATCTCCGGGTTATAAATTCAAGCCCCATATTGAGGGTAGAGATTACTTAAAAATAAAAAAAAATAGGGGTGCCTGGGTGGCTTAGTTGGTTGAGCATCCGATTCTTGATTTCAGCTCAGGTCAGGATCCCAGGGTCATGGGGTTCAGCCCTGAATCCAGCTCCACATGGGGCTCCATGCTGAGCATAGAGCCTGCTTAAGAGTCTCTATCTCTCGCCATTTGCAACTACGTGGATGGAACTGGAGGGTATTACGCTAAGCAAAATTAGTCAGAGAAAGAAAAGTATCATATGACTTCACTCATATGGGGACTTTAAGACACAGAACAGATGAACATAAGGGAAGCGAAGCAAAAATAATATAAAAACAGGGAGGGGGACAAAACATAAGAGACTCATAAATATGGAGAACAAACAGAGGGTTACTGGAGGGGTTGTGGGAGGGGGTATGGGCTAAATGGGTAAGGGGCATTAAGGAATCTATTCCTGAAATCATTGTTGCACTATATGCTAACTAACTTGGATGTAAATTTAAAAAATAATAATAATAATAAAATAAAAGCCAAGTTCACAATTTAAAAAAAAGTCTCTCTCTCCCTCTGCCCCTCTCTCCTACTCATGCTCTCTAACATTTAAAAAAAAAAGGCAAAAGATAAATTAAAAAATAAAAAAGAAACAAAAATCACACACACACACACACACACACACACACACACACACACACACAAAGTCAAGAAGAGTTTAGCCATATTGGATTAGAGAAAATAGAAAGTCAGAATAGGGATCCATATCTTAAGAACAGACATAATAAAAGAAATATCAAGTCAATCAGAAAATCCTAAAACAGCATAATGAAAGAAATGAACTTTCTATACAGAAAACCCAAAGATAGAAGCTTAGATTATTAAGATCTTTCTTACTTTCTAATACAAGTTTTTAGTGCTCTAGATTTCCTTCTATGTTAGTGCTATAAATTTAATGCTATAAATTTCCCTTTCTTTCTACATCCCACAAATATTTATATGTTGTATTTTCATTTTAATTCAATTCACACTATGTTGTAATTTCCCTTGAGACCTCTTCTTTGATCTTCTTTGAGCCACAGGTTATTTAGAACTATGTTGCTTAATTTCCAAATATTTGTGTATTTTCCAGACAGCCTTTTTATACTGTTTTATAATTTAATTCCATTACTGTTAGAGAACAGACTTCATATGATTTAATTTTTAAGAATTTCTTAAGGTTTGTTTCATGATCAAGGATATGGTTTATCTTGGTCAGAGGACAGCAAGCTATGGCCTATTTTTGCACCAAAATCCAGCCCCTGATAGTTTTAGTATGGCCCACAATATAGGAATTATTTTGACCTTTTAAATGATGAAAATATCAAAACATTTCATGACCTGTGAAAATTATATTAAGTTCAGATTTCAATGTCCATAAATAAATTATTATTGGAACATAACCAAACTCATTTACTTATGAATTATCTAAGACTGCTTTTGCACAGTGGCAGATTAGAATAGTGTGAAGAGACCATACAGTTCACAGTGCCTAAATATTTACTACCTGACCTTTTACACAAAACATCTGCTGACTCCTAATCTTCGTATATGTTCTACAAACACTTGAAAAGGATATATATTTTATTCTTTTGAGTGTTGTATTCTCTAATCTCAATTAGATCTAGTTGGTTGATGCTGTTATTCAATTGTTCTATATCAATGTTGATTTCCCATTTGTTTTATCACTTACTGAAAGAAATGTTGAAATTTTCACCTAGAAGTGGATTTTGTTCCTTTCTCCTTTCAGTTCTACCAGGTTTTGTACTGTTTATTTTTTAAGCTTCTTGTTAGGTACACAGATATTTAGAACTGGTAAATCCTGTTGGTTCTTTACATTATGTAATATCCCTGGTAATTTTCTTTGCTCTGATGTCTTCTTTGCCTGATATTAATATAGCCACTCCAAATATTGTATTTAGATGGTATAGCTTATTCCATCCCTTACTTTTAACCTGCCTATAGTATTAACCTTAAAATGTGTTTCTTATAGACAGAAAAATATTATTTTAAAAAATATTACTGAATCTGTCAATTGCTGTTTTTCAACTGTTGTCTTTAGACCATTTATATTTAATATAAATATTAATGTTTAGATTTAAGACTACAATTTTATTATTTTCTGTTTGTCCTTCTGTTTTCATTCATGTGTTTCCTCTTTCCTACCTTCTTCCAGATATTTATTTTTTAGTATTTCATCTTAATATATTGTTTTTTTATATCTTTTTTTTTAGTGGTTGCTGTAGGGATTACAATACATTTGCTGAACTTTTCATTATTTTCTTAGTACTAGACTCTTTTGAAGCAAGTTTTATTGTAGTAAGAATGCTTAATATAAGATCTACATTCCTAATAGATTTTTGAGTGTACAACATACTATTGTTAACTATAGGCACGATGTTGTACAGTAAATCTCTACAACTTACTCATCCTGCATAATTGAAATTTTATAATTGTTGGTTAACAACTCCCTGTTTCTCCTCCCTCCCCAACCCTGGAAACCACAGAGAATCACTATTTTAACAATTCAAATAAAATATAAAACCTTATCATATAGATCCTTTTACCCTCCCCTTCACATTGTAGCTATCTCATAAATTATATTAACATACATTGAGAACCCCATCTGATAGTGTTTTTCATTTCAACCGTCACACATATGCTAGAAAACTTGGAAAAAAAAGTGAGAATTGTCTATTATGTTACCCAACAATTTACCATTCCTGTTACTCATGCAAATGAACAGATTGGTGCCACTGAAATCTATCATTACCTATCTCACTCTGGTTCTCAGCTCTACCCAATAACCTTTCTCCACTTCCCTCATCAATTCCTTTCCATCCTTCACTGCTTTTCTCAACCTTCCCATCCTATTTGTCCCCTTAACCTGAGAAAATGACCCTGCCTCCTAATTCACTGATCAGGGACATCAGCCAAGAATTCCTCAAATTCTTCCCATCACACTTAAACTGACCCATACCCACACTTATCCATTTCCCTAGGCTGGATTACAGGGTTGACTGAACAAGTAGCTGCCTGGGTACCAGTCTATAAGAAGTACTAGAACATCACTGGCATAAACTGATAACAGGGGACCATTTAAATCTACTTCATAACCAGGCAAATGCACACTAGTCTCTAAACCACCAAAGTTGACAGAATTTGATCAAAAAATTTAAAATACTTCCTGTCAGCACTAACCTATCTCCAAATATTTTTGCAAATTATATCTATTTAATAAATCATATAGTGCTACTAAAGGCTACACTACCAATCCTGATCCAGATAACTAACAGGCACTTGAAACTTAGTCAAAATCTGCAGAAAATTTGAAATTAAACCATGCATTACATGGTGCTATTTACCAGGAACAAGCAATTTATTTTTTAACCTAAATTTGAAAACTTTAATATGCCTCACAGGAAGCTGGTTCAGAAAACAGCATAAGAAAACTGACTAAAGAACCAAAATATAGAAAAGTGAGAAGCATGCTGCCAACATAAAAACCAGAAGAAAAAAAAAACTTTAAAATACATTTTGAGCAAGTCTTTCCCACTTTAATAATTTATTCAACAATATTATTAAGCACCAATTATGTGCCAGATACTATTCTGGAAAACAAGACAAATCAGTGTCCTTGCTCTTAAAGACTAACATTCTAGGGGAGGCATACTATTGAAAAAACCAGATGATATGATAGAGAAGACCCGGCTGGAGAGGCTGCTACTAGAGACTGAAATCAAAGGAAGGCCACAGTGAGATGCAAAACACCTAAAGAATAAATAGAAACCACACAAAAGTAGGGCAGTGGGGGAGACAGAACATCTAAGCAGAGGGAATACCAAGTCCCAAAATAGAAATGACCTTGGCCTTTGAAGAATAGAAGACAAGACTTCTCTGTGGCTGAAATAAAATCAGTAAAGGAATGAACTGTAGGCAATGATGGAAGAAAGATAGGGAGAAGTCAGATCAAGTAAGGCTTTAGGGGACACTCAAACCTTAATGAGTATGAATAGATAATGCTATCTGGTCATAAGTGACAGGAAAACAGTTTTTTTTAAAATACAGTTAAAATGTTAAGCTACTTTCTGTGCATCTGGTAAGTCTTTTATTACAAACACAATGATGTATGTACAATTTTTTACTGGAAAGTATCTTCCCACCCTCAATAAAATAAATGTTGAGCAAACATTTGAAAGAGCGTCTCTTTAGATTTGGCTTTCTACTTTCCTACCATCATTATGGATTAGCAATCAGTTCTCCTGAGCTCTGGAGTTCATCATCTTTACCCACCAGAGCCTCTGATAGCTCACATATAAACCGTAGAAGAGAAAAGTGCCTCCTCTGGGCACACAATCCCTGCACAAGGACATAAATTTAGCAGACAAAGCACCAGATTTCAACCAGCCCCTCCTCACCCACTTGGCCCAGCATCCTTATACATAACCATTTAAGATGGCCTTACCAACCACCTCCTTGGAAATTGTATTCCATCAACTAACCCCTCTCTCTTGTGACTTCAACAGCTCCCTCAAAAGCAAAGGACATATACATCAGAAACTGTTTACAGTCATGCCCTTCTCCTCAAGAAATGCAGAGCATTACTGTATATTTACCATTATGTACTGCCAAAGCCTGACAGAGTGCTAAGGCTTTGAGTGTTTTGTTAACTTAAAATACATAATCAAAGTTACAGTAGTTCAAAAGTTCTTGTCCTCTTATTATAAACCAGTTATCTTTATTTGGGTAGCTTGAAAATCATGTACACACCTAGTTATTTGTAATCCACACCCTACTTCCTATGGGTGTGAGATATATCACAGTTTGAGAATGAATTTTTTGGATCATCTATAATTCCAACTACCATATATCTGAATCCTGGCATTACAGCTTACTATCCTGCCAAAAATAATGATGCAAAAACTGGCAGAGATGCTGATTTGTCTGTCAAGAAAATCTTTTTAAAATAATATAACATTTAAAAATTTCCTAGTCAGCACTTAAAACTTTCAACTGTTTCTAAGCAGAATATGTTCCTTAACATGGACTATAATTTAGTAACCGCAAATGGCTAATTTTTTATTATACCTTCACAACTGGTAAACTAAAAAAATTATTAAGACTACGTGTCTAATAAAATAAAAATTTGCATATGAGATGTATTATTTATGAAATTTTAATTATTTTTAAAGTACTTTGTTTTAATAATGCACAAATTGTGATACTTATACAAATTATTTACTGTCACCTCTGCTCTTCAATCTAATAAAACACCCACAGATCACAGGGGCCTATAACAACTTTCAGCAAATTAACCACTGACATTGGTCATGCTTTGAGAATGTCTTGAAGTAACCCCAGAGCAAAAAGAATTTATGCTTCAAAAAATAAGCTTTCAGATAAAAATCACAGCTCATTTGCTCTGAACAAAGTATTTTATCCAGCTCTTCTTCAGCCATTGGTACAACAAAATTGACCTTTGTCATGCATCACTGATTTGGTCATCTCATATTCCACAGATAAGCAGGGAACCCTTAATTACAAAATGCTTTTTTCTTTTAACAGTAATAATATAGTCCAAATTTGGAAAAATTAAATATTACCCAGAATTCCACTAACCTAAAAACAAACAGCTTTCCCTTTTTAAAGTACCCATTCATTTTACACAAAAGACCATTTATATGAAAAACAGGTACCTTAACAGGAAGTTGGGTTTTTTCCCCCAATACATTGAGCTAGATAGCCAAAAGGGAAGAAGTCACATTCAAATCAAAGTCGGAAAATTGGTTCAGTAGATCTTAGATGGAAAGATACAAATATAGAAAAACTCCAGATTATGAGTGATTTACTTTTAACAGTGATTTAACTATATTTTGGAACAAATCATGAGCTGCAATGTTAAGAGTTTTAACAATATTCAACTTTATCTAAAACTTTTCAGATAATTTACAAGTAAAATGATATGTTGTCTTCCTATCATTGCTTTTTGCTTCACAATAATCTTGGTGAAGGGGCAGTGAACATGCAGTACTGATCAAGTAAGGCTAGCCATGTATTGACTGTTGAAGTTGTATGATAGATATCTAAGAGTTCACTGTATTTCTCGACTTTAGTTTATATCAACAATTTTCCAAAATGAAAAATGAAAAAATTTACCAAAAAAACCCTAAGACTATATAAGCTGAAACAGAAAAAAAAAAAATCAGGCTTGTCTTTCATGTATGTTAATTCAAGTATCATCACAGCAAACTCACTCTACCAAAAATGGACTGACTATATGTCACTCAGAGAAATTGGGATCTATCCACTATTTATCAGGATCACTGTTTGATGACAACACACTGATGGATTCTTCAAAATACTTGCTGCATGGGGCGCCTGGGTGGCTCATTCGGTTAAGCATCTGACTTCGGCTCAGGTCATGATCTCATGGTTTTTGAGTTCAAGCCCCGCATCGGGCTCTGTGCTAACAGCTCAGAGCCTGGAGCCTGCTTCTGATTCTGTGTCTCCCTCTATCTCTGCCCCGCCTTGCTCCCTCTCTCTCTCTCTCTCTCTCTCTCAAAAATAAACATTAAAAAAAATTTTTTTAAACAAAATACTTGCTGATGTCAGAAAAACCTCTGAAAAAATGAAGAGGTTATTCATTAATTCAATTATTCACTCAACAAATATTTTATTAAGCATTTATTCTATGCCAGGTCTATTCTAGGCAATGGAGTTGCATTAATAAATAAAAGAGATAAAAATCGCTATAGAATTTATATTCTAATGGGGAGGAAGTGAGCAGGTAATAAACACAATAAATTATATATTATGTTGGGGGTGATAGATGCTATGGAAAAAATACAGCGATATAAGAGAGCATTCAAGCAGGGGATGTAGCAATTTTAAGAAGGCTGACCAGGATGGTCTCATGGAGAAGATGCCATTTGAGCCAAGGCTTGAAAGAATAAAGAAAGTGAAGCCTGTGGATAACTAGACAATGTTCTAAAATATAGAACAGGCAGAGGTATGCCTGATGTATTAAAACAAAACAAAAAACAGCTGAATGCCAGAGTGGCTGGAGCATAATAATCAAGAAGAAAAATAATGGAGGAGGAGTTGGAGAGACAATAGAGGAAAGAGGTATGGTAGGGAATACATCAAGCTTTATAGGCCACTATAAAAACTGGCTTTATGATGAGTTAAACAGAATGCCAAAGTGAAGGATTCTGAGAAGATGTTACATTACCCCTTTTCTGATGTGCTTTGACTCTGGGGTTCTAGTCCAGCAGTGACCCAAATGGTTGCTCCCTGTTATCACCCATGGTCTGATCATCAACTCCCTGTCAAATGGTGACTATTGTAGAGGGGCTCCAATTCATGTGTACTATTCCTAGAAAAGCTCTTGACCTCTGAGACATCAACAATCCCCCACTTAGAAGGGGATATAGTGTCACCTCCAGAAGAGGTTATAAAAATTTGTTCCTGCTTTTGATGAATAGAAATCATATGCATTAACATTGCTTTTTAGATTATGCAAAATGACTAAATAACTGGCTTGGTATCAGATTAACCATGATTGAAGTCAAAACTAAAAGACACCCTGTGGAATGGGAGAAGATATTTGCAAATCTATAAAAATCTTATCAAACTCAACATCCAAAAAACAAATAATCCGGTGAAGAAATGGGCAGAACACATGAATAGACATGTTTCCAAAGAAGACATCCAGATGGCTAACAGATACATGAAAAGATTCTCAACACCATTCATCATCAGGGAAATACAAATCAAAACTACAAGGAGATACCACCTCATACCTGTCAGAATGGCTAAAATTAACAACATAAGAAATAACACATGTTGGCAAGGGTGCGGAAAAAAGGGAACGCTCCTGCACTGTTGGTGGTAACACAGAGTGGAACAGCCACTATGGAAAACAGTGTGGAGGTTCCTCAAAAGTTAAAAATAGAACTATCCTACCTTACAATCCAGCAATTGCACTACTAGGTATTTACCCAAAGGATACAATAATACAGATTTGACAGGGTACATAGCCCCAATGCTTACAGCAGCATTATCAACAATAGCCAAACTATGGAGAGAGCCCAAAGGTCCATCGACTGATGAATGGATAAAGAAGATATGGTGTGTGGGTGTGTATGTATGTGTGTATATATACACACATATGGGGCAGGTGTGTGGAGTACATGGGGATGGGATGGGGAGGCGGGGATAGGAGGGGCAGGTGGGGACGGGATGTGGGTGTGTATATATACACACATACATACACACACAATGGAACATAACTCAGCCATCATTTGCAACAACGTGGATAGAGCTAGAGTGTATTATGCTAAGTGAAATAAGTTGGTCAGAAAAAGACAAATACCATACAATTTCACTCATACATGGAATTTAAGAAACAAAACAGATGAACATATGGGAGGAAGTAAAAAAGAAAGGAAAGAAAACCACGAGAGACTCGTAACAATAGAAAACAAACTGAGGGTTGCCAGAGGAGGTGGGTGGGAGATGGGCTAGATGGGTGATGGGTACCAAGGAAGGCACTTGTTGTGATGAGCACTGGGTGTTCTATGTAAATGATGAATCACTGAATTCTACTCCTGAAACCAATACTGCACTGTATGGTAACTAAAATTTAAATTAAAATTTGAGAAACAAAATCTAAATTCAAGTACTTAGTAACAGCTCAATGATCTTGACAAATTAACTTTTCTTAGTCTTAATTCTTACAATTATTGAAAGAATAAAAATACCTGAACTCATCTAAGGATTATACAAATTAAATGAAAAGAATCTACCCCAGTGCCTAGATCAAATGGGCATTTAAGATCCATTACCTTGCAGCCCTTAGAGTACTTTCCGTGTTGTGTTGCATCCTTGAGAACTCAATCCTAGCAGCCCAAGGTTCCAGAGACACCCAAGTGGAGAAAGAAGAGTCACACCAGCTTAAGTGGGAACAATTGACTGTTTACAGTTTAATAATTGAGGCTGCTGTGCACCAGCATTTTAATCAGGTCTCTATGCTCCCAGCTGCCCAGACTTGAGCCCAGAACCTTTCCTGGGATTAGAGATGCTGCTCCCATAAAAAAGTGTGGTCTCCCACCCCCTCCCAGGGTGGGGGGGGGGGGGGCCCTGGCACCACGCTGTGTCTGTAAATTCTACACAAGAGTACTTGCGCTTTCCCTTTGTAAATGACATTTGATATGGAGTAAAACAATATAAATGAAAAAAAGATTTATATTAGCATCACATTAAAGAAGCTAAATATTTTAGTTTGATGCCTTAATTTTAAAGAGAAAGCTTTGAGATTAAGTTTCCCAAAATAGGTGGCTTTCTAGACATAGCATGAACATGGCTGATATAAACACAGGTCTTTCACTAAAATTCTCAAAAAACAGAAAGACCCCAAACCTCAAATTTATCCCTTTAATGGGATTTTCCTATTGGAAGAAGAAAAAAAATCAAAAATTCTTCTTATTTGGAAGTAAATACTTATACTTATGTATCAATATTGAAAAAAAAAATCCTAAAATCATTTGACTATGTTTTAGTTGCCAACCCTTGGATTTTATAAATATGCAGGAATATTTATAGTAACTAACATTTGCTTCTAGTCCCTCCTTATTTTGTACCTTAGTTAACCTGGGAGAAAATATGAGGCAGATTGCATGACAAATTAATGTTCATGTACTTGCCTATATAAATGATAAATGATACTTTCTTTAATTTTCTTCAAAGACTGTTTTTCCACTTTTTTTTTAAATTTTTTTTTTCAACGTTTATTTATTTTTGGGACAGAGAGAGACAGAGCATGAACGGGGGAGGGGCAGAGAGAGAGGGAGACACAGAATCGGAAACAGGCTCCAGGCTCTGAGCCATCAGCCCAGAGCCTGACGCAGGGCTCGAACTCCCGGACCGTGAGATCGTGACCTGGCTGAAGTCGGACGCCTAACTGACTGTGCCACCCAGGCGCCCCTGTTTTTCCACTTTTGTATGTATCAACTACATATCAGTAGTTTGCCATTTACTTCATAAATTAGCAAATGTAAAACAGAATTCTCCTGGCTCTTTTAAGTGGAGGGACCTTGTTGCTAAGGGAGGGGCAAAGACTACGTTTCCAAGCAATGCTGCACTATAAAAAGGTTCCTCTGTGTAATCGTTAAGTTGTCCACTCTGACCACTTGCCCCCTTTTGTCCAGGGGAGGGTAAGGAACACTGCCTTGGTGGGCAGGAGAGGGTTCTCAGTCATCTGGCCAGTTGAGACACCATCATTCCAAGTTTTTGTCTCCAGTGCTAGACCTAACCAGACAGAGTCAGTCAGGATTCTGGATGGTTCCTTCAACTACCTGGGCATCTTCCTGTTAATCAGTTTGTTTCCTTTGGAATCCTCTGTTGTTTTGCCTTAGAAAGCAACAATGCCCAGTTACTTAAACAGCTTACTGCTTCTCTCATCATAAATGTGCTTGCATTTTCTTTCCCAGCTAGAGCATCTCCTCTGAAAACATGTAATACTCCCTGATAATTGCATTTAGGATAACTCAAACTTTGTGCTCCCCTTTGCAGGTCCTAGAGTGGAAACGTCATGAATAATATCTGGTAGAAGTCATCCTAAGAGAGACAAGTGGTCTCTTTCCTGAACCCAGCAGAAAGTAACTTGGAACCAACAGCCTATAATTGCAGTTTCACACTGTGGTTTACCTACATTTGAGTTTGATGAACCTCAAGGACTTTTTTTCATCATATTATTGGTACCATGGATCATTCATTGGTCACTGATGGTCAGAATTTCACAGTAGCCGAGTGGTTTTCTCCATTTAGAAAAGATAGTTTTGCTACACTTACATCATTAGTAAACAGTTCTAAGATGGACAGTGATGCTTTAAAAGTACTTTTGTAAATACCGTCTATCTTATCTACAGCTATTCTTTTTTAAGTTTATTTTGAGAGAGAGAAAGGAGGATGCATGCACGTGCTAGCAGAGAAGGGGCAGGAAGAGAGGGAGAGAGAGAATTCCAAGCAGGCTCTACACTATTAGCACAGAGCCTTATGTAGGGCTTGATCTCATGAACTGAGATCATGACCTGAGCCAAAATCAAAAGGTGGAAGCTTAACTAGATGAGCCACTCAAGGCACCCCTTATCTGCAGCTATTCTTATTGATAAACATTCCTAATAATTCATTGAGGGGAGTAACACTACTTTTCTCAGATAAATTCACCAGGCTGCTTCTGGAAGTAGAGCATAGAGTTGCCATCGTCACTTTTTCCTTCTCATTTTCTTCCACCAAATTTGTATATGACCATGGTAACTAATCCCTTATTTTGATGTCAAGTTCTCCACAAATTTTCCCTCAGAGATAACCAGTGAGATAACATCTTCTTGTACCAAGCTAAGTAAAGTCTGATCAGCAGTATATGGAAAAATAGTTTTTAATTAATTTTTTTTCATCATATTCAGTCCAGTGAGGAAAGAAACCAATTGCAGTTAACTGAAATCAACAGATTATCCTCTCTCAACTCTCTGGAACTAATGATGTGGAGTTAAACATATCAATGGGTTGTTATATGTTCTGGCTAAAGGAGCGAGGGCCATTTTAGATGTAGAGGTAGAGTAGACCCAAATATGCAGTCTATTTTTTAATCCAACCATGTTGCTTCTATTATTGATGAAGATTGAGGTGTTCTCGATACTAGGATAAAGACTGGAGTCTTTATTTCTTCTATCACATTATTTTCTCAGAAACTTTGGTATGATCACCACAGATTTCTTGCCAGCTAGGCAGTTTGAAATTATTAATTCTGCATCCTACAATATTTTTCAACCAAAAACCAGAATCACCCCTTCTCTTCAAGTACAGCTCCTTTGCAAACATCTGCCAATAAATATTTAGACTTCACTCTCGCAAGTAACAGTTTCTATATACTCTATTTGTGTTCTTTCTATTCTTTAGTGAATCTCATTCTCTTTGACCTTTTGTCTGACCATCACGTTTGCTTGAGATTTCTCCAAAAATCTAGCTTATTTCTATGTTCAGTTTGGCAATTTTTTAAAAAGACTTTCTTGTTATAAGTAATTTCTACACCCAACATGGGGCTTGACGTACAACCCTGAGATCAAGAGTCACATGCTGTACTGACAGAGCCAGCAAGGCACCCTTGGTATCTTTTCAGAGATGCATTAATATATTTTACACTGAGATCTGTCTTCTCCAACTTGCAACCATTCTCTTTATGATTTTTTTTTGAATTAACAAAAGGAATTTTTTAACAATCCACCACAGATTTAAGACCAGATTGGTCAACATAGGAAACCTGGTACTAACATATTTCACCTATTTTGGCCATTCAATTTTCCTGCCACTTTTACAATACCAAAGACAACTGTGCAGTAATAATTTTTTGTAAGTTTTTTACAACTTTTCCTAAGTTTATTAAATTTCACAATCCAGGACAGAATTGTTCCATAATATTCTGGCGCTCACATGTGACAAGACGTACGCAACTCTAAAAGCTCTCCAGCTGACCAAGGGCTGCCTACATCCCACTATAAATAGAGCATTTTATAGACATTCATGTTTTATCTTCAAAGTGTAGCCCACAGAATCTAATATGCCTAAAGGGTCTATATTTTTAAACAATCTAATTCAGCAATTTCAAAGTGCTCAACAATGGAACAGTTCAGGGAAATCTTTCTCTGATAGACTAACAATAACACATTAAAGGCTATGAAAAGTCACACAGTTCAGAGAAGAAAAGGAAACTATTCTGCTTTGACCATAGATTCCTTTCTCCCTCATAAGAGGGGAAAAAATTACTTTATTTTGACTATAGAAGGTCGTCTTCCTCATGGGTATTCTACTGACATATCAAAAATTGGTTTATCAGAAAACACAGTTTAAAGAATGCTGATTCCATATGGAAATCAAAATCATTTTCTAAAAAAATTTTTTTAACGGTTATTTATTGTTGAGACAGAGAGAGACAGAGCATGAACGGGGAGGGGCAGAGAGAGAGGGAGACACAGAATCGGAAGCAGGCTCCAGGCTCTGAGCCATCAGCCCAGAGCCCGACGCGGGGCTCAAACTCACGGACCGCAAGATCGGGACCTGAGTTGAAGTCGGATGCTTAACCGACTGAGCCATCCAGGCGCCCCTCAAAATCATTTTCAACATTATTCTCAATGGGGTTGTCTTGCCCTAATGAAAGGGAATTTGTTTTTAATTTTGCAGCAATTTTAAAATTTTTACATATTCTTGGAACTCTGTGGTGGCATTTTGGTTATATAGTTATTGGAATGAGTGAGGTGCTGCTGATATTTAGTGGACAAGAAGCAAGTGAGCAAGAAGGAGCAGAGCTACACAGAGCAAAGAATAGTCCCTTGACTTCCAAACTCCCAATAATTATAAGGGAAAAACTTATCTGTAAATATGTGAGCTTAGAATCTAACTCCATATTTCACATAAACACAATGTGCTCCTGCATTCTACTGATATGTGCTGAAGTTTTCAGGAATTCAAAGTTTGGAACTTTTCAAGAGCAGTTCACCATTTCAGAAAATCACACTACTCAAAGAAAAACCACTCATGATATTTTAAACATCAATAAAGTGTACCTCTATCAGTTTGCATATATAGCAGTCTATGTAACAGTAATTTTGTTACAAGTGCAAGAATCTGACTACTTCCTCGGAATTTCTGGTATGGTCAGGCCTAAGCATTTCTATATTGAAATATCTAATATTTTACTATAAATCAGTTTCTTTTATTTTTATTTTTTTTAACATTTATTTATTTTCAAGAGACAGAGAGAGACACAGTGAGAGGAGGGGAGGTATAGACAGAGAGGGAGACACAGAATCCGAAGCAGGCTCCAGGCTCTGAGCTGTCAGCACAGAGCCCGACGCGGGGTTCAAACCCACCAACAGTGAGATCATGACCTGAGCTGAAGTCGAGGCCTAACCAACTGAACCACCCAGGCACCCCTTTCATTGCTTAATAGGATTTCAAACATTATATGGTCTTTTTAAATGAGATGTATAAATAGGTTGTATTGTTTAAAAATTTTATTTCAGGATAATAACGTGGATATTACAAAGAATTTTATTTTTTAAAGGATAGTGTTCAGTCTGATGAGATTGAGAACCACTGATCTGTAAGCTTTGGTTCTCTAAATATAAATTTGAATTCAGGGGCTCCTGGGTGGCTCTATAGGTTGGGCATCCGACTTCCGCTCAAGTCATGATCTCACTGTGTGTGAGTTCAAGCCCCGCATTGGGCTCTCTGCAGACAGCTCAATGCCTGGAGCTTGCTTCAGATTCTGTGTCTCCCTCTCTCTCTGCCCCTCCCCCCACTTGCACTCTGTCTCTCTCTTTCTCAAAAATAAAATGAAAGCATAAAAAAATTTTTTTAATTGAATTCAGACAGTCTATGACCGAAAACATGATTAAATTAAACCACAAGTATGTGTGATTAAGATAAATATCAGAGGAGTGCCAGACTGGCTCAGTCAGTAGAGAGTATAATTCTTGATCTCAGGGTCATGAGTTCAAGCCCCACACAGGGTATACAGGTTACTTAAAAAAATAAAATTAAGTATTTTTTTCTGAGAGTGCACATGCATGAACAAGGGAGGGGGAGAGGGAGAGAGAGAATCTTATGCAGGCTCTACACCCAGCACAAAGTCCGACACAGGGCTCAACCTCACGACCATGAGATCATGGCCTGAGCAGAAATCAAGAGTTGGACACTTAACTGACTAGGCCACCCAGGCACCCCCGAAACAGTTTTTTTTTAAGATAAATATTGGGAAATATGGTATACTTAAGATATAATAATTTATTGTTGATAATGCTGCTATAAACATCGGGGTGATGCGTCTCTTCAAATCAGTATTTTTGCATCCTTTGGGTAAATACCTAGTAGTGAAATTGCTGGATCATAGGGTAGTTCTATTTTTCACTTTTTTGAGGAACCTCCATACTGTTTTCCAGAGTGGCTGCATCAGTGTGCATCCCCACCAACAGTTTATAGGAGCATTATCAACAATAGCCAAATTATGGAAAGAGCTCAAATGTCCATCAATTTATGAAGGAAGTAATGCTCCACACATATAATGGAACATACTCAGCCATCAAAAAGAATGAAATCTTGCCATTTGCAATGACGTGGATGGAGCTAGAGAGCATTATTCTAAGCGAAGTAAGTCAGAGAAAGACAAATACCACATGATTTCACTAACGTGCAATTTAAGACACAAAACAGATAAATACAGAGGGGGGAAAAAGAGAGGCAAACCAAAAAACAGACTCTTAATTATAGAGAACAATCTGAGGGTTCCTGGAGAGGAGGTGGGCTGGGGGATGGGTTAAATGGGTGAGGGGATTAAAGAGGGCACTTGTTGTGATGAGCACTGGGTGTTATATATAAGAGATGAATGACTAAATTCTACTCCTGAAACTAATATTACACTGTATGCTAACTAACTGGAATTTAATTAAAAACTTGAAACAAACAACAACAACAAAAAAGAGATATAATAATTTATCAGCAAGCTTTTACTATGTGCCCAGCACTTGATTACACTGATACACAAAGAAGTTTAACACAGTTCTGGCTGTCTTCATGGAACTTACAGTGAAGTGAAGGAGAAAAAGTAACAGTTGTAACAAAGAACTAAATGCCAGTTATCTTCTAAACTTTTGTGAAACAAATGTTCATAATTAAACAATAGTCTTAGGAGCCTGGTGTGGCCAGGTAAGTCTCAAAATAAGATAAATCTTCTTTTGTACATTCCAGTATTAACTGGACAGCTTTATTAAGGTATGTTTACATTACAAAAAGAAAACCTGCCAATTTGCCAAGGGATGGGGGGAAAGGGGCAAAGTTAGATCCTGAGAGGACCAACAGGACAGAGATGCTGGAACTAGAGGATGAAAAGCCTTGAAAAGGCATAGCAGTCTGAACTTAACAGGACAAAAGGAAGCTCCTACAGACTCCCTCAGAGAGTAGTAAAGATTAATTACTTAGGCTAAGACAGATAATAATATATAGGACAGACAGACTTACGGAGAGAAAGATAGATGTAAACGATCTCAGAATGTTGAGAAGGGGACTGTGAAATACAAAGATGAGTCAAGTGCTAGATTAGATGAAACTGAGATGATCAGTTTGAACAGACAGCCTTAAAAGCCAACATAAAGTTAACAGCTCAATCTCTCATCACCAGAATGAATGAGCTCAGAGAGAAAATGCACATGGAGATGGTTAGAGGAGGAAGATAGTGCCTTGGGCAGCAGTCACTGGCTGGAGGACCAGAAGAACCACAAAGCAGCCAAAGAAGGTGAGTATTATTTTACATACAAATGATAAAACAATGGAAAGCTTTACTCTTGCAGGTAAGTGGTAGAAACTAAAAGTATAAATTATTTCTTTAAGATTTAAGAAAAGACCACAGAGTCATGACAGTTTACAAATATGACATAAATCCCTAAACCTTTACATTGATATCAAAGATTACATCCTGTAGATAAGTAACATATAAACTTTTCCATGAAGGAGGCTTTTCTGTAAGAAACACATACTACTTACAGAAAAGGGATTCTGTCATATATAGGTAAGTCAAAAGACCCATAGATGCTATTACAAACTTTCAGCAAATAACATTAAGCAGAAATGAGCTATAAACTCATAATCAATCATCACAAAAAGTTGCATCACCATAAGGATTACTGTGATTCGATGTAACAGACAAAAAATGTTGCCTAAAGGGCAGTCCGGCTTAGAGCACAGATTTAGTTATATGCAACAGTAGATGTTATAGCAGCATGGAGGTCTACAATCCTCTTAAATCATCCCTTATTATCTATGTTCACTTGTAATCTGAAACTACTTACATTAAATTTATCAACCTTATGAACCTACCTCTAGATTGTTTTAGCAGCCAAGTCTACGGAAATTAATCAATATGCCATCATGACTAAACATTCCCAAGATTAAATGTTGACTCCAGTTGCAATTTAAGAATGTCAAAAATTCTATAAATAGGATAACCTATGTCCCAGTTTCCTTAGGACAGTCAATTCACACCTGCTTTCAAGATCATTAGTAGCACCCTCTTTCATTCTTAAAGTATAGGTAGTAAATTACATGGAACCCCTATCAATGAAGCCAACTACCCAGGAAATTCTTATGAATTATACTTATATTTTACTTCATATTTATTCCTACTTTATAAAGGCACCTATAATATTCTATGAACATCCATTAACTTGTAGAGTCCTGCTTATTAGATCAGGATCTAGCCCTGAGATAGCTAGGGACTGCCTCCTAGTGGTAGGGTGATTCTTGGATGTTCCTGACCCCACCTCTGTTTCAACATCTTTTCAAGCCTGGTGATGTTCTCCCATACCTACTTATAAGCTTCACCCCAACTCTTTCCATCCCATACTTTTTTCCTCTTGTCTTAATAAGCTCTTGTGTGTCCTTCATTCAAACAAAGCTAATGAGAAATGTATCCCAAATATGAAAGACCACTTTACACACACACACACACACACACACACACACACACACACAGGCTCTGTTTCCTCTAAAATCAGAAAGAAGACAAGAATGCCATTTTTGCCACTTCTACTCAACACAATCCTAGAAGGTCTTGCCAGAGCAATTAGGCAAGAAAAACAAAAGGCATCCATATTGGAAAGGAAGAAGTAAAACTATCTCTATCTGCAAATGACATGATCTTCTATATAGAAAACCCTCAAGAATCCATTCAAAAAAACTGTTAGAGCTAAGAAATAAATTCAGCCAAGTTACAAGATACAAATCAACAGGCAAAAATCAGTTGTACTTCTACCTACTAGCAATGAACAATCTAAAAAAAAGAAGAAAACAACACCATTCGTGAAGTATTGAAAAGAATAATCCTGGGGCGCCTGGGTGGCGCAGTCGGTTAAGCGTCCGACTTCAGCCAGGTCACGATCTCGCGGTCCGTGAGTTTGAGCCCCGCGTCGGGCTCTGGGCTGATGGCTCGGAGCCTGGAGCCTGTTTCCAATTCTGTGTCTCCCTCTCTCTCTGCCCCTCCCCCGTTCATGCTCTGTCTCTCTCTGTCCCAAAAATAAATAAACGTTGAAAAAAAAAATTTAAGAAAAGAATAATCCTTACACCTATTAGAATGGCTACTTTCAAAAAAAAGAAAGAAAATAACTAATGTTGGTGAGGTTGTAGGGAAATTTTAACTTTAGTGTACTGTTGCTGGGAATGCAAAATGGTGCAGCCATGATGGCAAAAGTACAGTGGTTCCTCAAAAAATTAAAATAAAATTACCATATGATCTGGCAATTCCGCTTCTGTGGAATATACCTGCAAGAACTAAAAACAGGGTCTCAAACAGACATGGACTGTTATGGACTGAATGGTGTCCCTCCAAAAGTCCTATGTTGAAGTCATCCCCAGTATACCTCTGAATGTGACTATATTGGAGATAAAGCATTTAAAAAGGTCCCACGGTGGGTCCTACTCTAATATGACTAATGTCCTTTAAACAAGAGAAAGAGATACCAGGGATGTGCACATACAGACAAAAAGGCCATGTGAGGGAACAGGGAGGAGGAGGCACTCTGGAAACCAAGGAGAGGGGCCTCAGGACAAATCAACACTGGTTATATCTTGATCTAAGATTACTAGCCTCTGGAACTGTGAGAAAATAAATTATATCAGATACCTAGAGTAGTCACATTCAGAAGCCAAAAGCAGAAGAGTGGTTGCTATCAGCTGTGGAAAAGGAGAATGTGGAGTTGTTTAATGGGTTTATAGTTTTAGGGGCACCTAGCTGGCTCAGTTGGTAGAGCATGCAACTCTTGACCTTCAGGTCATGAGTTAGAACCCCATGTTGGGTATACAGTTTACTTAAAAAAATAAAATGGTTCTTTAAAAAAAACAGGTATAAAGTTTTAGTTTTGCTAGATAAAAAAAAGTTGCGGAGATTGCACAACAACGTAAATGTGCTTAACACTACTGAACTGTACGCTTAAAAATGGTTAAGATGGTTAATTTTATGTTATATGTATTTGCAAAATTAAATTTAAAAAAATACTTAGAGGGGCACCTGGGTGGCTCAGTCTGTTAGCGTCAGACTTCAGCTCAGGTCATGAAAGGTTCTTGGGTTTGAGCCCCACATCAGGCTCTGTGCTGACAGCTCAGAGCCTGGAGCCTGCCTCAGATTCTGTGTCTCCCTCTCTCTCTGCCCTTCCTCCTCTCACACTGTCTCTCTCTCTCTCTCTCAAAAATAAATAAACATTATAATTTTTTTTAAAAATACTTAGCAATTAATTTAACCAAGGAGGAATAAGGCTTGCATGTTGAAAGTTACAAAACATTGCCGAAAACAAGAACACAAGAAACAAGACATTAATAAATGGAAAGAAATTCATGTTCATGGATTGTAAGACTTAATATTGTTAAGATCATAGTACTTCCCAAATAACATGCAGATTTAGTGCAAAATCCCAATAGTAATTGTGGCAGAAATCAAAAACCCATCCTAAAGTTCTTATGAAATTTCAAGGGACCCAGAATAACCAAAACAATCCTGGAAAAGAACAAAATTGCAAGACTCACATCTACAACTTCAAAACTTACTAAAAACTACAAGTATCAAGAGTGTGGGGGCACCTAGGTGGCTTGGTTGGTTAAGTGACCAACTCTTCATTTCGGCTCAGGTCATGATCTCCCAGTTCATGAGATCGAGCTCCATGCTGGGCTCTGTGCTGAGCATAGAGCCTGCCTGGAATTCTCTCTCTCCCTCTCTCTCTGGCCCCTCCCCTGCTCACATATACATGCTTGCTCGCTCACTCTTTTTAAATAAATAAACATTAAAAGAAAAAAATGTGGGGTGCCTGGGTGGCTCAGTAGGTTAAGCATCCAACTCTTGACCTCAGCTCAGGTCTTGATCTCAGGGTCATGAGTTAAAGCCCCATGTTGGGCTCTGCACTGAGCGTGAAGCCTACTTTTTAAAAAAGTATACATATATACAATATTTTTAAAGTATGGTACTGACATAAAGACAAATAGAGCAGTGGAATAGAATAGGGAACCCAGAAATAAACCCTCACATACATGGTCAAATTATTTTCAACAAGGGTGTCAGGAACATAAAACAGGGCAAGTCCAGTCTTTTTTTTTTTTTTTAGTTTATTTATATTTTGAGAGAGAGAAAACATGTGCAGGTACACATGCATAAGCAGGGGAGGGGCAGAGAGAAAGGAAGAGGGAGAATCCCAAGCAGGTTCCACACTGTCAACACAGAGTCCAAATGGGAGCTTGAACTCATGAACCGTGAGATCATGATATGAGCCAAGATTAAGAGTTGAATGCTCAAGCGACTGAGCCACCCAGGCACCCCAGGTACAGTCTTTTCAGTAAATATTGTTGGGAAAACTGGGTATCTACATGTAAAAGATGAAGTAGGCACTTAACTTACCCCTTAACTCAAAATGGATCAAAGAACTAAATTTAAGACATAAAACCACACTAGAAAAAAAAGAGGGAGAAAGTTTCATGACACTGGATCTGGCAAAGATTTCTTAGATAGGACACCAAAAGTACAGGCAACAGAAGTAAAATTAAATAAATTAGAATACATCAAAATTTATAATTTTGTTTCTCAAAGGACACTATCAACAAAGTGACAGGCAACCCATGAAATGGGAAAAAGTATTTGCAAATCATCTATTTATAAGGGCTTACTATCTAGAATATATCAAGAACTCCTCTAACTCCAAAAAAAAAAAAATCATTTAAAAAATGGGCAAAGGACTTGAATAGACATTTCTCAAGAGAAGATACACAAATGGCTAATAAGCACACGAATAGGTGTCCAAGATTACTAATCATTAGGAAAATACAAATCAGAACCACAGTGAGGTACCACTTCACACACATTAGGATGGTCATTATGGGGGCACCTGGGTGGCTCAGTCGGTTAAGCATCTGACTTCAGCTCAGGTCATGATCTTGTGTTTCATGAGTTCAAGCCCTGCATCAGGCTCTGTACTGATAGCTCAGAACCTGGAGCCTGCTTCAGATTCTGTGTCTCCCCCTCTTCTGCCCCTCCCTGGCTTGTGCCCTCTGTCTCTCAAAAAATTAATAAATGTTAAAAAAAATTTTTTTTAAAAGATGGTCATTGGGGCGCCTGGGTGGTGCAGTCGGTTAAGCGTCTGACTTCAGCCAGGTCACGATCTCGCGGTTCGGGAGTTCGAGCCCCGCGTCGAGCTCTGGGCGGATGGCTCAGATCCTGGAGCCTGTTTCTGATTCTGTGTCTCCCTCTCTCTCTGCCCCTCCCCCGTTCATGCTCTGTCTCTCTCTGTCCCAAAAAATAAATAAACGTTGAAAAAAAAATTAAAAAAAAAAAGATGGTCATTATATTAAAAAAAAAAAGGAAAATAAGTGTCAGCAAGGTTATGTAGAAATTGGAACCCCTGTGCATTGCTGGTAGGAATGTAAAATGGTATAACCACTATAAAAAATAGTATGGTGGTTCCTCAAAAAATTACAAATCACATGATCCAGCAATTCCACTTGTGTGTATATACCCAAAAGAATTGAAAGCAGGGTATTAAACAGATATTTGTATACTGTATTCACATAGCATTATTCACAAGGGCCAAAAGGTGAAAACAATCCAGGTGTCTACCAACAGATAAACAAAAAATGGTATACACATACTATGAAATATTCATCTCTAAAAAGGAAGGAAATTTTGGCACATGCTACACTAGATGAACCTTAAAGACATTATGCTAAATGAAATAAGCCAGATACAAAAGGACAAATAATGTATGCTTCCCTTCACATGAGATACCTTCACATGAGATACATGAGGCAAATTCATAGGGACAGAAGGTAGATCAAAGGTTATCAGACTGAGGGGAGGAGAAAACGGAAGTTACTGCTTAATGTGACAGAGTTTCAATCTGGAATAATGACAGAATTTTGGAAATAGACTGTAGTAATGATTGCACACCATTGTGGACGTAATTAATGCCATTAATTAACTGTACACCACTGTGGACCTAACTGAATTCTACACTTAAAAATGGTTACACTGGCAAATTTATGGTACAGATATCTCACTACAATAATTAAAAAAAAATACAAGCTTGAAATTGGACTTAATTGGATTAGTATAATGAAATCCAAATGATCTGAATTTATTTATACATTCAGTCATTCACTGACATTTTATATAGCACATATTATGTGCCAGGCACTTGGCTAGATTCTAGGGATAAAGTGATAAACAGACACTTATGATAATGTGTTAATAACATTAATAGCTAACATTTTTGGGGTACTCTTACATGCTCCCAACAAACTAACTGCTATTATTATCCTTGTCTTACTGATGAACAAACTGAAGCTTAGAAAGAATAGCTTGCAAAATACCACACTGCTGGACTCCATACGTTCAACCATTATCCTGCCAGGAAGAGTATTTTCTATAATGAGAGGACATAAGCAAGGCAATTAAGTTAGTCACCCAGGGTTTTAGGTATGTTTAAGTAGAGACTTGAAGTTGAGTAGGAATTTGGCAAGGGAGGTCGTGTTAAAAATGTTTCTAACAGCACAAGTAAAAAGACTAGAAGAAAATGCAGAGTTCATTCTGGAAATTTCAAGCAGCTTAGAGAAGGTGGAGCTTAAAGTGTCAAAGGTAAATTGCCAAAGATGAAATTGGAGTAGGACCCAAAACATAGTTTTGTTTTGGTTTTACCTATTGTGAAATAAATCACTATAAAGGTTAGTGGTTTAAAGCAACAATCATTTTGTTATCTCTCATTACTCCAAGAATTGACTGGACTCAGTTGGGCAGTTCTCTAGCTTATTTGAGATCACCTGGGGCTGAAACCATCTAGTTTTCCAGGTACAGAACATGTATAATGGCTCTCCCATAGGTCTGGCATCTTGGAAGGAACATCCAGAAGTCTGGATTCAGCTGGGATCCTGGGATGTCTAGGCATTTCTCTCCATATAGTCCTCCTGCGGTAGCTGGACTTACAAGGAACTTCGGGTATGTAAGTTGAAGTTATCAGGCATTTTTAAGGCTAAAGCCTGGAACTGGCATAATGTCATCTCTGCCATGCTCCGTTACTTAAAATGAGTAACAAAGATCAGCTCAGATTCAGTATGAGAGGGGACTAAACAAGGGTCTGAATCCCAGGAGATGTGGTTCACTGGGGGGTCAACTTTGGAAACCAGCTACCACAGATTTTATGGATAGGTGTAAGATTGAAGAGAGTAACATCAATTAGAATGTCATTAAAACAAACTAGCTGAGGGGCGCCTGGGTGGCGCAGTCGGTTAAGAGTCAGACTTCAGCCAGGTCACAATCTCGTGGTCCGTGAGTTCGAGCCCCGCATCGGGCTCTGGGCTGATGGCTCAGAGCCTGGAGCCTGTTTCCGATTCTGTATCTCCCTCTCTCTCTGCCCCTCCCCCGTTCATGCTGTGTCTCTCTCTGTCCCAAAAATAAATAAACGTTGAAAAAAAAAATTAAAAAAAAAAAACTGGCTGAAAGATTGTAATGGAATTTTGTATTTATATTTGGGTATAGACAAATAGAATTAAGAGCAATTAAGTGATGAAATGGACCAAGCTAGATGAGTAACTGACAATGAGTGTTGAGGAGGGACCATGGTGGTTAGAATGCAGACGGCTGGTCTCCTTGTTAAGCTCCTGGGTTGACTGAGTTGTTATTCACTGATATAAAGAATAGTGTAAAAAGAATAGATTTGATAGTAGAGGTACTATGGTATGTCCAGAAAGAAACTGGATCTAGAGATTAGGGCTGAAGATGCAAATTTAGAACTCAAAACGTGAGTAGATGAATTACTCAGAGTGAGTTTGTTAAGTAAGAAGACAGACCAGAGGGGAGTCTTGAGGAACAACAACATTTAATATAACAGAAAACAGGGAGTCACAAAGAAGTCTAAGAAGAAGGGTCATCAGAATAAAAATCAGAATAGATGAGTATCACAAAAAAAAAAGAAAAAATCATTTCATAAAAGAGAAAATAACTACAAGTATCAAATGCTATAGAGAGATTAACTATGATTAAGACTGAAAATTCTGCCTGCGGATCACAAACAAGTAAGTTACTAGTGACTGGGAAGAGCAGTCATAGGGGTGGAAGCTTTGCTACAGTGAATTAAAAAGTGAACACAAGGGGAAAACGTAGAAACAACAAATAGACCAATTTTTTAAGCTTAACTGTTAAAAAGAAGACCTAGTAGTATAGGACAAGTGATCAAGATAGGTTTTTTAAGATTTCATTTTTAAGTAATTTCTACACCCAACTTGAGGCTCGAACTTACAACTCCAAGATCAAGAGTCACATGATCTACTGACCGAGCCAGCCAGGTGCCCCAAGAGAGGGTTTTTTAAGATGGTGAAGTCAGAGCATGTTTAAGTACCGTCGAGATGAAGCTAATAGAGAAGGAGAAAAAAACTGAAGATGCCAAAAGAAAGGCCTCTGAGGAAGCAGAAGGGGATAAGATACAGAACACAGACAGAGATTATCCTCAGACTAAAGAGAGCTACCATGCCTAGTAGTGGACAGGAGTTAAAGAATGGCTGTGAGTGCAGGTTAAACCGTAGGTGTGGCGCATACATACATACATGTATACGTACATAGAGTATCCATTCACATGGTCCCTAACTTACAATTTTTTGACTTCACAATGGTCCAAAAGTGATACACACTCAGTATAAACCATATTTTGAATTTTGAATGTTGAGTTTTGATCTTTTCCCAGGCTCACAAGCACAATACTCTCTCATGATACTGGGCAGCGACAGCCAGCTCCAGTTCCCAGTCAGCCATGTGACCACAAAAGTCAACAACCAATATCCCTACAACCCTTCTGTACCCATACAATCATTCTGGTTTTCATTTTCAGTATAGTATTCAATAAAATACAGGAGATGGCTTTGAGTCAACATGGAGGAAAAGTAGGGATACCATAACTTCCCTCACCCCTCAAACACAGCAGTATTGAGGTCATAACTCTTGGAATTCCAGGAATCCAGGCTATAGTCTGACAGAAACATCGCCAGGGGTGTTTGAAGACAGCTTGGAGGAACAGAGGTGCATGTTTGCCAACTGGGAGAGATAAGATGGATGGCCTAGGTAGACTTAGAACAGAAAGAGAAGCTGTGGAAGTATGAAATTGTATTTAGATAAGAGAAAGATCTCTCTGGACCATGGTCCAGCAAATGAAGAATACGAAGAGATCCAGTTTCTACTTTGCAAACAGCCTTAGGAGTGAAGATCAGAGATTTCAGGGTTGCACAACTACTCTGGACCAGAGCCACTGCCAGCGCACCTGTGCCCCTGCTGGTACATGCGCCTGGTGGGGAGGAGAGCCAACCCCAGAAATGGTAATGCTCTGGGAGGTGTGGGGGGCGCACTGGGAGAAAGCCATCCCCTCCACTGAGTACTGTGAGAAGAGGGTTTACTGACTCTCCAAGAACAAAAGACCCTGCAGGTGTCAGCCAGAGGCCCTTTGTTGGCTGGGCAGAGTGGCGCTATTCCAGGTGGTATGGAGCATTCTTTAAGGCAGTGGCTTTAAGGCAGTGGGTTTTGAATCCCAGTCGAGCACAGGGGAGGCGCAGGAGACTATGCAGCAGGGCAAGCCCGCCTGCCCAGCTGCTCTGGGAGGGCTGCCTGAACAGCGTGGTTTGGGATACCCATCCGAAGAGGAGAAAGATTGGGGTGTCACCATTTTCCTCCCTATCACTAACATGGTGGGGCTTCAGAGAACAGGACAGTGGCCCCCAGTTGAAGCAGGACCCCTTACAAACCCACCCCTCTGTGCTTAGTAACTGCTTATCCTACTGGAGTGAGAATGACACTCACCAAAACCAGTCAGCCCCTTCTCCAGAGCAGCAAGGCCACCGTTTCCAAGGCACCAACAGACAACTGTCCTATGGTTTTGTATGTTAGTCCAGGTTTGTTGTTGTTTTTGTTCTTTTCTTTTTTCACGTTTTTTTCTTTCTTTGTCTTCTCTTTTCCCTGCCTTACCTTTCTACTCTACTTTTTCTCCCCCCAACCCCCCTTGGAACCAGCCATATACTTTCTGATTTCGTTTTTGGTCAATTCTCATTATCTATTTTTCTTTCCCTTTTTGGGGGGGGGGGTTACTCTGTTCTGGTTGTTTGTTTAATAAAGCATTTTTACTCTATTCTTTTTACGCCTTTTCTGTATCTCCTTCTTATTTATCTTTCCCCCTCTCTCTCTCTGGACTAAGCCCTCTTGTTTCTTTGATTCTCTGCCTGGTCTTTCTATCCACCCCTATCATTCCTCTCTTAGTTTGGGATAAGGTTTCTTTCCTCTCCCTCTTTCTCCTCTTTTCCAGGGTTACTTCAACAAACAAATCAAAGCATACCTGGTGGGCAATCCAATCCACCACTACAAGTAGTTAGATAAAGCATCCAAGACGTAACAACAGAAAGCACGTAACACACTCCAAAAACATTTCCTGAAGTTCCAGGCCCTGGACAGTGTATGACCCCTTTATAATACAGTAGTACTCACAGGTGCAGGACACATAACAAACTATTAAAACACCTAAAGGACAGAAAACTTGCCAAAATAACAAAACAGAAGAATTCTGCCCAAACGAAATTCCAAAAAGAAATAATAGCCAGAGAATTGCATAAAACAGATATAAACAATATATCTGATCAAGAATTTAGAGTAATAGTCATAAGACTAATAGCTCGGCTTGAAAAAAGATACAAGACAGTAGAGAATCTATTGCTGCAGAGATCAAGGAACTAAGAAGTTCAATGTAGTCACAATGAATTAAGAAATGCTATAAATGAAATGCAAAATAAACTAGATTCAGAGACAGCAAGGATGGAAGAAGCAGAGGAGAGAATAGGTGAAATAGAAGATACAATTATGGAAAATGATGAAGCTGAGAAAAGGAGAGAAAGAAAACTACTAGACCACAAAGGGAGAATTAGAGAACTCAGTGATTCAGTGATACAAAATAATACCCATATCATAGGAGTTCAGAAGAGGAAGAAAGAGAGAAAGGGGCAGAAGATTTATTTAGCAAATTATAGCTGAGAACTTCCCTAAGCTGGGGAAGGAAATAGGCATCCAAGTCCAGGAGGCACAGAGAACTCCCTTCAGAATCAACAAAAACAGGTCAACACCACAACATAGCATAGTGAAACTGGCAAAATACAAAGATAAAGAGAGAATTCTGAAAGGAGCTAGGGACAAAACGGGCCTTAACCTACAAGGGTAGACACATAAAGGTAATAGCAGACCAGTGCACTGAAACATGGCAGGCCAGAAGGCTGTGGCAGGAAATACTTGATGTGCTGAATAGGAAATATATGCAGCCAAGAATCCTGTATCCAGCAAGGCTGTCATTAAAATAGAAGGAGAAATAAAGGCTTTCCCAGACAAAAACTAAAGGAGTTCATGACCACTAAACCAGCCCTGCAGGAAATCCTAAGGGAGACTCTGTGAGTGGAAAGCAGCAAAGACGACAGAGGACCAGAGACATCACCACAGGAACAAAACCTACAGATAACACAAGGACACTAAATCCATATCTTTCAATAATCACACTGAATGTAAATGGACTAAATGCCCCAAAAAGACAGAGCGTATCAGAATGGATAAAAAAAACCAAGATCCATCTATATGCTGCCTACAGGAGACTCATTTTAGACTTGAAGACACCTGAAGGTTGAAAGTGACGGAATGGGGCGCCTGGGTGGCTCAGTCGGTTGAGCGTCCGACTTCCGCTCAGGTCATGATGTCATGGTCCGTGAGTTCGAGCCCCGTGTCCGGCTCTGCGCTGACAGCTCAGAGCCTGGAGCCTACTTCGGATTCTGTGTCTCCCTCTCTCTCTGACCCTCCCCCGGTCGTGCTCTGTCTCTCTCTGTCTCTCAAAAATAAATAAATGTAAAAAAAATTTTTTAATAAATAAATAAATAAACAAACATTAAAAAAAATTAAAAAGAAAGTGATGGGATGGAGAACCATCTATCATGTTACAGGATGTCAAAAGAAAGCCAGAGTAGCCATACTTATACCAGACAACCTAGATTTTAAAACAGACTGTAACAAGAGATGAAGAAGGACATTATATCATAATTAAAGGATCTATCCATCAAGAAGAGCTAACAATTGTAAATGGTTATGCCCCCAATGTGAAAGCACCCAGATATATGAATCAATTAATCACAAACATAAATAAATGTATAGATAACAATACCATGATTGTAGGGGACTTTAATACATTACAGGAGGTATTCAGAGGCTTTCTATTAGATGATTTTGGCCAACTGTAGGCTAATGTAAGTGTTCTGTGCACATTTCAGGTAGGCCAGGCTAAGTTATGATGTTCAGTAAGTTTGGTGTATTCAATGCATTTTAACTCATGGTAATTTTCAACTCACAATGGGTTTATTAGGACATAACTCCAAGGAAGAGCTATAGTTCATAGTCAAGGGCATTCTCTTCTGACACCTTCTACAGCATTTTCTCAGTGAAGTAGGATGTGGGGTCATCTGCTGAGAACATGGATAGGAGATATGAGAAGAATGAAAGGTTTTAAATAGCCACTATCAAGACTGGAGTATTGGAAAACAGAAATATTGCTAGAAAGCCCGAGAACCAAAGACCAGATTGGTAATCAAGACTCTATACTATTAACACTTGACTCAAATCTATGGTTTTCTCTTAAAGCTATCAGTAATCGGGTACATAAAATTATATGGATTCAGGGAAGGAGTTGTGCTGAAGAACCACGGTAGATGGATAACAAGAAGATTACAAATTTTACCAAGATATCTGTTGATACTTTTAGACTATTCTTTTTTATTCAATAAACAGACTCACACCATTAACTTGGTAGTTTGCCAAAAGGATATACTGCAGTACTTTAGGTACTACTGAGAGGTACTGCACAGTATGGATGTGGTCCCCATTTATTTATTTATTATTTTTAAAGGGTCTTTTTATTTTAGGTGTTTATTTTGAGAGACAATGAGCAAGCGAGCATGAGCAGGGGAGGAGGAGAGAGAGGGGGAGAGAATCCCAAGCAGGCATTGCACTTTAAGCGCAGAGCCTGATGCGGGGCTCGATACCACAAATATGAGATCATGACCTGAGCCCAAATCAAGAGTTAAATGTTTGACTGAGCTGCCCACGTGCTCCCAAAAGGCTTTCTTCTTAAAGGGACCTGTGAGGGGTGCCTGCGTGGCTCAATCGGTTAAGAATCTGATTCTTGGTTTCAGCCCGGGTCACAATCTCACGGTTTCGTGGGTTTGAGCCCAGCATCAGGCTCCATACTGACAGTGCAGAGCCTGCTTGGAATTTTTCCCCCTCTCTCTCTGCTCCTCCCCCACTCATGCTGTCTCTCTCAAAATAAATAAACTTTAAAAAAATTTTTTAAAGGGCCCCATAAGATACAGAGCAGGGAACTATATCCACCACTCAAGGATCAATACTTCTATTCACAGCTGTATAAAAGAAAAATAAGAGCCACATATACAATTTAAAATTGTCTATTATCAGGGTGCCTTGGTAGCTCAGTTGGTTGAGTATCCGACCTTTGATTTTGGCTTAGGTCATGACCTCACTGTTTGTGAGTTCAAGCTCTGCATCAGGCTCTGGGCAGACAGTGTGAAGCCTGCTTGGGATTCTCTCTCTCCCTTGCTCTCTGCCCCACCCCTGCTCACTTGCTCTCATTCTCTCTCTCAGAATAAACATTTAAAATGATATCTAGTATCTACATCAGAAAAGTAAAGAAATAGGTGAAATATTTTTAATATATTTTAACATAATATATATAAAATATTTCAATAAGCAACTAATATAAACTTACTAAGGAGACATTTTACTTTTTTTATACTAAGTCTTTGAGATGCAGAGTGAATTTTATACTCAACATTGCATTTTCATTCAGACTAGCAATATTTCAGAAGCTCAAAAGCCACAAGTAACTAATGGTCACAGTACTGGACAGTGTTTCTCTAGGTATTATGATTGTATAATATGTAAAGTTATTATATCCTTGTTGAATTAAAGCCACTGCAATTCTTCCTTATACTCATTAACAATATCATTCATAATATACGCTTACATAACATAGTTCATCTACAAATGCTCAGCTATTCTGAGACTCTATGAGTCTAGAAAATGTTTTGCAATCAGATCATCCGAGATAGAGCTTTGGTTCCCTACCAAGTTCATGCTGGTCTCTCGTCTGGAAACTATCAGTATCTACCAGCCACAGGCTGATATTAACTACCTCAGCTAGTCAGGTGTGCAGGTGGAACAGACTGAGGGGGCCAGCTTTCTTTGCTAAGACAGTTACCACTCATCCATCTACCTATTGCCCAGCTTCCAAAAGTCTATTGACATCTTCTGTCATGTTCTCTTTGTCCTTATGGAGGTTATGCCTTTCTTTATTCCCTGACTTTAATTTTACTACGTTAAGAGAGAGTGAAAATAAAACATGTATTCAATTGACCATGTTTATCTAGAAATTGCTCTTATGATTAGGGGCTGGCTGGTTTATTTCAAAATCTATACATTCATGAGAAGATAACTTATCTACAGATACAAACTTTTTCAAGCTTTAAAGATTTACTCCAATCAGAAATCCAGATATAAACAATATATAATATTTTAATAAAAAAACCAATTTGCTCTTAAAATTTCTTAAGAACATTTTGTATTTAGAATATTCCTATGCATACAATGAATCAGTTATATTAACATGAAAAGTTAATAATGTTCTTGAACACTAACTCTGCTCCCTCTAGATGAACTGTAAAAAACTGTCTCACCCTAATTCAATTGTGTTGTATGTTTGCTGTGTGAGCTTTAAGTAAATATTTGGACTCTAGCCTCCAGAGGTTTTAGTTTTGATGGGAATCTGAAGAACTGGCACATAAAACAACTGTTAACCTGTCTGTCACTGTTCTGATTAAACCTAAGGGGAACCTGGATTTACCAGCACCTTCCAGAGTAAAAGTTACCAAGTGCTGTGAAAACAGAATTCATGATATTATAAAACTTGTAATAGGATAGACTATGCTCATTAATGTGTTCCCTGAAAGACACAAATTTCTTCAGCAGTCCTGTGAATGTCTTAGTTTTTTAAAACTAATTTAACTTTGTATTCTGTTTGACATGTAAGTCACCCTTTTAAAAATGAGAACTCCGTCAATTTTATTTGTCCTTTTAAGATTATTTTTTCCCTTCAGTTCACATTAGACCAGAGCAGCGTGGTTCTAATCTTTTCAGCTAGAACCCATTCACAGAAAACAGCCCATTGGTACTCTTTCAACAACATTTTTTAAGCCAATGCATACATTTCTATTTTCTTTTTTAAAGTTAACACAATTCTTCAAGTACTTTTTTTTCTTCAAGTATTTTCTGACTACTATCTTGTAGCAGGCATTGCTAGATTCTAAGAAAAATAAGATTAATAAAACATATTCTCTGTCTTCAAAAACTTCATCGTCTAGCATGAGAGATCAATAAATATAAAGCATTATGATACGTACTGCAATAAAGGTATGACCAAAGTACTATGGGAAGCCCAGAGGAAAGAAGGATTAATTCTTTCTGGAAATGATGGTGGAAGGAACTGGATTTTCCCAGTGAGAAGAGGTAAAAGGAATAGTGTTCCAAGCAGAAGGAACAACATGAAAAAGGGCACAAGGACACAGCTCCTTTGGGAAACAATAAGAAGCCTGGTGTGACTAAAACATGAGATTCTTACAGAGTAATAGTAGGAGCTATGAGAAGGAATTTGAATTTTTTGTCATAATGAAGGCAATGAAAAAGCATAAAACCAGGAAAGAGATGGGATTTGTGTCTTAGAAAACTCTATGGCTGTATAAGTGAATGACTAGAGAAGGGGAACAGAAGGCAGGCAGGAAAACCAATTAAAAGGTTATTGTACCAGACTAGGTGGAACTCTCCACAGTAATTCTGGAACTGGAAAGAAGGGAATGAATGGATTTGACATGCCTTGTAGAGGTAGAATCACTTGGACAGGATGGCTATTTGGATGGAGAAGGTAAAGAAAGAAGAGTCAAGGATTCCACCACGTACTTTGGATTATATGATGATTTAATGTAAACAGAAAACAACAAAGTTTAAAAAAAATAAGCTCTACACTGAGATATCAGCAAGTATATGCAAGATATTCAGTGAAGAGATCCAGGAGGCAGTTGGAAATAAGGGTCTCAGCTAAAAAATATAGTCAATACCAAGAATATGGATTTTTGGAATTATCAACATAAAGATGACATTTGCAGTCATATAAGCAGATAAAGTTTCAAGAAAAGGAAATGCTGCCAAATTCTGCACACTACAAAAAAAAAAAAGTCAGATGATTAATATGTAAGGCAAAACTTGAAACAAATCTTTTAAAAGAAAATATGGGGAAATATTTTCATGATCATGAAGTGAGAACAAATTTCCTAAATAAGACACACAAAAAGCACCAATCATAAAAGAGCAACAAATTCAGCTACTTTAAAACACCCTAAGAAAGAGTGAAAGGACAATGCACAAAGTGAGAAATTATCTCCAACACGTATAACTGACAAAGGACTAGTTTGCAGAATATGTAAAGAGCTCTTGTGAATCAGAAAAAAAGGTAGACAATCTAATAGAAAAAAAAGGAAAATAGAAGAATAGGCACTTCACAAAAAAGATACCCGAATAAACATAAGGGGCTCAATTTCACCACTAGTCAAGAAAACACAAATCAAAACCACAATGAGGTATTACATATCCAGTATATTGACAAAATTTTTAAAAGTCTAAAAATAAGAAGCTTTGGCAAAATTATGGATCAACTGGAATTCTCATACACTATTTGGGAATATAAATTAATGCAACCAATTTGGAACCTGTATCAATATCTAGTCAAGTAGAAAATATGCATTCCCTATGGCTCAGAAATTTCACTCCTAGGATATACACTAGAGATTTGCATCTTTATGTGCATCAGGATACACATATAAGAATGTTCAGAGCAGCACCACTGTGATTATCCCAAACTGGAAACATGACAAATGCCTTTCAACAGAACAGATCAATTAATTGTGGTATATTCACACATTGGAATACTATACAGCATACAAACAGAAGCTACTGATACACACAATAACATGAATCAATCTTGTAAGTTTAAGTGGAATAAAATTACAAAAATGACACAATATAATTCTATTCATAAATAATACAATATAATAAAATTCAAATAGGCTAAACAAATCCATATTGTTTAGGAATGCATACACAGTGATTGAGAAATGCAAGAAAACAGTTACTATAAATAATAAAATAGTTGTTACTTCACAGGAGACCAAAATGATTATAATGGGCAAGGGATATTCTCAAGGAATTCTGCAGTCCCAATGTTCTATTCTTTGACCTCACTGGTGGTGATTACATGATGTTAAGTTGATAACCATTTGATTAAATGTACATATAAATTTTATGGACTTTTAAATATGCAACTTAAAAAAAATTTAATGAACTAAATTTTGAAATGGTCCTACATTTAACAAGAGATGTAATAATAAGAAGTAACCAGAAAGGTCTTGATTCTAAGGACGATTAAAGGAGATTAAGAACACATGCTATTGAATTCATTCAGAAGTAACTCTGAATACCACAAAAAAAAAAAAAAAAGACAATTCGGTATCTGAGATGAATTACATTTAAATCTGTTTCAAGGCTGATGACTGGATTTCATTCTTTCATTTGAGACCTACCTTGTGTCTGGCACCGTGCCAAGGACTTGCAGTACAGGAAAACTTAGTCCTACCTCTTAGACTTTTCTCAGCACTAGGACCCCCATTGACTTCTAATCTTTCTTGGGATAAAAGATTTAGCTATTTTATTGATTGGAATACAATGAGGCAGGGAGAATCTCAGTTCCAAATGTAGAAATAAAAAGGCATGCAGGAATTAACAGGTGCTAATCTGAGTATGTGATACAGTTTATGCCTCGAGTGAGGAAATGCAGGGAGAATATGGATGCTAGACGTTTTCTCTTCCAAACATTAAGGAACATGAACAAACAACCTTTATTTTTCACATCAGGCAAGAGAAGGACTGAGATCAATAGCAGGAATACAAGGGTGAGGTCAGGGTTTTTAAAAACTGAAACAATAAAGATACAATTTAAACAAGACTTCTGCTTTTTGCTTTTCAGGAAAGAAAGCCTGTATCTAGGAAGTGATGTGATCTCTATAACTCAACTTTTTAACCCATTTTAAAATTTCAGACTTGGCTCTGAAAAAATAAAATTTACCCTAAAAAGGCAGTATTTGCTATCTGTGAGATTTAAAAAATTAAGCTACAAACTTCAAAACTCGAAAAGAGAAGTTCCCAAGTTAGTATAATTAGAATATAAGATCCCAAATATCTGTTTAAAAATTATTAAGGCTCATACACAGAGCCATTAATCTAATTTCAACTCTTTGTCTGGTTTACACAGTTTTCTCTGGGTTAGAACTCCTATAATGTAGCAAAGCAATATTCTAAGGAGCAAAAAGGATTCAATCAAGAGCAAACAACACATAAACATGAACCAACCAGTAAGGAATTTTAGAATTACTTAGAAATGAGCAATTAGTAGGGAATTAAAATTAATACGAAACTGAAAGGGTAGACAGACCTGGTATCAGACTAGTACTCTCACTTAATGCTCTATTAAAATCTTTCTGAACTCTCACCAAGATTGAAGTGATGCTCAGAAACATAAAGGTAATAATGTCCCAGGAAATAATTTTCAGTTACCAAAGCTCAAATTTTATAACTCGAATTTAGATAAAGCATGTTTTGTTGATAACCTGGTAATTGGATTGTCAAGTGATACGGTTGGGGGTCTTTTAATTAATGTTTGCTAATATGCTGAAAATTTTAGGTAGCTTTTACAGCAAAAGACATGGGATCTGAAGACGGAGTACCAGGCCTGCCACCTACCATCTATGTAACGTTGAGTAAATAATCAAACCACTCTGAGTCTCACACCAACCAACCTTGCAAGACTTGAGAGCAGATAAAGAAAATACATACAATTGATACTGTAGGAACTCCAGAAGTATGGAGTCAGTTTCCTTAACATACTACAAAAACTACTTTCAGCAAACTAACGCATATTTTTATCCATGTTTTATTATGGAAAAAAATTTAAACTACAAAAGTCTAGTAAAATGAAGTTACATGTATTCTCATTAGCTTCAACAATTACCTATTCATGGCTAACCTGGTTTTATCTATATTCCACTCATTCCTTCTCTTCCTCTATTATATTTTGAAGCAAGTCCCAGATATCATATCATTAACATCCTAAGAGCTAAAATCCAGTGGCTTCTTCTCAGTGGATGTACAGGTATATGAAGTCCAACAGAGAGGTCTGAGCTAGTAATGTGAATTTGAGTGTCACCAATAACGAAATCAAGAGTTCAAGCTATAGCTCTGCATAAAGGTCAAATATCCATGCTTAGGAAACAAGATGACAGACTTTCCCTTGATGCTCCTTTGATAAAAATATCTACATAAAGCATAATTCTTCCATCAAAAAAGAAACTACAGATTTTCAAAGGCCTATAAAACTTCTACATCCTACGACTGTAATTGTTTTTCTGCCTTAAAAAGGTGTCCCTATATTAGTACTCACTGTTCTAAAGGATTTAACAAAAATCCCTAAAACACAGACATAATTTATGTAACAAATTTACACACTGGTATTGTAATCAACCCCAAATCTACTTTTCAAACTATTTAAAAACATGTTCCTCCATGTAAATTTTCTGTTCCGCTTGAAGTTTACACATGTTTTACACTTTCTTTTCTATGTATACTTCACAATAAAAATTTTTAAGTAAATTTTAAAAAGAAAATTTGATTCCTACATTTAAATAGCTATGACAGACGATGGTATATCTCATAAGCGTTCAGAGCTTTGAACATACATGAGAATATTTGCATACTAAAAATATTTTATAAGCTCTTTAGACACCAAGTTGTTGAATCAGAGGCCATTTATTCCTACATTTTCATTAATCTAATGCAAACTATCAAAATTAGTTATTATTCATATTCCACTTCAATCCTGAAAAAAATGTGACTCGAGCTCCTTATAGCCTAATTTTACAATCCACGTTAAAAGAATTTCTAAAATTTTCTAAAACAGTTTCATAAGCTGTCCAATAAAGACTAACCTTTGAAATATGAAGTATTTATGACCTTTGGAATGAACTGGAACTTTGTGTCTTTGATTATATTAGCCACCAAGTAAATTGTCCAAAGGGGATAGGAGGCGTAAAATTTTTAGAAACACGATAGATTGTCAATGGTTAAATTATGATGGGTCACCACTGATTAAATAGAGCTAAGTATTATTTGATTAGAAAGAACTCCAAAATATTTTAAAGGATATCCTTATCTTTGAATTAATAGTCCTAGAAACCTGAATGTACAATTTCATAAATAGAGGGATATACATTTTAGTTGTGAACACACGTACACATCTGTGCTTCATTTTTTTCCTAAGAAATAATCAGATGTATTAAAAGCAGTTTCAACTTCGTCTAGATTATGTAACTGCCATTTCACCTAAGTTACTGAAGGATTTTTGGAAAATATTTTTAATTTTCACAGGCTTTTGAAAGACTGCACCTAATGTATTTTAAATGAAATCCAACTCATTTTTAAAGCATGATTAAACAATTAGGTCAAAATGGCATGTCCCCCTCCCTCACAAAACAATCCAATTCTTTTTTCAGATATCAGTAAATATCAACAAGATAATTAAGGCATAATTGCTTTTTCAGGAATGGTTTACTAAACACAGCTAAATGCAAAGCCTCTCCTTTTCAAAAAAAAAAAAAAAGCATATTCCAGACACCCACACATTTAATTAAACAGGTTCTTTCTTAAAGATAATAGAGATGTTTTCTTGTTGTATTCACCTTTTAGTTGCTTTCTACTTTAATATTATATTGTTGAATATAACTATTCTTTAGTTAAATCTAATCAGTTTTTTTTTTCATTCTTATTTTAGACATTAAAATGTATGGGGGAAGGGAAAAGAAGTGTGGAAAATATAGAATAACTTGAGAATTTGATAGGTTTTCAATTAAGGAATTTCATAAAGATATCTTGTTGCTGTTCTTAAATTAATTCTGCATCAGAAGCCAAGTGATTTTTTCGGTCTTGAATAGTAATGATACAGATTTTCTCTACCAATAATGTATATATTAACTACATTTAATATATCGGATACAATTTTATTTCTGTATTTCTAAAGAAAATCTGAGAGCCTGTTAAGGCTTAATTAATAACATCAATAACAATTCTGCCAAAGTAGTGGTTTTATCATTTATCTTCACAATCGAAAGAAATCTGTTTATTTGTGAAACTGCTATTTTGAACAAATACATGAGAAAACTAGTAATTTTCTTTTGACACAAGAAATGAAACCACTGCTTTTTTAGCCCAATAATGTAGCAGACATGAATTTGCTGACATACAGTGTCTTTTTACCTGCTTTCCCGCTCACGTAAATACTCCATAGCTTTAACGATTTTTTTTTCCCTCAAAAACACTGTTTTCACAATCTAGGGAAACGTCTCCATATACTCTCAGTAGCTACTGAAGACTGAAAAGTTCTACAACAAACGAGGTTACTTCACTGAATCTTTTCAGAGCTTCAGTAAATGAATGCGGTGCTCCCAAGACAGTTTTAAGTTCTAAAATTCCTTAAAAATCACCAATAGGAGTTATCCTTTACGCCTCACGGCACCTCACACGTGTTCACTTCAGGGTGGACTTTTCTGCCCCTGGAGTTTGAGCAGAGAACACAAACTAGGAGTAAAAAACACGAAGATTTCGTTGGGTGCTCAACGAAAGAAAACTGTTGAGTAAGCAACTGTCTTCGCGTTGCTAAATCTCCTTAAGTTGCCTCACTTGTGTCACGAACACCCAACCCAAACAGAACAAACCTCTCCCCTCCCGAGAAGGGCGTGCTGAATGAGAGCGGTTCTGCCCATTAACAGGTGGCCGGGCCGGGAGGGGCCTTCCGCGCTCCCGCCGCCGCCGCCGCCGCCGCCCGGGGACGCCCTCCCCTCACCCGGCCTGGCCACCTCGGGCCGCCCCCGCCGCGGCCACGCACCCACCCCTCTCCCCGCTAGCTCCCGCGCCCTGGTGGCCTGCGGTGCCCCAGTGCCTTCGGGCTCCTGGTTTCCACCCAGCGCCACGGGCCCTCGGCACAGACGGGGAGGCCCTGGGAGAAGCACGTGCCTCTTTTCGAAGCCTCCTTTCCCCGGGGCGGGAACTCCCGCCGGGTCTCCGCGCGCCCGGCCACCGGGGCCCGTCTGCTGAAGTACGCAGGCGCCGAACCTTCTGGACGCCGCCGAGTGGCCGGGCCATGGGGACGCGTCTGACCTACCCACCAGCAACTTGGCCCAAGTGTGAAGTTCTGGAGCTCCCCAGGCCAAGCGGGGCCAACTAATAAATGCGACCGAACGGAGGCCCAAGGGTTTGAGTACCTTGCTCCGGAGGCCACACAGTTGTCTGAGCAGGCGCAAAGCCGGGTCTCCTGGTGTCATTCCCCCGAACAGCCAAGAGGACCGCTGCCCCCCTCCCCCAGAACCCGCCTCGGAACTGCGGGTGGGGGCAGCGTAGCACCCCACTCATTCTAGCGCCACTGGCAGCTGCTGCGTGAACCGGGGCGGGACGGGCAGGGTGGGCTGAGGGGAGCGCCCGGGAAGCCCTCCAACCCGGGTGCCCAGGCCCGTGCAGCGCGGGCTGGAAGCCTCTTTGCTCCGGCCATCGCCCCGGCCTCTCCGGCACGTGCGGGCCCCGCACCCGAGGGGCCACGGCACACCCGGCGGGCCGGCCTTGGCTCCGCCTTTAACTGGAGGCGCTGCCCAAGGCGGAGCCCGCGCGGGCGCGGCCCGGCCCTGCGCTCGGGGTCTTCCTCCGGGGGCGGCGCCGGCGGGCCGCGGCTGCGCCCTCCCGCGGGCCTCTGCTGAGTCTGGGATAATGGGTTTGTTGGAGTGGGGAGGCGCAGTGCGCCCGAGCCGGGCCTACGGAGTCCAGAGGGAGGACGCGGCCGAAGAGGCTTTTCTGTAACCGGAGCTCGCGGCCCTAAGACCTTGCTCCGCGCGGGACTCTGAGGGAGGGCTCGTTCTCCAAACCCGGCCTCGCGTTGTGTTCTCAGGTCTTACACGGAATAAACAGAATAGGGTGTGTTGGTCACTTCGCAGGAAACTTTTCGTTGTTTCCTTATTTCCTTCCCGTCCGTGGGCAAGTTGAGCAGCTTCTGGGCCTTACACCCAGTAGGTTTCGGGCCGAACAGAATCTGGACAGCTCCGGGTCCCTGGGTTTTCTGGACGGATCATCCCACCCCATCCCCACCTCTTTCCTGGTCTTCTCTCAAGACAAGATGGAACCGTCCTTTCCGACCCCCTGCTGCAAGTGGGGAGTCTTCTTCCCCTGCCAAAGTGAAACGCGTCCTTGTCGGCTTTCCTAGATCTTAATGTTTGCGTTGGAAAGAAACTTCACAATACGCAAAAGATAACTTGGCTACTTATGGCAAGGGCCTGGGGGTTTAGAGGGACATCTTAGCACATGGAAGGAATGACTCGGATCCCCTAGTCGCCGTGAAGCCACGCGGGACAGCTCAGCAGAAAGGAAGGTTGTCTGCTGCCAACATGCAGGACACGGATCGGTTTTTTGTCGTTTTGTTTTCTTTTCCTTTTGGCTCAGCTCTGAAAGCATTACAGAGCTATCCTTTCCCGCCTCCCGACCCTCTTTCCCTCCCCTTCTTCTGTCTGGTGCAGGCAATTAGGGTGAAGAAATCAGTGCCAGGTTCCTGCCTCTGAAGAGAAAGGAATTGCTTCGGGAATTGAGTCCTGACACCTGTCTCTGTCCAGGATGGCGAGAGGGGATGCGGGGTCAAAACGCCCGCGGGAAGGGGCCGACCTGACTGGGAGGGGAGAACACTCCCTAAGAGACCATCTCTGGAGACTCCTTTTGCCACGTCCTCCCTCCCTATCATTTGGCCTTCTGCTTCCCACAGGTTGTTAACACGCGAGGGTATTAACACGGGACTTTTTCCCCTCCTTTTAGGCTCCCCGAGACCAGGATCTGGGGGCTGGAATCAGAAGAGCAACACTGACAAGCCGTTCATTAATTTGCATTTATTTTCGGGAAATAATGTAGATAAAAGGGGAGGAGGGGGACTGCCTTACATTTCAACAAGTAATTTGTGATCTTCACATCGGACAAATCAAATTTACAAATTACTTTCCCACCTACTGGACGAAAAGGCCAAAGCCAAAATTGATACACAGGCGCGGGCTCTCCGCAGATTTCGGAGAATGAAGGTGCACTAAAAACTCACTAGACGAAACAGGGTTGTTTAAAAAGAGAGAAGCCGACAGAGGAATTGGAACTAGGGTTTGGGGCCTGGGTTGACTTGTTTGTTTTTCCATAATGCCGTATTTTTGTTTGTTTTTTGTTTTGTTTTGTTTTGTTTTGTTTTGTGATTGGTCTCTACACCGGAACTGCGACTCTGTGCTTCGACCGGGTGAAGGGCTCAGCCCTGCGTCCCCGCCCAGCCTAGCCCCCTCCCCTGTACCCTGACTTGGTCGTTTCCTTCACACTCTCGGACCCTCTCTATCCTCCGCGCCCAGCTTCCTGGAACCAAAAGGTTCTCTTTAATAAATACACAGAGGGAGAAGGTGTGAGAGAGCAGGACAGCTTTGCAACAACTGAAAAAATAAAAGCGCCATCGTTTAAGGAAGAGAGGGAGGGGGACAGAGGGAAAATATTTTTTGCTTTTGTTTTATATATATGTGTGTATATATATGTATATATATGCTGTATATATCTTAAAGTTCTATTTCCTGGGCGCTAAGACGAGATATGCTCAGTTCAACCAACAGCAACTAAAAAGTTTAAATGGTCCCTGGAACGGACCCGACTATGTACAGCATTCCCGCCGAGGCGGAAGCTTGAGCCAGTTCTACGCAGGGCGGGGCTGTGCGCGAGAGGCTAGGGACGCGCTCCTCCCTCCAGCCGTGCCCCAGCGCATCCCGCTGGGGAGGAGAAAACGCCGGAAAGCTCTGGCCTGCAGCCGGGGAGCGGGACCGAGGGCTGCTGAAGGGGCGGTAGTCTGCAAGCGAGAAACACTTAGTGGTTGTTTTGATTTGGGGTAGAGTGTGGGTGCACTCCAGTGGGCAGACACATGCCAGTTAGTGATTCCAGTGTCCAGAAAGAATAAATAAAAGTGTACGGTTCAAACAGAGAGTCAGAGCAAGAGCCTCCGAAGGCTGCAAGTGCATAATAACTGCCCAGAAACACCAGAGGAGAGTGACTTAGGAGTTCGTTAGGGGATGGGGAAGAGAGCACACAGCTCTCCCCATATAGAACTTGTGGGCCAAGCCAAAGCACCTGTCCCCTCATCCAAGGGGTGGGCGGGTCTGCACATCCCCCAAACAAAGTGGCAGAAAGATGAGGGCGGCAGTGCAGGCAAAGGGCATCTTTCAGGGGCATGAAAATTCAGGTCTGCAGAAGCCGAGGCAAAGGCGGGCGGTGCAGCAGCAGCAACAGGACGGGGACCACGGAGGGCGCAGGTAGTTGCGTTTCATCTCCTCTTCCTCCCACTCCTGGGCTCACAAGACCTGGAACCGCCATGAGGCTTGGTCCTTATAGTCCAGACAGTCGGGCGAATTGAAGTTGAGTTTCCAAGCCGAGGAAGCAGCGGCGGCGCCAGGCTCCTTGTAATCCAAGCAGTCGCCAGAGTTGAAGGCGAGCCCTGAGCCGCCGTAGCCCTGGTGGTGGTGGTGATGATGGTGGTGATGATGGCCTGAGGACTGGCTCAACGGATGGTGCGCGTGCGGATGGTGGTGATGGTGGCCGGCCATGGAGGAGGGTGCCATAGGGCTGAGCTGGTGCGGGTGGTGGTGCGAGTGCATGGGCGCTAGATAGGAGCTGCAGTCCACGCCGCCAAAGTAGGAAGACGAGGGCGCGGGGTAGCCCTGCCCGTAGCTGCCGCCCTGGCCGTAGGACATGGGATAAGAGGCTGCAGCCGAGGCGGCGCCTGCAGCAACCGAGCGCTGCATGCACGACGCGTTGCTAGGCGCGGCCAAGGGCTCGGGCACTGACACCGACGCGGGCGCTGAGCCCGGCGAGATGGAGGCCGGACTCCAGATGGATGAGGCAGCCGGCGTACTCAACGACGACGGGACTGCCACCGCCGGGTTCCCGCCCAGGCCTGCCGCCGCTGCCGCCGCTGGGTTGGCGGAGGCGCTGGATCCTGAGCTGGAGGACGAGGCGGAGCTGGACACAGCGGGAGGCGTGAACTGGCCGCTGCTTTCCGAGCCCGAGCTCTCCCGCACCGGGGACGACTTCTTCTTGGCTGGGCGGCTCTTGGTCCCGCTCCCGCTCTGCTGCTGCTGGCGGCATTTGGCACGGCGGTTCTTGAACCAGACCTGCAGCGGGCCGAGTCAGGGAGAGGGTGTCAGGGGGGTGAGTAGAGCCTGCTACTCCCCGGCCCCTGTACCCACCGCCCGGCTTAGGATCTCTTATCGCTCTCCAACGGCGGCCTCCACCCCTCCTCATCTCCCACCGGGCCAGCCCCTGCCCCTGCGTTCCCAGCTCCTCCGCCCTCCCCCAACCTTCAGATCAAAGATCCTCCTCTGGCAAAGTAGGGACATGCACCTCCCCACCCCCAGCGCCACTCTGCCCTAGGGCGGAACATTCGCGTCTGTCCAGCCAGAAGTTCAGCCATATCTAAACTCTGCTGTTGGCTGCTTCCCAACAGCCTCATGTATGTTTGGAGGCCCTGTCTTCTATGAATAGAGCTGAGGAAACTGCGGAGAGGCACGAAGGAGAGTGCAGGACAGTCACCAAGTCTGAGGTGGGAGGCAGTCGTCCCCTGGAGGCCCAGCGTTGGGCAAAGCAAGAATTTGAGCGGATGCAGGAGCAAGGCGGGGAGGCTGAACAGAGGCAGTACTCGGGGGACTAGGGAAGGAAGCCTGAGCAGAATTTCGTTGGGCTTCTTGGTTCCAAGTGGGGAACCAAATGGGACAAAGTTCTCACTTCTCTTGGAGGGCCCTGGTACATGGCACAACATTCCTGGTTCTTTCTCGAGCCTCGAGGGAAAGCAGGCGAGATAAAAGGCCCTTGAGGAGAGTTCTGAGTTATAATCCAAACAGTATTTTCACCGCAAAAACAGAAACAGCAAAGCCGGTAGCCGGGTTTTGTGTTCGGCATCCTCTCTGGGCAAAGGAAACATCTAATCAAACCTGCGCCACCCAGGGAGCGCACTCCGACAGGGCACCAGGCTCTGGCCAAGCTCCACTCTTCCATTTCCAGGATCCCCGGGATGCAAGGCAAGTGCGAAGGCACAATTCAAGACCCCAAAGAAAACTGCCAAATCCTGGAATGGCCGAAGAAGCAGGGGCAAGTGTCGGGCCCTCTGGGCACTTTACGTTAGGAAACCTTGCTTATCCTCCCAAAATCATAAAAAGGATTTTCAATACCGAAGGCGCCCTGGGACCAAGGGTCGAATCCAGTGCTCTAAGCTAGTGCCTTTGACTTTGCCCCTCTTCCAGGCCCGGGCTGAGCGCTAGGGGGAGTCTGGCAGGAATTGCCCAGTCTGTAAGCCCTCCCCACACCAGACCACCCTTCCCAGGCCCTCTCCAACGAGTCCCAGAGCCCCTACCCTGACCCAGGAGCCCTGGGCGCGCACACCTGAACTCTGGACTCCGGCAGGTTGATCTTGAGCGCCACCTCCTCGCGCATGAAGATGTCAGGGTAGCGAGTCTTGGCGAAGAGCGCCTCGAGCACGTCCAGCTGTGAGCGTGTAAAGGTAGTGCGTTCCCGCCGCTGCTTCCGCGGGGTGGCTGAGGGAACACGCGGGGGCGCCTCGGGTCAGCGGTGGCCACGCGGACCCACGCTAGAGGACGCAGATAGGCCTCAGGCAGGCCCTGTGCGAGGCCGTTGCAAAAGAGAGCAGAGCTCCAAGCGAAAGAAAAACTCCCCCGGGAGGCGAGCCTGAGAGGCCACAGGTGGGAGAAAGTACATGCGTGCGACTGAGAACCAGTGGGTCTTCAAGACTTTAGAGTTGCCCCCTTCCCTACTTCTCAGAGGTTAGGAAAGAAAAAGAAGTCATATAATCTCCCTGTTTTCGCCCCCTTGCCCCCAACACACCCCCCGGCTGGAGGATGGTAAAGGGGTGCTCAGAAACACCGCCCGGAAAACACTTTCCGAAAGAATACATGGGGGAGAAGGAGTGGGAGCTAGGAAACAAAACCAAACAAAAAGCCAGGATTCTGCTCAGGCTCTCCACATCCGCAGTGCAAAAGTTGGTGCAAACGACCCATGTAGAGGACAATTTATTTAATTAGGGAGAAAGAACCCCTCTTCCTCATCTCTGCCAGTCATTTCTCATGAGGAAATCTTGGCTCTTCCTGTTAGGGCCTAGAGAGTGTTAGGCCCTAACTCAATAGTTAGGGCCTCACTCAATATTGGCAGGGGGGGGTGTGGGGGGGGGAAGGAATAGATACACATAGTAACACACACACACACACACACACACACACACACACACACACACAAGGCCGCCCATGGGAAACTGCCTGAGGTAAATGCTCCCTGTGCTGGTGGTGGGACCACAACAGGAAACAGGTTGTCCGTGTGGCCAGGCTGGGAAAGCACACATTACACTACTTCACTGCCCAGGCCCAGTTCACCCAGCGGTGACTGCCCTGTGAGCCTGCAGCCTGTGGTGCATTGTAGGCATACTAGCCAACCGGCTCCCTGGGCCTGCTCAGCGACAAAAATGTGTGCTCAAACTCAGAGTCTGGGGATCCCCAAGATTTGCAGGGGCTGGGGGCGGGTACCGGTGCTCACCGGGGTAGCCCACGGAAGGATGCAGGAGGTCCATGGCTGGCCCGGCCAGGCCCAGCCCGTTCATGCCGTATGGGGGTTGTTTGAGGTAAGACATCATGCTAACAGCTGGGTGGAGGCGCCCCGACGGATCCAGGGGGCCGGGGCCTGGCGCAGTGCGGGGCTCCCACTGCGCAGTCCTTCAAGCTCTTTGGCGCCTGGGGGCCCGGCCTATGGAGACAGGAGACACATGTAAACAGTGATTGGGAGCCATCTCGGCTTCCTTGTCTTGTCTGAGGCAAGGAGCCACGGAATGGGGAGGCTACGGAACTTCGGGAGGCGGTCAACTCGGCTCTATAAGGCCTTAGTCTAAAAACCACAGCTTCTTTGAAAAAAGTAAGCTTTTCTGGATCATCATCTACTCTTTTCGCACTTGGAAGGGTAAAAGACACTCCTAGGACGTCACTAAGAGTGAGGAGAGGTTAAAAGCAGGGCTAAGCTGGAAAGGTCGGAGCCTGAAAGGCGGAGTGTACAAGGTCCCAAGTCTAGGCAAAATTCTGGTCCGGTAGGAGCAGGCCTCAATACTGCAAAAGCAAACGTTTACTCCGCGCCAGTGAGGCAGGCTGCCCAGGGCATAAGGGGTTGTTTCCTTTTGTTTCAAACCTTTTTGAAAGCGGGACCAAAAGGTAGAGGCTCCAGAGAGCCAAGGTGAGGCACTTCGGGGAGCTCGCAGCGCCTGGGCCTCTCTGAGATGCATTACCCACTTAGAGGAATACATTCCTTCAAAGGTCTCTGCCACTGGGTCCCGGCCCCAGAGCCCACAGCCACCCCTCTAGTTAACCTCTCTGTGCCCAGACTTTGAAAGATTGCTCACCGGGAATCCCACCACACCTTAACCGCAGTTACAGGCCCAGGGCCCGCAGAGGCGGCCAGAAGACGCAGAAGGGGCCACTGTAGAGGTGGCGGCTCTAAGACGCGGCGGGAGGTCAGGGGCGCCTGGCCACCGCCGCAGGCCCTTCTTCGCGAATGCGAGCGGGTCCTTCTTTCTGCCCGGTCCTGGCTGCGGACAATGTCGTCCCGGCGGAGGCTGAAAGGTGACCCGCCGAGCTCCCCAAAAGGTCTCACGGATTTGGGAGGCCTCAGTGCAGCGTTCTCGTGTACTCCCTTCCTATCCTACTAGATGAACCCGCGGCCCCATAACCCGATTGAGACAAGTAGGCCTCGGCGGCAGAGCTCGCGCTGACCCGCACTGGAAAGTCGAAGCCTCGCTTCCCCGGTTGCCTCCAACCAGAGGCGCTATTCTCAGAGGGTAGGAAATACAGCTGGGGGAGTGGGACCGGGGCCCCCCGGGGTACCTGTCGCTTCACCCCGCGTCGCGGGAATCCAAAGCAGGCCTGGGCCCCGGGCTAGTTCAGGGAGAGCAGTAAGAGCTAAAGAAGCCACCCTACTCCTATCCATCAGAACCCACGGTCTGGGCTGGGGGAACACAGTTTGCAGGGAAGGGTGAGAGAGGGAAACAGCCAGGGCTCCAGGGCCCAAAGAGAATGGGACGTCAAAACGCGGCGTCTCTGCTAGGCTGCAGCGTGAGTTTTCAAAGACTTTCTTCAAACTTAGCACTTGGTTACTTCGGAGGAGGCGGGGGAGGGGGCGCGGGGCCAACGCAGAGATCTCGGGTCGTCCGCACACCAAGAGGGGAGCGAGGCCGCTCCCCAGCCCCGCCCACCTGCCGGGGACCCAGGAAGCGGGGGCCCGTTTGAGGAAGGGGAGGTAAGAACAACCGACGAGCTCCCGGAGTCTAGGGCGGCCCCACGGCTTTCTCCTTACCTGCCCTCAGCTGCCGGGGCCGCTCACCATCTACCTCGCGCCCTCACACAGACCCGCGCGGGGCAGCCAACCTGCAAAACAGAGCGGCACAGGAATTACTCGCCGGGCCGAGCGGCTGGTCTAGGATCCCTGGATTTCTTTCTTTCCCAACTTCCCTCCTTCCTTCTCTTTCTTTCCAGTGGCTTTGTGCGTGTCCCTCCAGGTTTCACTTTATTGCACAGACACTTTGTTGGCAAAGCCCTACGCGTTCCCGAGACACTACCTCGCCCGGGACCGCGCCGAGGGGCCGCAAGGGGTAGGGTGGGGGTGAAAGGGGCAGAGTTGGGAGGTGGCTCGCGGTTGCAGTTGCACTCCCGGTACAACGTGGAGGCGGTGGGGGCTGGGGAAGTCCTGCAGAGGCACTTTGCAAACTAAATAAATCGAGCGATTTACCTTGTCGGAGTGGCTTGTCTTGCCGGGTTGTTTAGGTGATTGGAAATGTAGCCTGATGAAGATTGATCACCTTTCTACTGCCCTCCCCGGGTATGTGAACGCGAGGTGAGTGCGTAACGGGGCTATGCTGCCAATCCCCGGCCCCGCGCGGGCTGAGTGACAGGGAGCCGGGCAATGGCAGCACGAGCCGGGGGTTACCTCCGTGCGCCCCCGCCCTCCTCCGCCCCCTGCACCCCGCCCTCACCGCCCGCCCGCCCCGCCCCGGTGGCGCGCTAACTCCAGGGCTTGGCTGGCAAACGCCGCGCAGAGCGAGGCGAAGACAGCGAACGCTGCGCCAGAGCCCCGTCCACAGAGAGGGACGCCGGTCCTGAGGCCGCCCCGGGGTCCCCGCCCTTCCCTCGCCCTTTCGGCGCCCGGCAGGGAGTGGCAGAGAGGAGGCGAGGTGCTGGAGAACCGGTTCCCTCTCTCTCTCCCGCGCGCCACCCGGCTCGGCGGCCCGGCTGTGGGCTCGAGGATTCCGGAGCCGCGGGCTGGAGTGGAGGGGGCCCCCGGCCCCTCTCGCGGCGCCGCGGGCCCCAGCGTCTTCTTTCACCGCGCCGCCACCTGCAGACCGACGCCGCGGGCGGCTCGTGCTGGCACAGGCTACTTTGCCGAGCGCAGGAGCAGCTCTAGGTGCGCAGATCCCGCCTCGGCGCCTCGGGATTCCCGCGCCCGGAACGGCACCCGCAGGGGAGGCTCCGCCACTTACCTACTCCTCGGTGTCTCTTGGGGTTCACAGTCCCCACGAAGGGTGTTTGCAAATCTTAGACGCTTCTTCTGAAATGTTGGAAGCCAGCGTCTGCTACCCCTTACACACACACTGCTTCTGAATCGAAAGATTCTGATAGGAAGGAAACTTTCTCTTTCATACTCATTCTCTGTCTTCTTCCCGATCTCCTTCTACCAGGGACAGTCTGGTGGAAAACGTGGCCACAGACCCCTGCCCTCAATTTCTTTCTCACATACCGCTGAAGGAACCTTCTGGGGTTTCCCCGGATTGTTCGTACTGGCGAAGCCCGTTTCCCGGCCGAACAAACTTCTCAAACCCGTGTGCCTGTGTGGACTTTTCAAAGCGCCCAAAATATGTTTTCGCCCCAACCCTGAGCAAGGCAATTCATGTAAGTGGCACCTCCTTCTGAATATTAGGCGCCACTTTACTCCCTTTCGAGGAATTCCTACTCCTTTTCCTAATCCCCCCTCCCCTCCATCCCAACTGGCGGAGTGAAAAGTTTGAACAGGAGTAAGTGTAAGGGCGAGTCAAGGAGCCGCCAGGCGCGTCGCGGTGGGAAGCGCCAGCGCTGCCGGGGCCGCGAGGTCGGGCACCGGGAGCGGACTGGGCTCTGGGTGAGGAGGAGGAGGAGGAGAAGGAGGAGGAGGAGGAGGAGGAGGAGAAGGAAGGGGGAGCCCGCTGAGTGAAAAGGGGCCGCGGCCGCCGCTCATCAAAGTGCTTCCCCCTCCCCCAAGCGACACTTTCCTTTGGAGTCCGAATAAAATACGGTAACAGAATATGATGGAGGGCACACTGTTTCCTTAACTGCTTCTCAAAGGACCCGGGAGATCTTCTTAGGACCTTTAATAAGGCTTTGGTCGGTTCTTTTGTTGATCTCTCAAAATCAACTCCTTCTAATTGAAGTTGGAGCTGAAAGCGAGCTAATGTTCAAAGAAAGTGGCCGCCAGACCAACGAAATTACATTTTTTTTTTTTTGGACGATGAGGGAACATCTAATCAAAGGGGCAAAGGAGGAGGGGTGGGAGTGGAGGAGTATGAAGGAGAAAAGGAGGTTTTACAAGATCCTTCTCTGGTTCACAAAAGTCAGCGACACGGGCGCTTCTCTCCAGAACAAAGACACCGCAGCCCATTCACAAAAGGGAAAGAAGGAGAGAGAGAGAGAGAGAGAGAGAGAGAGAACAATAAAAGAACGAGAGAAAAGGAAAAACATGAGAAAGAAAAAGCTTTAACGGGAAAGAAACTGCTCAGAGCGCAGCGCTGACCCGGGCGGGGACACAACTTAGGCTCTCGCAGGCCCCCGCGGGTAGTAGCCCGCGAGGCCCGCGGCTCAGAGCCCCTGCGATGGTGCAAAGGCTTAAAGAAAGAAATGAAATACACCCGCGCCTTCAGTTCTGGGGAAAGGCGCGGGCAGGAGGGCACTAGTTTGTGAGGGAAGGCTATGCGGGAGTCCTGGAGTGCGCGGCGAAAGCGTCTGCGTCCTCAGCCCGGCGCTGCCCTAGCCCAGGCCTGCGCGCTCTGTGCCTGGGTATAGCCGTCCGGTGCCGGGGTGCATGTCCGTGTCCCAGCCCCGCAACCTCTCGCACTCCTGCCTCCTCCGCGCCCTGTTTCGCCTGCAGCTGCAGCGCGGGGCCGAGGTCCGGCGCGGAGAGGTGGGGCTGCTGTGCGCGCTGGAATGTGCTCAGGCAGTCCCCAGGGCCCGCCACGCGGGAGTCCGGCGCTCTCGCTTCCAGATGCTGCCACGGTCTCGGGGAAGTTGGGAGGTATCAAGTAGCACAGTCCCCCACCCCCTAATGAGAGTATTTATCTAATCCCAAATTGCAGGCGAATTTTCTTAATGCTCAACCCATAAAACCCCGGGATTAAGAAAAGAAAGAGAGGGAGAGGGAGGAGTGCTGAGAGGGAGACAGACTGAGATGAAAGTTTCTGGTGCGCGGCGTGGAGGACTGAGGCGGCCGTCGCTAGGCAAATGTCCAGGTGGGAGACGCTGGGCCAGAAGCCGCGACCGTTCCAGCAATGGCCGCAGGGCGGGGAGAGGAAGAGGGGGGCATCCCGGAGGGAGAGCACGTCCACCCAGCTCGAGGCCCCCGGGCCGTGGAGGGGGAGTGGGAGTTGGGCCCTGGGACCCGGATCCAGCACCCAGGTGACCTCGAGGCCGGGCCAGACTCTGGGGGACACTTGGGACAGTGGGAGGGGTTTTGGCTCCGGGGTCGTGGGATCCCGGCCAGGGGCGGAAGTTCTGCATCGGCCTGCGGGCTGTGCCCCAGCCAGCCTGCTGCCAATGCTCCTCCTCCCCAGCGACCCCCGGGCCCATAGCTTCTTTTCCCGCAGCGCGGGCTTTCTGGTTCCGGGCCTCTCGGCACGCTGGGCTTGCGCCTGCGCTCGGCGGGCAACCTCTGGGCACAACGCGACGAAATCGGGACGCGGCGCCTTCGCCCCGGGCCTGACCCCACTAGTCCCAGGGGTCCGCGCTCCGCCGCCGCTGCGGGGCGTGCGGGCGCCACACAGCAGCCCAAATGGAAACCCCGCGAGGCTCGGGACTGGGGCAGGAGGGACAGCAAATGTGGGGCTGGGGAAGGTTTGTCGCTTGACAGGTCGGAAGCGGCGTGGGGGAGCCGCCTCTCCGCGAGTCTCCTCGGGAGGGAAGCTTCCCCGAATCTAGCGTAAATGGGACGGTGATGCTGGCAGCCCAAGCCCCAGGCTGCTTGGGGCTGGCGATTTCATCTGCCTGCTTCCCAGGGGTTAGAGTAGGGTTCTGAGAGCTTCCCCCAGAGAGCGGCAGCTAGCTCCGCTCTCTTACTTGAATAAAGAGGACAAAAACTCAATTTCATTTAGTTCTGATAACTTTCCAATAACTTCAATCCTTGTCAGGAAGAAATTCTACCGTAGGAAGTTTTATCATTTTGAAAGACTGGCCAGATGAAGGCGGCTGTCTACTTTTCGAACGCGATGTGTGTGTGTGTGTGTGTGTGTGTGTGTAGATTTGTGTGTGTTTTTACATATATGTATGTGTGATCTAGACTAAAGTATAAATGCTAGAGGACTGTTTTCTCTGTCTCTAGACTTGTTGAACGAGCCTGCTTTGTTTCGGACACCTCTTAGAGGAGTGATGGAAACTACCATAAAATCGCCAGTTTTTTTCTGTAGCCTAGAACTTCTTGTTAAAAGTTCCCTTTCCCTCATCTCATACACACACCTGCACGCATGTATCCTCCCTGCCGACAATAACCTTTCTTTCTTTCACTTCAGCACCTACAGATTTACAGGTTATCAGAAGTCATAATTTTTCCTAATGAGTGCAACCTTATTAACAATTGAAAATAACGTGGAAAATTCGTCAAGATATTATTAGCATTTTTTTCAGTGCCGTGGAATCACAAGTTTCCTTAAATCTTTAACAGAGATGACCCTTCTTGACAAAAGAGAATAGTTTACACTGCTTAAGAAAAATATGACTAATTGTATTTCAGTTCGCATTTGTGTGTCAGCAGGGCCCCTTTGGGATCGTATAAACTTACTCAGCTCCAAATACAGCCTAGTACCTGCTCTGCATTCAAGAGGACCATTTTCTCCCACATGAAGTCCTATGGATACAGGAACTTCTCAAACCAGTGTCAAGTTTTCATTGCAAGGAAGTATCAGCAGTGGTTAAGGTAAGAAAGTTTCTGCTTTTATTGAAAATTTATATATGACTCAGTATTGTAATAAATAAACAGATAACCATTTTCACACAAAAAATGACAGTGCTATGCTAGAGAAGAAAATATTAATTGGGGGACTTACTCATAGTGGCAAGACAGACTTTTATCAATACAGAATAAATATTAACAGCATTCTTGAGCCAATGTTGAGACCCAACAAAATGTAGGAACCAAGCTAGATGTAATAAATAATTATCCAGAGCAAAAGATGGCGCATTCTCAGATGATAAGACCGTCTTTGTAAACTGATGCATGTCAATTAGCCCCATCCTCACAGCTCACCTTCAAATCACAGGACTTGTCTCAGGCTACATTAAAGGGCCATCCTCTAAGGAAAGCAGAGGACAGGAACTCTATTATCCTTACAGTGAAATGCAAAACAACTGCAGAAAATCCCACTGGTAAATAGAACACAGTTTAATAAGTAGATTGAATATGATCTAACTATAAAATTTAGGTAACAGAGTCAAGTGTTACATATGGCAGGACTGGAAAAAAAATCATTCATGACATTTTTCTTACCCCCACTTCCACCCCCCTCCCCACCATTTATGCTATTAACACAACAACAACAACAACAACAACAACAACAAAAATGTTCCAAATTTTCCTCCCATCAAAAACTGAGGGGAAAATAATAAGAGAAAGGTTTTTTTCTTTTTTCTTTGAACAGCCTCTTGAACACTCTCAATACCAATCACTCACAAGGTATCTGTGCAAATTTATTTCACATGATTTCAAGAAAATGATTAACTCACACACACACAAATCCTTAAACAAAGCTATTTTGGAGTTTTGTATATTATCTGGCAAAGAGGGAGGAAAAGGGGTGGGGGTGGTGGTAAAGAAGTACAATCCAGCCCCGAAAAAATGTTAAAAGTTTTAAATCAACAACGAATCTGACACTTTCTGGTCGGGGGACCCAGGATTAAAATATTGGGAGATTCTGGTCCGGCTGCTATTGAAGAACACATTTCTCTTCTTTCTTGGCCATCTTGCCTTTGTTTTGCTCCAGAGTTCGCTCCAAATGCTCATCTTCTTCTTCAGCCCTGGAAGTCAAACAGGAAATACATTTATTTTTCTACGTGGAGGGCAGAGCTGCACTCCCCTCTCACCTCGCAATCTGAGCCCCAGCGGGAATAAGAATCCTGGGGCCAGCACGGGGAGGGGGGCGCTGCCCCCGACCCACTCGAGACCTCTGGACTGAACTTTCCACAAACTTCTCGGCCCCTCGGCTGGCGGCAGAGACTCGACCCCCGACCCCACTGCCCACTCACTGCTTCTCCTGCGCGTCCAGGTCCCTGACGAGCGCGTCGCGCTTGTTCACCAAGGCCACCAGCTCATCCAGCAGGAGCTGCTCGCGTCGCTTCTGGGCCTCGGTTTTCTGCCAGTCTGCAGAGGACGGGAGGCTCGTTACCCACCCGCAAGACCTTGGCAAACCCGCCTCCCTTCCCGCCTTTTCCAGTTGCCCTGTATCTCTCCGCAAACCATGTTACAGAACCACTAACTAGTGTTTTATGGGGTAATGGCCGTCCTGAAGAGGATTTCACCCTAAAACCCCAGTTCCTAAATATTTCTCACAGATGAAGATGGCTACGGCTGGGCTGGAACCTGCAAAAGAGGCCAGGTGTGAGCCGGTTGTCAGCCGGAGGTGCGCACCTGATTTTGCCAAAGAGGGGGTAGGGAGAGCCGGAGGCCCAGAAGAGATCAGCCCGAGGGTTGGGGGGGGGGGAGTGGATAAATGAGGGGGCGGGAAGCAGAGATGGGCGATAAAAATCACTCTGAAAAGGCTGGAGAATCTGCTTGAGAACCTATCCTTCTTCCCCCACCCCCATGCTCACCCCATACAGCCCATTCTTCGCTAATTTCCTCTTCGCTCTATTTTAGCAGTTGGATGTATCTCACACTGGGCGCCATATGCTTCACAATAACTTTAAAAGTAGTGAATCGGCTAATTAGCATTTTTCTTTGAAGTAAAAAATAAATTTGCTCTGCAATATTACACTGCAGCTCTCGATCGCATCACAGCCAGTTTTCTTTTGGAGAGGTTTGCTGGGTGGTTTAAAATCAAAGCACTTTTGCAAAGGAAAAATTACATACTTCTTTTTGAAACCCCACGTTAAAGGTTGGAAAATCCGATGGGCAGTGCGCTTTCCATGGGTAGTGGCAGGGTTTTTGAAGGTTTTAGGACCCCATAATATATTTCTTAATCTTCGCTCGTCTGGTAATTTCCTTAAGATGAGCAGCAGTTTCGTTTAATAAAAACAGGACCAAATCGAACATTTAAAGCACTTTTAAAACCAAAGCCAACTGCTCTCTGGCCAGACTGTAAGGGCTTGTAGCTGTCAATCAACCCCCAGTCTACCCCGCCTCCCTCATTAGGAAGGTAAACAATGAAAAGAAGAAGTAGATGATGAGGCAGATAGCAGAACAAATGAGGACCTAGAGGGAAACAGGACACCAGCTTTAAAAAAAAAAAAGAACCAACCCTGGCCACTGCACTGACTCATGCAGCCCCCTCCCCCAGCAAATGCACTTTCCAAAAAAACAGAGAGGAGTGCAATCCTTTCGGGTTTCTCTCTTCTCTCTCCATTGCCCTGGGCAATCATGTTAAAACTCACATGGCTGGTGCTTATTCAGATAAACCTAACAATGCACACCGCTGGTTACCATGTGAATCTTCACAAACCACACAAGAATGTGCTGGTTCAAATCCCCCCGACCCCCTCCAAAGCAAAATTTATTCAAGACAGCAAACTGCTCAGCAGCTTTATGAAAGCAAATGGTGCTAGAGGGAATTCTATCTTGTATTTACAAATTAAAAATTAGATGCATCATCATGCAATAAAGGTTAGAATAGCAGCAAAAAGCTAGAATGGCTTATTCAATTCTATCACTATTCCTTTCTTTATAAGCTCAAATACATACATACATATATACATATGAAACATGCCATGTATTAATTATCCACATTTGATACAAAAATTACACAAATAAGGACATTAAATAACTGGTCCCATTACGCGTTCTTGTAAAAAGAGAAGTGAAATATTCTATAGCATGGGAAGCAGTAAAACTATTACTATGGAAAGTTTTTTCTGAATATGAGAATTAACAAAAATAATAACAAAACAGCAACACTGAAGAAAAGCCATATCTACCACAATTTATTCTTTGGATTTAAATGCAACTGTGGTCAGGAATGCTAGACAATTTTCTAATCTGACTCCTGTTCTTAATCAGTCTTACTCTACACAGCAGAAAAATTAATAGACACTCCAGTTGGAAAGATCTTTAAGGTCATCTAGTCTAATTTCAGGTAACTGTAGTTCTAGAAATATTAACTCAGAGAAAAATCTGCTAAATTTGTAGAAGATTTGTAACTAAATTTTATAATTATTAAGATTACCAGTTTTGATGAATATTAATTTTTCTACCTTCAACCTCAAGAAATCATTCATATTATAAGCTTTATAATTCTTCCAAAACATTTTGATAAGAGCTTTACAACTGGGAAATAAATTTCTTCCACCATACACTTAAAAAATATATTAAATTGAAAATTATAGAAATTTTTAAAACCAAGAAAAAATAAATTTTAACAGACCTATAATTTTCTTAATTAAATTGTTCTTTCTCTGTACTTGACCAGTCGCTTTTAAAGCTTTAATTAATAATTAGAAATATCAAGATAAATAAGGCTTTAACACTATGGATGAGAGAAAATTTTCTTTTTTAACCACTTAAGTATTGAATAATTTTTAAAAATCTTAACTTGTTCCTAGTTCAATAATGACATTTCTGTAACAATAACAAAAACATTTTTTAGTTATGAATATTTAGATTATTTTCACCATTTCACAAATTTAACTGACATTAGAATTTAAAATGTTGCAGCATAAATTTAAGGATTTCTCATATTAAATTTGTCATTGCTACATTAGTATCTATCTACAAAATATTAGTCAACTGTAGAGGAAATAGCTCTGTGCAGTGAGTAGATTTTATACTAGCAAGACTACTTTTACTTGGCATTTGCTTTCTCATGGGAGTATATTTATACACACACACACATATTTGAATGCTGACTTGGGAAGTTAAGTAAACTATTTTGATGATTTAAAGAAAAATTTAATAATACCTTTAAAACTGATCAAGATTTACATTTGTATGTTCATGGCTAAATTTAAAAATTTTTTAAATTCCCTTTTAATAGCTTCACCTAGATGTAATGTCATGTTTTAAAAACCTGCATGTAAGTCTATGTGTTACCTGTTATGCATTTTAAGAAAGGATTACTCACCTATAACACCAGTCACAGCTAGCTAGATACACTGACTTTGACTTGAACAGACTACAATGTAGCTTCTGATTAATTTAAAGATTCCAGTGTACTTTTGCTACAAAAGCCATATCCTCTTGCAACAAATAGGATTAAGTTTTGATGCTGCATTTGAGCCAAAGTGTTGAAATAAAGAGATTCTGTTTATGTCCATCTGCACTGAGCTGTTTTGTTAATTTAAAAATCTGTTTTTTATATATAGGGCCAATTATTCATTCCCCGATTGAGTTTATTTGCTGAAGTTGATAATTACCTTGGAAAAAAGGCAAAAGAAATACCTATAAATACTTCGATAGAAAGGACCTAAAGTTCTTGTAGTAAACCTTCAACCTTGCCACTATAAATAAGCCTGGCACTTTGATGAAAATTAACACTAGTTTTGTAAAGAGCACATTGGGGGATTGCAGTCAAGTCTTATCTTTAGTTCCAGTCAACTAGCAATCCTGAAAGAGTTTGCATCATCATCAGAGCAGGCCATTTGATAGGATTCTACTGCTGTACCTAATCAATCTATGGAAGACTGTGGCTGTGCTGTGTAACAAAGCTAAAATAGATTTACAAATGGGGTTTTAGGGGATAAGCTCCTCCACAGGATTACATATTGATTTTAAATATAAAAAGCTTATCATATAAACCATAACTACAAAAATAGTGAACCTATGCATAAATCCCTTTAGAAGAGCACCCACTTCAAACTCTAAGCCAAGAATAAATCAAGATGTACAAAATCCTAGAGAAGATCCATTTCTTGTGCAGAAAATGAACACACCACTTTCTAAAAGCCCACCCCAATGTGTGCAGAAATGAATTTATCTTTCCTGAGGGGGCATTAAATAATCTGGAACAAAAAAACTATAGGAAAAGTATCTAAAAGATGTTTGTTAGCTTAAGGGATCCTACAACTTAGCTCAGTAGAGTGAAACTCCTGCTATGAAAAACACCTCAAGGAAAAAAAAGGCAAAAAACAGGCCAAAGTGATTATGGATTTTCAGAAGAATGGATATATTGAATTTTTTTCCCTCTCAACCAAGCTGTTAATATTTCTTTCAATGTGCTATATGGCTATTAACATTCTGTGCTTTTCTCCTGGTAAATGGTTTTAGCAGCAGATTTATTTGAAAATATTTTAGTTTACTTATTATGAAAACCATCTTATGGCTACTAAATAGAAGATACAGGAAAGAAAAGAGGAATGAACCTTGAAACAAAGGAAGGCAAAACAAAACCAACTAGTGTTGCCTATTCATGTGTTTTTCTGTGGGTTTTAACACTCCAAAAGGCTACTGAACTGTATGTGCGTACATTCTAAAGCCTGGCTCAAAGGACACTGTATTCACAGAACTGATCATCACGCAGTCAGTACCTGTCTAGGACAGCCCAGCCCATGCACTGCCCAGGCTAGTGGGACAGGCCTCTTACTAACAAAGTGTCTTTATTTGTCATCAACAGGCTGCTTTTTTCCTCAAGTCTCTTTTTTCCCTCAACCAGCAACAGAAACTGGCACAATCACATATGGAACAGTGACCTTAATTAAACAATAAAACAAAACAGAACAAAACCTCACAAAACTACCAATTGTATTAAAGGTGTTTGAAGAAGAAAAACACTTTCCCCCCCCTCTTTAAAAATGACTTTATACTGATATGTAGAAGAAAAGGCAGATAAAATGTTAAGTTATTCAAGATTTCAGGTTTGGTATATAGGGACAGGACTGCCCATAAAAATGAGATCTTTTAAATGTATCATGGCTCTCCTTTTAAGATGGTATTTGGTAATAATACTGGTTTGGGGACAGAAGCATTATCTGCCTTAAAAGTCAACTGTATTGTATCAAGCTGTATTTTTGGGATAATTTAACTTACTATACATGAGAGAGTGTTTTTAATACTCTGTATTCAGTGTAATGTATAATGAATCTATAAAGAATAAACTGTATAATGAGTCATACATTATACATACTATATATACATACATTTTATATTACACATACATATATATGCCATATAAATAGTATCTGCTATACCCACTTTTCAACTATTTAGCTTTCCAATCTCTTTTAAAGGCTACATCATGACTACAAAAATTTTATCAAGAGGAAAAATACCATTTAGCATACCTGTGCGTTTTATTTCAATGGCAAGTTTCACAGAACTTCTTAAATAATTTTGACAAATTCTATAGTCATTATCAATTTATAATTTGATACATTTGGATAGCCATTTGAAGGAAATTAGTTATCTGAAGGCTTTTAAATAAGGTAAATCAGATTTCTAAATGAGGATATACAAACGTTGTCAGTCATATTTATCAAATGAGATTACAGATACAAAAGTAATTAAAAATAAAACCTTTATACATGGATAAGATTACATTTAGATAAATAGCATATAGTTTATTTAATCACAATATTAATTGACATACTTAAAAATATATATGGTTTCATTTGGCTTTCCCTTAAAACTTAAATTTCTAGTTTCTAAACTAATTAGAATTGGCTTATTATGGATCAGGTACCTTATCAGGTAAAGAAGGAAATTACTATGGACAGTCAATGGGTTAAGAGGTCAATATAGAATAGGAAAATCAATTTGCATTGATTAGACAAAAGGTCCATTTTACAGAGCCCAAAAGGATTAGTTTTTAAGTAGACATCTTTGAACTATAAGACATTTGCAACTAAAAGGTGTAAGGAGAACAGGATTCTTAAACACATAAGAATTTTTTTTTTTAAATCACATATAGTAAATGCCACAGTTAAGCTAGCTGATGTTTACTGATGTTATGAACCATGGATTACTATATAATTCATTTAAAAGCTTTATGAAAAGAATGAAAGTGTTTCATTTATCTCTTATGTCAATCTTTGCCTGAATATTCATTTAATAGGAGTTGGGATCTTAAGAACTATAGTAGATTGCAGACATATTTCAGTGTTGACATCAATTAAATATTAAGGTAAAATTTAGAGTCTGATGTGAAAAATCAAAATGATAAATCTTTCCCCAACCTCCCTTGTAAAAACAACCTTAAATTTCACATAGTAAAAGGTAATTAAATCATTTCACTCCTTATATTTTCCACTTAATGGACATTTCAGCTTACTGACAAGAGTTAAGACAATTTTGTGTTTACTAGCATACATAATGAATATCTACCTGAATTATGGTTCTTAGGTTTTACGTGACTGTTGCTTTCTGACTCTAAGGCATTATCTGTAATTCCTGTTGGTTCCTAGTCAGGCCACACCTAGTGAGACCAGAAGTGTATTACACTCTTTAAATCTCTTTGACAGTTGACACTTCACATACCTCACACCACCACAGCATTTCTTACCTTCAATGGCTAGCATTGCCCGCAATTCCCGATTCAGCAGCTCATACCGTCGTTCTAAATCATGCTCTTTTTCCCTAGGCAAGTTGCAAAAGTTCATCAATATGCTAATTACTAAATCATTAAACACTTAAAAGAACCTTTAGGTTACATTGATTTTAGGACTCATAACTGACTTTTCTCTTTAACTTTAAGCTACTCCAAACAAATGATACACAAACCTAAAACCTTCCTTAGGTTGAATATTTACTAGTGCTATCATTTTTCTCCTTCAATTTTGAATTGCACAGAGGTATAGTTTAATCTTCAGATAAGTAGTCTCATTCTTCAACGCTTCTATTAAGTGCCAGGTATAAGGCTATTTTGTAAAATATTTATCATAGTTCACAATAAACACTCTTTTGTCTAGACCACCATGTGAAAAGAATATAAGAAACATGTAAGTACTACCAGTGAAAATTTAATACAGAGACAATTAAAAATCCAGGAATGGTTGAGTTTTGTGCCTCTTCATAACTCTTTTAATCAAGTTCAGGAGTGGCAGAAATGACAAAAATAGAGGTTCTTGCTAAAATAAAACATGTAAGCCTGCTCCTTCCCACACTAGGTGGCATAATATAAGAATATTGCTAGTGAAGAGAAAGAAACACGCATTAAGTCCTATAGTGAACTAAATGCTAAAGACTAAGAAGGCTTACATTTGGTCTAGTCTCCATTTTACTGTACACAAAAGTGATCTTTTTATGATTTGAGGAATCATCCAAATTTAGGGTAACATCATCTGTGAAATACAAATGTACTTTTGTCCATATTAAGAATTATTTCCATTTTTAACTTAAAATGTGATGTTAAATAAAGTTTAATTTTATTTCTTCTCCCCTCTAACCCTTAATATATAGAATCCAAATCTCCTTTTTGTGCACAAGGGTTTTATTTCTTACATACATAAATTTTTTATATTCCCTGGCTTTCTATACGATAAACATTTTTTTCAGTATATATCACTATTTTAAAAAACTCACTGTTCAGATGAGAAATTATTATATACAATTTTTAATTTTTATTTTTATATACACTATACTATACTCTCCAAGGAAAGAAAAATATTAAGCCTAATTAAATTGAAACCCCAAAGAAGGCAATGACAAAAAGCCTAAGATTCATTTGTAGTGGGAAAAACAAGCATAAGCATGAGTACTTACAGGAGAGAAAGCTGGTTCATTCTCCTTATTAAGGCATTTTTCTTATTCACCAACATAAACCATTCCTGCATCATAGATTCTTCTTCTTCTGTGTTCCTTCCTGTAATTCAGCAAATTATTTCTTATTATATGACAGTTTACAAGCCAAGTAATAGTTTAGCACAAGTGTTTTTTTTTACATGAAACATTTTAGCTACCCCAATAGTACAAATTAGACTGTTTACAATAACATAATAAAGTCCAGGGCCTGAAAAATTAAATCAACATCTAAAAGTTCATAAGCCAATCTTAAAGCTGGTATTATTCAGCGTGTATATTTCAGTCCCCCTGAACATATCTGTAGATCATACTAACATTTAGTACAGTAAAAAAAAAAAAAAAAGAAAGAAAGAAAGAAAGAGAGAAAAAAAGAAAGAAAAAAGTGTTCCAACTTTTAAATCCTCCCCAGAGGCTGACTTGTTATTATATTTTAGTGAGGAACTCATGCCGCTGACAGACATATGGTCATGATAAACAACAACAACAACAAAAAACAAAAACAAAAAAACCCCACCAAACATTAAAAAATCATTAAAGATTTTTGTGAAAGCTTCCACTTGTAACAACTTGTTTTTTTTCTTATTTTCCTCCCCCAAAGTACACTAAAGATACATATTCATGTATCTTTCTGGAACTCATCATTCCTAATAGGGTAAACACATGCAAATTATTTAAAATATAGTATAAATGACCAGGCTACAAAAAATACTTTTAGCTACCTGTGAAAAGACACATAATAATGAACACAATAATAATCAGTAAATCATAAAACATTTCAGCAGAGAAAAGATCTAAAATTTAGATTTACTGATTGCACATTTAAAGTTCATTCTTCATCATCTAAACCACTCCCCACTGAAGGCCAGTATATATCAAGGGTTATAATATATAGTATATATTTGGTATTGTTCATGTAGAAGTAGGCCACAATCACATTCAAGAAAAATATTAATCCCCACCTTCTTCCCACTTCTCCATTCAAATTGTACCTGTCAAATTTATAATTTTTTTACTTTCTTTTTTCTGAATTTCACCTATGACTGGTTTATTGTTTTGCTAGCCCAGTATTTAATACTTCAGTTCCACTTCTGTATGGATTCATATGGCTAACTTAAATAGCTAATAAAAAATAAAATATCTTAGTTTTATTTTCTTTTTAAGCAAGATATTTTCTTTTAACTTTCAAACATACTACCAGCCCATTTAAAAAATTCAGACAATAGATACCTAAGTGAAAAGCCATGTCCTCTTTTCACCAACCCCTCCCTCCCCATTCCCTTCTCCATATCCTTTCTCCAGAAGTAAGTACTTCTACAGTTTAGCCTCTCTCCTTTCAGACCACACAGCTTACTATGTGTATCAAATGCAAGCATTATGCCTTATTTATAGACACATACAGGTTTCTTGTCTTTAGCATAAGTAAGATCATATTATATATTGCCCTGTGATTTGCTTTTGGTATGCTGTTCAAAGATCTACCTCATTGTTTTTAATATTTGCATAAATTATGGACGTACCATAATTTAACTATTTCTGCATTAACAGAAATCTGAAGAAATTTTTAGAATGGAAACAGAATATAAAGAGCTGATCTGTGTGCAAAAGATCAAACATGTACTTCAGAGCATTCGTGTAAAATAGATATCTGTTGTTCATGATTAGGGAGAATAGTGAGGATACGTGCCTTCATTAAATGCTGTTAAAACTTTATGATATGAAGCAGACGTAGGATAGATTTTTTTTGGAGTATGAACAAAAGTCTTTATTGTTTTACAGTATTTTTAATCTCTCTTTTAGGGTAGCTGGTTTTGTATTCACTTTGGACCATGTGATGTCTTGACACTGGTCATGTGATACAGGCTGTGATACAGGCTGCGATACGCACAAAATCCCTGGGTAGCAACAAAAGAAGAAAGAGTAGAAAGAAAAAGCTGAGAAAAAGCTTGCAATTTGGAAAAAGGCCAATTGTACCCTGGTGAAGGCCTTTTTGATCAGTGAAATGACACATGTGTGCAATATTAATAGGTGCAGTTTTTATGATATTTTATTTGCTGATTAAAGACTTAATTCGTATGTTCATAACATAAGTGGCTTCTAAAAATATAGACATATTAAAACTTTGTTTTGAGTTTAACTTAACCTATAATTCAGGCTTTCAGCAATACTAGAAGCAACTAGCCTACTCTTAAATTAGCATCATTTTCTTCAATGGAAGACTGCTTCCTTGAGGAAAAACAATATTGATATGGTACTGTGTTATTTTTAGTTTAACTCATGCCTATGATTTCTAAGTAGGAATAAAAGATACCCCTCCTCTAATTGTTAGGAAATGACTAATAATACAAAAGTCTTGTGTTTCAAAAGGAAATAAGCTTAACAATAACAAATATTTAAAGACACATTACACCCTGCCACATAGATTATATAAATTAACTGAAAAAACATATTTGAGGTTAAATCAATTCTGTATCACTATCTCCTTATCTGAGATAGTATACAATGATGGAAATCTATACTTAGCCTAGTAATAAAAAAATTAAATTTTCTTCTAATACATCATTACACTATTGTTTTTCGGGATTTAAAATTTTTTAAATTTAAAAAGCTTTTAAAAGCCAGTAAGTTGAACCATTACAAATTAATCCTGACTTTAATAACTGGTTAAAGACCCCTTTAGCTTTATAAGTAACAAAAAATATTAAAGCCTGTGATCACAGTGAGCTTTTCTCATTTCTCCTCTAACCATTTGTTATTTAATCCAATACTAGTAATCCAATTTGTCCATCAGACTTTTAAAGGGCAGAATGCAACTTCCTCAGCTTAGACACTTTTCAAAGTACAATATATTTTTCAAATGAATGCTGGATGTTTCATTTTTCCCAACTGTTCCTAGCTCTAATGCATGAGGAAAAAAAGAACAAGATGAACATTGTTCATACTGATTAAGTAAGAGCTCATTAAAGAGCTGTCAGTGCGGTACTTTGAATATGCATGAAGCATATAATCAGATCTAGTACCGTCACTAGAGGAGAATACGGTAAGTACAAAGGATTGATTTAATTACTTAGAGTGGGCTGTGGTGGTAAAGCAGTCTTGTTAGTGCAAAAAGAAAAAGAGGTTGTATTCTGGCACTGTTAGAAAAAAGGCAGTTTTAGCTTCTGCCACAATACATAATCTCAGAATAAAGCACTTTACATTGTAGCTTAAAATGAAGACTGTCATTATTTTATAAAATGGCCATAAATCATTTTATCTTGTTTAACCTCACCTGGTTAACTACTTGCCTTCAAAATTATCTTTAATTTGTAATTACAGCTACATTTTTGTCACCATAGAGTCAATACTGATACTTTAAAAAATCTAATTTTTTTTTCAGTTTTACGAACTGAAAAATCCAAGACATATACTCCTGAAGATCATTTTGAAATAAAAAGTGACAAAATACTACAGGTCAATATACAATTACTGAAATGTAAAAACATGGCTGGGTTGTTATACTGTATTTTAAAACACAGTACCTCAGGTAAATATACTACAAATAACATAATCATATTAACATTTTAAAGTATTGACTAACATAACCTCTGGTACTATATTTTTTCTTTTTTTTTTTCCCTTAAAGACTTCTGTTTTTTATATTGCCTCTAAGAATGTAACATCTTTTCTGACATCACAATCTCTTAAGGTCAGTTTCTTCTTTTAGCCAATTACTACAGCTGGGATACGATTTGTAAAAATTATTAAATGATCAAGAATAATGATAATGACAGAAAGAGTAACTACGTAAATATAATTTCAAATCATTCCCCCTATGACATAGTTCACAAAACCACTTAAGAGGACACAGCATCATAATATATAGCATTATATGCAGTATACTTAATAAAAGCAGGTTGACTATAGCAACCATTTTTATATTCCATCTCCTCCAAAAAAAAAAAAAAGATTTACAGTTAAGATTTAATTTCATTCAAGAATTCATTCATTCATCCAGGAATACATATGTAGTTTTCATTTATTTTTTTCAGAAGTAGTATTTTCAATGTAAATTTTTAAATGAATAAAAGAAAAGTGATGCCAAAAACCTAAAATTATCAATCATATATTCAAAAACTGTCTACCAATTAATCTTCCCTAATTAATCTTCTACCATAAACTTACCTATTTAGAAAGATATATTTTTAGACAGTGAGTACTTATATAAATGTAAAATAAAGAACAATACAATTTTAGCCAAACAGAAGATGATTTCGGTGCGAAAGAATGAAAATACCAAGATGTAGTGGGTTACTGTTGTACATATAAACAAATTCAAGATTTTCTACCTTGAAAACATTAAATGCTGAAATCTTGCCAAAGCCCCATCAAAGAGATGGCTGACCAGTGATCACACATGGCCCTTAAAGGACACAATGTAACAAAGCCAAACCAAACATAAAAACAAAAAAGTTGCCATTACAAATTGTCCTGATGGTATGATAACACCAATATGATGGCCTTTGAAAGACAGGCTGTATTACAGTAGAGAGACACATGAAGGTATCCAAGTAGCTGGTACTGCAGAAACATATTTTAATAACAAAGGAAGCGAAATCTGGTAGATTTATTTAATGGACAAAAAAGAGGAATTTACTGTAGTTATGTAGGGCCATGGACACATGAACTCCTAAAGCCAACATTACTGCAAGATTCCAGTGTATCAGTTTTAGAAAATATTTTAAACTTAGGAGATAGCTTTATTACGAAAACAAATTTTACTATATAAGCAAATAGCTGATAAATGTTTCCACCCCAAGAATATCCTCAAACAGTAATCAATACATGAAGAATCTCATAATCTTTATTGATGTTTTTCAGCAGCAGTGGTCTTAAAACTATTTGCTTGGCATGATATATTTGTTATAGTATTAAGAATATAAACTTTGGGGAAAATCCTATCTCCTTTTGTTACAGTAAAATAAAAACTAACATACTCTTTCAAAATAAAAACATCTCTTATCTACTCATTTGGTAAAACAGAGATTCAGGGCAACAACTCTCTACAGATAAATTCTGATAGACTTTTAGCATGTACTTCTTACAGGAAGAGGTACAGACAACTTCACCAAAATTCTTCCTCCATAAACTTGTACATAAAAAGAAGCTATTTCTAAAGGTTGGAAATTAAGCGCAGTCTTCTTGTACCAACTCCTTAATAGAGTCTGAACAGCCTTTTTTATGCCAAAGGTCATTGCTAGATTTCCCAAAGATAAACTTAGCACAAACTTAAAACAGCAAAAAAATAAAAATAAATTTAAAAAGCATGGGAGGAATGATCATGGGAAAAATTATAACTGAAAAAACTCTTTACATTACTTACAGTTTAGTATTTTAAGTTACATATGGGATGGGTTTACACTTGCTAACCTTTCAGTGCTAAGAGCATGTGAAGGTATTAATATGATCCACATTTCACTTAATGCATGACTATCTTGACTACCCACAAATAGGCATGTGACTAAAGTTAAAACTCTCAGAACATAACTCTAAAACTGCATTTACTTTTTAAAGGTATATTTAACATATTTTATAAAATAAAATATAGTGAGTCATTTTTATATAGGCATCATTGAACCAGACTACTGTCTACTTAGTGAATCAATTAGGCATCCTGTAATGGGAAAATTTGAATTGTGAGCCATGCTTACAGATGGATAGCTTCCCCTGCCAGTTCTCCCCTCTCTTGAAGTCCCTTTTGTTTGGACTGCACCTGGTGGACTCCTCTGTACCCCCCTCCTTGTCCTAGGGCCTTCACACAGTCATGTCATGGAAAGGACTTAGAGAGTGGCTCCAGAGGTGACAGAGACATTAATGTTAAAGACAAACATGAAGAGTTGAATAAAAGTAATTCTTGAAAGGTAGGAGTGGACAGAAGCAATACTTCCAGATTAATGTATTTTAAGATGTGATTTTAAATATGCATGTTTATATAGCTAAATTAAATCTTATAAAAGATATTTCTAACCTTTTATATATTTAAGGAAGCTAAAATTTCTGGGGGGCTCTTATCATTGGGAGAATAGAGGTTCATCTTTTTCATTGGGAGAATAGAGGTTCATCTTTTTTTTAAATTTTTTAAAAATATTTTCATTTATTTTTGAGAGAGGGAAACAGAACGTGAGCAGGAGAGGGGAGAGAGAGGGGGAGACACAGAATCCCAAGCAGGCTCCAGGCTCTGAGCTGTCAGCACAGAACCCAATGTGGGGCTCAAACTCACGAACTGCGAGATCATACCTGAGCCAAAGTCGGACACCCAATTGACTGAGCCACCCAGGTGCCCCTCATCTTTTTTTTTTTAAAGGTCATTTGGATGTATTAAAAAAAATTTTTTTTAATGTTATTTATTTTGAGAGAGTCAGAGACAGAATGTGAGTGGGTTGGGGCAGAGAGAGAGGGAGGCACAGAATTCGAAGCAGGCTCCAGGCTCCGAGCTGTAAGCACAGAGCCTGATGCGGGGCTCGAACCCACGAACCGCGAGATCACGACCTGAGGTGAAGTTGGACGCTCAACCGACTGAGCCACCCAGGAGCCCCTGGACATATTTTTTTTTAAAGGGCAGTCTCAGAACCCAATCTATAACTTAAGTATTTTATGGAAATATTCATAAATATATGGAAATGACTAACAAACCTTAGAATAAAGACCTCTTTAAATTAAGTACCACCCTTATGAATGTTTACTTGTATTGATTCTGAGGAACTTTTGTGGATAAGACTATAAATTCTGATAAGGCCAAGCATAATGTATAATTGTACTATCTATAGTTTCTGTCGCTGATTAGAGCCATCATTTTGAATATGATGCAAATAAGATGAACACTGGATCTGCATCCAAAATGGCTTTTTTTCCAGTTTGGCTAAAAAAAAAAAAAATTGACTGAGCTCCTTGATCTTAGACTAATGAACCTCTCTTAGTTCCCCCCCCCCTTTTTTTTAGAGAGAGAGAGAGAGAGCATAAGCAGGTGAGTGGGGCTGAAGGTGGGGGGTGGGGCAGCAGAGAATCTTAACTAGGTTCCATGCTCAGTATACAGCCCAATGCAGGGCTCCATCCCACAACTCTGGGATCATGACCTGAACCAAAGTCCAGAGTTGGAAGCTTACACAACTGAGCCACCCAGGTGCCCCTTAGTCTTCACTTCCACCAGGGTAATCAAATTGCTTATCTCATGTGGTTGTTAGAGGCATTAAATGAAAAAATCTATGTAAAGTCCTTAGCACAGTACCCAAGACTAAAAATGCTAGAGCTAGATGATAATGAAGAGGGTGATGGCATGTGCCAATGTGGGATGTGCAGCACTGTGCCAGGAAATGCAGATACAGAGATGACCAAGATGTGGTCCCTCTCCTCAAAAGGCTCATAGTCCAATGCTGAGAGACACATAATCAGGAATAATTACAGTGAGGGTAAATTTCTAAACAACTCCACACTCACAAATTATATTTTACTAAATTTTTTTTTAACCTTTATTTATTTTTTTGAGACAGAGCATGAACGGGGGAGGGTCAGAGAGAGAGGGAGACACAGAATCCAAAACAGGCTCCAGGCTCTGAGCTGTCGGCACAGAGCCCGACGCGGGGCTCGAACTCACGGACTGTGAGATCATGACCGGAGCCGAAGTCGGATGATCAACCGATTGAGCCACCCAGGCGCCCTAACACAAATTATATTTTAAATCGTTGGTAGTCATAACCAATTTTACAGTTAGTATAGTTAGCATGTCTTTGGTATTAATCAGGATAGGTAAAAAAATGTGGGTGAATCAGTACAAACTCATTTCTGCAGCTGGAACAACAAAGTGGATGCCCTACTGGGTCATCAGTGTCACTGCTGCATACAAAGGACAGCCATAACAAGGACATAACAATGTGGCTGTGCTCCAGGTAACAAGAGTCTAGTTATCTCCAGGGTGTTAGAGATTTAAGAACAAAGGAGATCATGGAATACTTCTTAATATCAAAGACTAAAGAAGGTAAATTTTAAGATAGAAAATTATGAACTACTAGAACACATTTAAAAGTTTACTAGTTATTAAAACAAAGAAAAAAATGAAAATGACAATTTGAAGTAAAAGTGGATATAATTTAAAACAAAGTCCTCAACAAGAAAAACTAAATATTTATAACATAAAAACCTTCACTGAGGATGTAAGTTTTCATCATTTTTTACATAAAGAGATTTTGATATTAAAAGCAGAGCATCTTTAAAATCAGCTTATGAAATTGGCAATGCAGATGAAATAGGTGATTTACTAAATGCCAGGTGAGAATGAGATTAGATTCTGTTGAGAGTGTGGGAAATTAAATATGTATCATTTTTAAAATATAGAAGGACAAACCACGTAGATATTCTCCAAATAGGCTCCTTTTAATAAAGAGTTTCTCCAAAGATGTATTATGCAGTCAGTCAGCTACTCTTTTGGGTAACCCCCTCCTGTGTTCCTTAAAGTGTTTTAACGTCCTTAAAAATCATACCTATGGTGTCTTCAGTGCCTCCAGTTTCCAGTAAGGGATGATCGGACCCCCAACCCCCAATGCACTGTCTGGACAGTAACTTCCTCTTCTACTCTATACCTTCTTTAATCATGCTTGGGTTCAGATAACCAAGTAACACTGGGATATATCCTTCCTTATGTACCTTCTTAAATATCTTTATTCATTGAGGGAGAGCAGAAGGGAATTTAACCTATCCCTCTCTAGCCTATGGCCACATTCAGTCATAGAACACAGAAGCCTAATCAAAATGGGACACTGCAGAACCATCTCCAGCAGCACTCAAAAATTACAGAACACTTTGAATCAAACGTAATCAATGCTGTTTTTCAAGACCAGGCCAGGTGACTAGTGTGGATTTCAGCAATATACCAACTTACCCAATGCCCCTTAATATTCTCAGTGGAGCCATTCTCTTCATCAGGCTATACAAGAGGCATTCACAATGGACTTGTATCCACAGTGCTGTTTCCTGAAGCCCTGAGAATAACAATGTCTCACAGAAACTACTCTATGTAATATATCTCCCTTATCAGATCAGTGACAACCAGTAACTTTCTCATGGGCTGAGAATAATAATGATAATTATGACGATGATGATAGCATCAAATATTTAATGAGGTTATATAACTTAGTGCTAGCTAGTGGTAGAACTAGGCCTCAAATCCAGGCAGTCTATCTTGTCAACCACCACTCTTAGCCACCCCACCTGACACACACAGGTAACCAATCTTACCAGAACAGCCCCTTCATTTAGAATTCAGGCCAACCTTGACAAAGCTTTTTCTCAATGATTCTGATAAGCAAAATGGCATAAACAAAACAAAGCAAAAAGCAAACCTTCAAATCTCTGATAAAAATAAAATCCATTCTGTTCACTTAGTACATCCATTTGTAGTGGGGATTTTGTTTGCTCTTCCAATATAGGCCACTAGAACTTAACGATGATCTCAGAGCAGTACATCAAGGGATGTCAAGGGGAAATCAGCCTTTCTTCCTATGCAGATATATCCTTGTGATCCTTGAATTATAGGTTGGTGTATACTGTCTTCTAGAAACATGATTCCAGGGAAAGACCTGTCCACTTCTTGGCTTACTATAAGCTATTCTGATTCTATTTGAGCATTTGAGGTATCCTTCAATGAAAATGGCCAAACAAGAATACTCTGCCTCGCACTGGATTATCAGGGAGTATTCAAATTTCAGCTCTGCTCTTGAAGAGCTATGAGAACTTGGACAAGTTACTTAATCTCCCCATGCCTCAGTTTCCTCATTTGTAAAATAGAAATAATAGTACTACTTCAGGGGGGGTTCTGTGAAGATAAGTGAATTAACATACGTAATACACTCAGAATAGTGCCTGGTGTATAATGTTATTTAATCAATGTAATGGTGGTTTCTATTGTTATATGGCTATTGCTGTATACTCTCTCTCTCTCTCTCTCTCTTTCTCACTCTCTCTCTACACACACACATAAAGGAGCCACATTCTTTGTTCAAGCTTTAGGGTCCTCTCTGACTCTCTGAGTCCTAGGGTTATTAATGGAGCAAGGAATGGTGATTTCTCCTTGACAGAGTCTCACCGTTTTCCTGACTGCCTATGCAAACACCAGAAAGGCCTACCCACAGAAGTAAACACATTGGGAAATTTGGTGCAAATCTTAAGATGTTAGCTACATTGAGCAAGAAATCTCTATATTTACATATCCATTTTACTGGACTAGTCAACCACATGCATCCTACCATCATTTTAACTTTTTCATTTGCCTCAAGTATGGAGGCCCATCAACTGCCTATTACCCATTTTCCTTTTCTTACAGGATCAACTCAAATGCAAACCCTCTATGAGAGATGTTCCCTTTTCCAAGGTTTTACATATTCCGTTATATCTATTTCAAAGATTCTCTTACTAATAGCAATATCTTCGGTCAGAAATTCAAAGAAAATAAAAATCTAATGTGTAACTCCCAGAATCTCTAGAATTCCCAAAGATGAAGTTATTTTCAGACTTTTCATCAACTTAATCCCCAGGATATGTTCAAGTCCCCTCTTTATCATGATAGAAATATTTAGATACTTCTTAGATTGAAGAGCATCATGCTACCCCAAAAGTCCCTTTCAGATTCTTACATAAATATTACAGGCCAATCTCCAGCAGTTAGCTATATGTCCTTCTGTTGTGTTATATATCCTCTCCCTTTCTCTCCAAAGATACAACTTACTTATAAAGGGTCAGAGCAATCACATCTAACACACTTAATGTACATTCTCACCCAAAGTCATAAGAACTCCAAGTCTGTTTGGTCCTTACAATATTCTGTTGGTATTATTGGAATAAATAAATTTTATTTTATAAATAACCGAATAAATAAATATTAATATTTCAGAATTTAGCAAAATAGCTACCTAGTCAATGTTGACAATTTTGCAATGTTCAGCATAATTTTACTAATCTTTTAGTTAGATTCAAAATAAGCACTTGAATTAAAACAAGTGGTATTAAAAGTTTAAAATTTTACCTCCAATTTTATTCTCATAAGAAATTAAAACATTTATGGCTAATAATTTATTTCTGTGGGCAGTTATTTACATGCAATATATAACTATTGCTAGTTTTTAAAGCATTGAAATGCATAATAAACTCACTTTGAAATTAAAAAAATTATTTTTAAACTTTTCCTTATGGAGGTAGATCCTTCAAAAGCACAACAGATAGAGCTATGATCAAGTCCATCAAATCTCAGATTAGAAGTGTCTATTTAGGGAGAATATGCTGGTGGGGAGGAAATGTTGGTGTTTTACACACTTCCTAGCTTTGGCCACCAAGTGGTGCTATTAATTCAGAGTGAACTGGTATTGGGGGAGTGGGGTTGGGTGGCTTTGGGGTGGGTAAAATATATAAACAGTCAATAAATGCAGAAAGCACTCACAAGTTGGATGTTCATAACTGGTTGTACTGTGAATTTACATATCATCTCCCACTCAATGTCACCAGTATAAAAACAGAAGAGAAAACTAATTCACATACTCTTATTTTGGTAATAAAGTCCACTATACTCCCTCAGGAAAATAACTATTTATATATACATATTTGTACCAAACTTTATCCTTTCGGACTATGCAGCTATGAAAATAATCACACAATTTTGATTAATCTTCCTCCCTCTACAACATTCATCCAAATTACCCAATCAAAACACACACACACACACACACACACACACACACACACACACACAAACCTTTACATAAAACTAATCAGCAATAAACATTACAAATCAATAAGAGTAAGCATTTAAAAAATCTAACTTAATTTTATCTACTTATTTATTTTTTAGTGTTTTTGAGAAACAGAGAGAGAGAGAGAGAGAGAGAGAGAGAGAGAGAGAGAATGCACAAAAGTGGGGGAGGGGCAAAGAGAAAAAAAATCCGAGTTTAAAAAAAGGTACCACCTTGACGTTTTTCCTTAACTTATATTGTAAACTTCTCCTGAAGAAACAGCTCCTCGGAGTGGATAATGCCTCTCACATTCCAGCTTAGAAATGATATGTGGGGACAGGGAAACAGATGGCAATGATTATATATGTTTAGTTTTCTTATGCAGTGCACCTATAGCCTATGCAAAAGTGTTAAAAACCTACTTAGTAACTGAAGGAAAGATGTAATAATTTACAATCCACTAGATAGCTGGTAATTTCTGTACAATGGAACAAACAATGATTTGAAAGCAGAACTTTGTAAGTCTGAATAACAATAAAAAGAAAGTTCACGGCTATTCAGTTGGACAGTTCTAACCCAAAGATAAAGGGTAAGCAAATACCCAGTTGTCTCTGTACATTAACATCTGTATTTTTAAGAAAAATATTTCCATTTGGGGAAACTCGGAGAAAGGTGTTAGAGCAGAGCTCACATCCTTTCACAAACTACCTTGATTTTGACTCTGGACTGAGGAGGCAATTCACACACGCTTAGCCATCTCTGATGTCATTCTTTATCAGATCAAATTGTGAAATCTTGGTTAAGCTTCTTAGGAATAGTGTCAGTATGAAACAGAAGCAGAGACAATGCATTTGCAAAGTTGGTTCCTACATGGATGTCCTAAAATAAAATTTTCAAAATACAATGCTTGTTTATTTTTAAAAAAATTTTTAAATTTATTTATTTTGAGAGAGAGAGAGAGAGCAGAGAGCAGGAGTAGGGAGGAACAGAGACAGGGACAGAGAATCCCAAGCAGGCTCCACAATGCCAGCACAGAGCCCAATGTGGGGCTCGATCTCGAGAAATGTGAAATCATGACCTGAGCCGAAACCAAGAGTCAGACACTTAACTGACTGAGCCACCCAGGTGCCCCAATTCTTGTTTACTTCTATATGTGCCTCATGAAACTCATATAATTAGTGTATCAATTCACTGAAGTGTATATAGATTGAGGAACTAGCAAATTCCTAAGGTTTTCTCCTAGATATTTATTTAGTTTTGTAAACGTTCACCCAGTTATGAGTGTTTTTTATTTTTATTTTTTAATTAGCCAAGGGTTAAAAAAAAAAACAAAAAAGTGACACCAGCATCTTTCCAGTCTTATGTCAAATTGCCAAATCAGTTCTTCAGGCATTTTGGGGGGGTGGCGTGGGAGAGAGGGACACAGAGAGTGTGTGTATGCGTTAAGGGAAGAGAAGAGTTGTGATAGAATGGGAGATAGGCATATTACTTAGAAGCTAAGAAGAACTTTAAAGTAAAGGTAGAAACAATAATCGATAAAGAAACCACTACTGTACCTGACGGCAGCAGCTACTTTTATATTGAGTACTAACCCCTGCCCAACTTTGTGCCAAGGACTCTTATTTTTGTTAAATTTTATCTATATCTGTATCAATATATTTTATACTCTCAATAACCTTCTGAAATAGGTTTTATCAGCCTTTTTTTTTTTTTTAATTAATGGCTGAGGAAATAAACAGGAGCTCAGAGAGGTTAACTAACTTGTTTAAGACCACCCAGATTCTAGCTGGTATCTTGTTGGTTTTCAAAGTCTATGCTGTGACATCTTTATGCTGTGCTACTTAGCAATTGTAGCACTGTGGACACAGCCCCATGTTTCTTAAAATGTGGTCTGTGGATCACCTGTATTAGAACTGCCTAGAATATGGGCCTCACCTCTGATCCACTGAATCAGAATCTTTTAGGTAGGTCCTGGGAATCTGTATTTTTAACAAACTCCTCAGGTGGTTTTTTAATGTAGATAAAAGTTTGAGAACCACTGTCTTAGCCCTTTTACAAATAAGTCACCGAGATCTTTTTTTTTAAAGAAAGGGTGATATTTCATGTATAAGATGTTATTTTAGCATTGGCATGACATTACACAAATTTAATTTCACATTCAGAAGAAAAACATGTTGCTGCCAAATCAGTTCAAATGCCTAAATTTTGTTTCATAGATAGTTGCTGAGAAAAACACATTTTCCTGGAATTTCTACTTTTTTAAGTGTTAAAAAATTTTATTACAGTCTAGAATAAGGATGTACCTCACTTTAGGCAATAGACATGTTCCAAATTAAAAATTATGGTGATGTGATAATACTTTAGGTTCAAAACTATATTTTATATTTCCAATTCAAATTCTTAGTAGTGGAAAATACTTTCTAAATATCATTGGTAGAAATTATATACATTTGTTCTGGATAAATGAACAAACATGAATCAGCAAATGAAAAAGTCACCTTAAGACTATATACTAAAAGGCTGGGACATACAGTGAATGCCAAGGAGAAAAAAACAAATGTTAGAAATGAGAACCTTAGGAGGTTCTCTATATTCTGCATCAGAGATTCCTTTCTAGAAATCCCATGATCCAATATCTACTGCAAGAACTAGAATGATTCAACAACAGTTGAGTGCTACTACACTTCGATATAATTTATAGATGTTCCTTCTTTAAATAATCCAAATACTGAAATGCAGACAGAAACAAGACATTGAAGATGTTTGAATTAGCTGAACAAATTGTGAGAGTAAAGAAATTCTGAAAGTATGGCAGTAGGTTTAATTTTTCTTGTAACTACAGAAGGAAAAAACTAAAGACAGGAAATAATTTAGGAATATTACCAACTTTTAAAATTGAAGACATAAAAAAGTAAACAACAAAAATACTGTAAGCACCTTAAAATGTAAACTTTCCTCTTATTTATTTACTTTTCTTAAGATTTTTTTTTAAGTATCTCTGCACCCAACATGGGGCTCAAACTTACAACCCTAGACCAAAAGTCACGAGCATAGAGCTCGACTGAGCCAGCCAGTCACCCCTTAAACTTTCCTTTTAAAACAAAGTTTACTATTTCCTTTATATTGTATTTCTATTCATAATTAATTATTTTCAATAATCAAAGGACTATTCTAGTATCGATGTAATATATAATAAATAAAATGTATATATATGCAAAGAGAACAATATTAATTTATTATAAATATTTTATTTCATGCTTGATGGTGATAGGTAACCTTCCTAACATACTAGTGTTTTTCATCCTTTGGTATTTTTTTATTTCAAAGGTGACTTTGATAAGTTTAAGCATTAAAGAGATTATATAAATAATATTAGCTGACATTTATTGAACACTGTATGTGCACCAGACATTATGCAAATGCTTGATATAAGGTATCTAATTTAATTCTCACAATTCTCTTAGCTGCCACATCATATCAACTTTGACCTAGTGTGACCAAATTTGAAGTCATTATATTCGCTAACCAGGGTTTAGTTTCTACACTCAAAGTATAGGCACAACAGGACCCAAAAATATTTGTTGAAGGAAAATCACGAGACATAAAAGAATAAATGAATTTCCTCCTTTATGGGAATTAACGTTCCTTCCCCTACTTTTTTTAAAGCCATATTGTCCTCATTCTGTTAAAGTGGAACCTGAGGTTCAAAACTATGAAAAGCTAAGCTAGTAATCAGGAATGAATATAGCAAGCACTAGAATGGGATCATTCTCCCAGCCAGGGTCCCAACTCACCGCTGAGCCCCATGTTTCCAGATGAAAGTATACTAAGGATTTTAAGCATGGAAGAAAAGCCTCCCTTATAATTATGCTAACAGCAATGGAAGACAGAGGGCTTCAGTATGTAATGGATAAGAACATGAGAGAGAAGGTTCACATGGAGACCTTGGGTGAGCTGCACCTTGACTCACTGTTCTACTTGGCTATGATTCTGCTAATCCAAGATGTGACAGAATCAATTGTTTGACATGTTTTCTCATGCTCTTAATTTTTCCGAATATCGGATTTGAGTATAATTGCATGTGGTTATGTCACTTTTCGCAACTAGAAAATGATTTTATATTTTTTTGCATTCTTGGAGTTTGGGGACATAAAGTTAAAATTTTGACACAGCTAAAAACACAGGACACACAAAAGACACCTGTAACACCACATTTACCAAAAGTATATTATCATTTTACTTCCCAAAAGGAATGATTTCTATCAACTCTTAGAGTCTATCAAAGGATGTAGCTCAACGCCTCTGGAAACTATACTGAAAACTCACTTTGTAGAAAAATTTCAGACATAAAATGTTAATTTTTTTACTGGCTCCTTTATCATGACACCGAGTCAATGCCTTATAAATCATCAGAAGTAATTATTTTAGTGGGGAATTATAGGCTAAGTCTATACTATTTCAGAACCTTAGATACCATTCAATTTGCTTTATAGGACCAGATTCTCTTACTTATTTTGTTCCTATTTATGAAAAGTTCCTTCGCAGATATAATATGATATCATACTTTGTCCATTTTATATTTTGTGTCTATGGAGATCAAATGGAAACATTCTATTTTAATAACCTAAAACTTCATTTTCTGTTTTACCGTGGTATGTCATATGATGTTAGAAGAAAATGTCATTAATGAGAAGAAATCTACAGTTCTTAAATTTTTTTCAGTTTTGTAACTAACATGCCAAAATAGATATCTCACAGTTTAATGTATATTTTCCCTTGACATGGCCTCTTTTCTCATTGTAATTTGTATGCAAGTAGACATATTCATGTCTATTTAAAAAGAACCTATACAAAATGGAGATATTTTATTACATGAATACTAATTTCCATCCATACTTGTAAGAAGCATAAAAATATCATACTAATGATAGAGAATATAGAATAACCAGATGTAAAACACCCCCGTTGTTCTAGTTAGAAGATAGTTTCTACTTTTTGCTGACTTTATTAACTATAGTTGTCCATGTTATTCTTATTAAGGTAGGGTATCCCCACTTCTTTATGTTAGAAGTGTGAATAAATCACAGTATCTTAAGAGGCAAGATCTTAAGCCACATGCTCAAAGCTGAATGTATGAAAATACAATTTTTCAGGATAAGAGAAAATTTAAAGAATAGTATATAGAAATATCAGAACTTTATGTATTAAGTATGAAAAAATTGCCAAAAATTTTCTCCACATAAAACCTGAAAAGTGTTGCTGTATCAAACTTCCTTTCCTGGTTATTTATTTACTAAGTTCAGATACCTTCATATATAAAAATGTGTCCAGTTTTGGTTTTAATTTTCCCCTTACAGATATGGGTATGGTGAGAGATGCAGCTGACTACTCCTAATCTCCTAAGTGTACAGTGATTGCTAGAGAAAAGAGATAGAGCTAGTGAAAAATATGTTTCTTACAAATATATAATTTAAATCTCATAAATTTTTTTTTATCAAAGAACCTATTTTTACAGTACTTACTCAGGCTGTTATCTATACCCTAAACCATAAAAAGTATATAACCTGCCATTTTCTAAATCATGGATTCAAATAGTTTATAGAGACTCTGTTTTAATGTTAATGAATTTATAGACACAAATAGCTAGCATCAAGGCTACAGTGAAAAGCAGAACACTTCAAGCATTCAATATAGTGAAAGGGGCAGATTAGAGATCAATAACAAAATCACCTGGTAAAAAAGGAAAAAGGTGTTGCATTAAAAGGCTTTTTGCTTTACATGTGAAACAATACTGAGAAACCTGTATTTTAGCACTTGTACTCAACAGGCACTCCAACTATGCCACGATGAGAACAGAATCCCATCCTTTCTAATAATCTTGTGACAAAAGCTAAAAGACATCATCCTATTAACTAGTGATCTCAACTGCTAATGCGGAGTACTTCCTGGTGCCTTTTATGTAGAATGCTGCTATTAAAAAACCACTAAACATTCACTGTGAACAACACAGAATCATTCATCTTTTATCAGCATCTCTTGTTAGAAGAGTATGAGTGGGGCTGAAGGTGTCATTGATATTATGGAGTGGAAATTAATCAGAAATTTTTCTCATATTTTCCTCATCTCACTAATTTACTTTTGTACAAATTTCCTCCTGTTAAAAAGTTCATACCCAACCCCCTGTTGTACTCTTTTAAGTTGAGAATATTCAACGAGTGCGTCCACTGAAAAGCACCAGGTCCTAACACAAAAAGCATTCGAAATTCTCATTTAGTTGTCTTTATTTTGCTAGCGCCATGTGGTCCTTGAAGATGTAGAAAACACGGGAAGCCGAGTAAAGATCAGAGCAAGCTCATTAGCATTCTGACAAAATTGGAGTGGTGGAGATGTATAGTTTGCCTAGTTTGTCGTTTTGAAAGCTACCGGTGGTAAGCTTTCTATTTCATTGTGCTTTTGTCTTTTGGGGGGGTTTCAAAGCAGCAGGGTATTTGTTAGCCCTAGGTTTGCACAATGCATTGTGGGAACCTTTCCTGCACATTCAGCCCTATATAGTATCATTCCAGTTTGAGTCAAAAAGTTTTTTTTCACCATTTATAAGAAAGGACATGTGTGTGAATCTTAGTGCATACCCTCAATACATTTATCAATGCTTTGCTTTTCTCTTTTGCCTGAATCATAAAGTCCAAAAGGAGTCAGAAACAGAACCTAAATGACATAATTTTCAATCTTTTAAAAATGTTGCCATTTATTTCAGAACACAACACTAAAACATTTGTTTTCTGTTCTTTGTCATCAACAACTAACAAGTAACATGATGGGCTGATTCAGTTAGTTAAAATTCAAAAGCTTACTGCTCACTATAATAGAACTCAATTCTTTTCTGAAAATAGTATAGAGAGAAAAAAATAGTTTGTGCTTTAGAATTATGTAAATAAAGAATACCTCTTAGAAGACTTAAACAACTATTACCCTAGTCATTTGATTTTCTTCATCGTCATCTTCTTTTTCTTTTCTTTTTTTTTTAATACATAAAGCTCACTTTGAAGAGCTAAATGGGCTACATTAATGCTACTATTCAACATGAATGTTTCCAAGTTGCAATGAAATGGATAAAGGTCTTTGGGGATGAATTTATCTGCTAAATCCTTGTGGTTGCCCTCCTATCTTGGATGATGACCCAAAAGAATGTCAACAGCTCATTTCCCAGAGAGCTGGAAGGAGTCCCTATGCAAGTCATAATCTGCACATTCTCAAAGAACCATTTCAAACATTATATTTCACAAGCAGTTTTAAGTGATTTCCCTCTCATCTCTAGTATCCTAACAGTACTTTGGACATCAGTGCCTCTGAAATGAGGGCTAAACAAAGTTTACACATGAATGCTATATATGGCATATAAAATTTAAATTCATTTTCAATACACATTTTAAAAACACAGTCATCTTGTTACATTAATATATTTATGGCATTAAATGAGATAAATGTCTAACAATTACTATTTTTTTTCTATTGTGAAGTGTTTTTTATTACTGGTCATTATTTTACTTAGAATCAAACCTTAATTATGGGAAGCATTTACAGTTTTCCTTAATTTGTAATTATGAAAAGCCCAGAAGAAGCTAAAGAGTAGTAGTAAGTGAAATATGGTATATGAATAATCTGGTAGTTTTATCAGTAAGAGAATGGATCATTTCTATATGAAGCCTTTGATATAACGGCATTTGGTTCTATCACCCTTTATTTCCTTTGTACATTAAGAAGCCACTAGACTAAGTAGTATTCCATTCTGGGAGGGATAGTTTTTACATATTAACTATTCATATTATAGAACATGCAATTAAAACAATGCAACTTTTCTTTATTTCTAATTTAACCTCTAATTTTCACCCCTTAAGGCTTTTCTTAGGCCTTCTTTTACAGTTTGAAAGCTCATTCTTAAAACAAACAAACAAACAAACAAACAAACAACAAAACCCAGAAGAAACTGCCATGTATAATTATGTGATTATGGTGCGAGCCTATTTATATCTTGTTAAAACATGAAATCTGACTTAAAGCTTAATATTTTAATGTATCCCAACACTGAGCTGTTCTACTGCTAGCTTTAAAGCTATAAAAAAAAAGGATGTTACTACAGTAATAATGACTGAATTAGTTCTATACTTTGCAATATGAGTATAGCTGCAAAATTATTTATCTACTTCACTGCATTCTCTACCAAAGTTTCTTGAATAAAATCGTTTGGACTAGCTATATCAAATTAGAGAGCAGTCAGGAGTATCTAAGTCCAGCTTTAAAACAAATATCTTAACAATTACTTAGCCATATGGAAAATAGGGTATGTCTCTCCTGAAGCCATTTAAAAAATATATTTTCTATCTTGAATTTAGACTTCATTAGAAACCATTTCTGACTTGTAATGCTTAGATAGCTGAAATATCACTCTTTCAAAGACTCATGAAAAGACAGGTGAAAAAGCACGACTTTTTAAAGCTGCCAATTAACAAATTTATAATTTTTAAAGCCCATTACATTTGCAGTCATAACATTTTTGAAATCCAGAAAACGAAGTATAATTAAAGCATTTTGAATCAACAAAAGCAGCTGTATGGTTAGACACAGATACACACACACTAACATAGCTTTTTTTTTTTTTTTTTTTACATTATACCAAATTTGAAGCTTCTCCACAAGTGTTCACATTGTACTGTTGGGTTCCTATGACTTAGAGGCCAGATGCTTTTCACAAATGACCAACAATTGTAGTTAGAATAAATTAATGATTGATTTTTTTAAAGCTTTGATGGAATTAAGCATACTTCTTTTCTCAATGTGCCTATGTGAATGTTTGCCTGTTAAACTTTTTTTTTTTTTTTTTTTTGACAAGTGAGGCCACCCGGCAGAAAACAACTGATGCAAAACCCAGGAATAATCCCTCTGTTTAGTTCAACACTA